>NC_082675.1:66682662-67055995 GCF_025265405.1 Mesoplodon densirostris | reverse complement strand
TTTTTGATTTCCTCTTTGATGTCTTCATTGATCTCTTGGTTATTTAGTAGTGTATTGTTTAGCCTTCATATGTTTGTAGTTTTTACATATTTTTTCCTGTAATTGATATCTAATCTCATAGCGTTGTGGTCAGAAAAGATGATTGATATGATTTCAATTTTCTTAAATTTACCAAGGCTTGATTTGTGACCCAAGATATGATCTATCCTGGAGAATGTTCCATGAGCACTTGAGAAGAATGTGTATTCTGTTGTTTTTGGATGGAATGTCCTATAAATATCAAGCAATTCCATCTTGTTTACTGTATCATTTAAAGCTTCTGTTTCCTTATTTATTTTCATTTTGGATTATCTGTCCATTGGTGAAAGTGGGGTGTTAAAGTCCCCTACTATGATTTTGTTACTGTTGATTTCCCCTTTTATGGCTGTTAGTATTTGCCTTATGTATTGAGGTGCTCCTATGTTGGGTGCATAAATATATACTGTTGTTATCTCTTCTTCGTGGATTGATCCCTTGATCATTATGTAGTGTCCTTCTTTGTCTCTTGTAATGTTCTTTCTTTTAAAGTCTATTTTGTCTGATATGAGAATTGCTGCTCCAGCTTTCTTTTGCTTTCTTTTTGCGTGGAATATCTTTTTCCATCCCCTCACTTTCAGTATGTATGTGTCCCTAGGTCTGAAGTGGGTCTCTTGTAGAGAGCATATATACGTGTCTCATTTTTGTATGCATTCAGCCAGTCTATGTCTTTTGGTTGGAGCATTTAATCCATTTACATTTAAGGTAATTATTGATATGTATGTTCCTATTACCATTTTGTTAATTGTCTTGGGTTTTTTTATTGTAGGTCTTTTCATGCTCTTGTGTTCCCTGCCTAGAGAAGTTCCTTTAGCATTTGTTGTAAAACTGGTTTGGTGATGCTGAATTCTCTTAGCTTTTGCTTGTCTGTAAAGGTTTTAATTTCTCCATCAAATTGGAATGAGATCCTTGCTGGGTAGACTAATCTTGATTGTAGGATTTTCTCTTTCATCACTTTAAATATGTCCTGCCAGTCCCTTCTGGCTTGCAGAGTTTCTGCTGAAAGATCAGCTGGGGGGACCAGCAGAAGATGGAGGAAGAGTAAGATGTGGAGATCACCTTTCTCCCCACAGATACATCAGAAATACATCTACACGTGGAACTGCTCCTATAGAGCACCTACTGAACGCTTGCAGAAGACCTCAGACCTCCAAAAAGGCAAGAAACTCCCCACGTACCTGGCTATTGGAAAAGAAAAAACAGAGAGAAAAGAATAGGGCTGGGACCTGCACCAGTGGGAGGGAGCTGTGAAGGAGGAAAGGTTTCCACAACTAGGAAGCCCCTTCACAGGCGGAGACTGTGGGTGGCAGAGGGGGTAAGCTTCGGAGCCACAGAGGAGAGCGCAGCAACAGGGGCATGGAGGGCGAAGCAGAGAGATTCCCACACGGAGGATGGGTGCCAACCAGCACTCACCAGCCTGAGAGGCTTGTCTGCTCACCCACTGGGGCGGGCGGGCACTGGGGGCTGAGCTCGGGCTTCGCTTTGATCGCAGGGAGAGGACTGGGGTGGGCTGCGTGAACACAGCCTGAAGGGGGTAGTGCACCACGGCTAGCCGAGAGGGAGTCCGGGAAAAACTCTGGACCTGCCGAAGAGGCAAGAGACTTTTTCGTCCCTCTTTGTTTCCTGGTGCATGAGGAGAGGGGATTAAGAGCACTGCTTAAAGGAGCTCCAGAGATGGGCGCGAGCTGCGGCTATTAGCGCAGACCCCAGAGACGGACATGAGATGCTAAGACTGCTGCTGCAGCCACCA
The DNA here is from genome assembly GCF_025265405.1 of Mesoplodon densirostris. NCBI lineage: Eukaryota > Metazoa > Chordata > Mammalia > Artiodactyla > Ziphiidae > Mesoplodon > Mesoplodon densirostris. Next base: position 67,054,170 of record NC_082675.1, on the reverse strand, counting down.
AGAAGCCTGTGAGCCAACACAGATCACTGTCCACACTGCCCCTCCCAGGAGCCTGTGCAGCCCACCACTGCCAGGGTCCCACGATCCAGGGACAACTTCCCCGGGAGTACACACGGAGCGCATCAGGCTGGTGCAACGTAATGGCGGCCTCTGCCACCGCAGGCTCGCCCCGCATCCATACCCCTCCTTCCCCCCAGCCTGAGTGAGCCAGAGCCCCTGAATCAGCTCCTCCTTTAACCCCGTCCTGTCTGAACGAAGAACTGATGCCCTCAGGCAACCTACATGTAGAGGCGGGGCCAAATCCAAAGCCGAACCCCGGGAGCTGTGCAAACAAAGAAGAGAAAGGGAAATTTCTCCCAGCAGCCTCAGAAGTAGCAGATTAAAGCTCCACAATCTACTTGATGTACCTGCATCTGTGGAATACCTGAATAGACAGCAAATCATCCCAAATTGAAGAAGTGGACTTTGGGAGCAAGATATATTATTTTTTCCCCTTTTCCTCTTTTTGTGCATGTGTATGTGTATGCTTCTGTGTGAGATTTTGTCTGTATAGCTTTGCTTTCACCATTTGTCCTAGGATTCTGTCTGTCCATTCTTTTTTTTTTTTTACTTAAAATTTTTTTTTCATAATAATTATTTTTTATTTTAATAACTTTATTTTATTTTATCCTAATTTATTTTATTTTATTTTATTTTATACTCTTTCTTTCTTTCTCTTTCTCTCTCTCTCTCTTTCTTTCTTTCTAGTTTTTCTCCCTTTTATTCTGAGTTGTGTGGATGAAAGGCTCTTGGTGCTCCAGCCAGGAGTCAGTGCTGTGCCTCAGAAGTGGGAGAGCCAACTTCAGGACACTGGTCCACAAGAGACATCCCACCTCCATGTAATATCAAACGGTGAAAATCTCCCAGAGATCTCGATCTCAACACCAAGACCCAGCTTCACGCAATGACCAGCATGCTACAGTGCCGGACACCCTATGCCAAACAGCTAGCAAGACAGGAACACAGCCCCATCCATTAGCAGAGAGGCTGCCTAAAATCATAATAAGGCCACAGACACCCCAAAACACACCACCAGACGTGGACCTACCCACCAGAAAGACAAGATCCAGCCTCATCCACCAGAACACAGGCAGTAGTCCCCTCCACCAGGAAGCCTACACAACCCACTGAATCAACCTTAGCCACGGGGGACAGACACCAAAAACAACGGGAACTACAAACCCGCAGCCTGCCTGAAGGAGACCCCAAACACAGTAAGATAAGCAAAATAAGAAGACAGAAAAACACACAGCAGATGAAGGAGCAAGGTAAAAACCCACCAGACCTAACAAATGAAGAGGAAATAGGCAGTCTACCTGAAAAAGAACTCAGAATAATGATAGTAAAGATGATCCAAAGTCTTGGAAATAGAAAAGAGAAAATGCAAGAAACATTTAACAAGGACCTAGAAGAACTAAAGAGGAAACAAGCAATGATGAACAACACAATAAATGAAATTAAAAATACTCTAGAAGGGATCAATAGCACAATAACTGAGGTAGAAGAACGGATAAGTGACCTGGAGGGTAAAATAGTGGAAATAACTACAGCAGAGCAGAATAAAGAAAAAAGAATGAAAAGAACTGCGGACAGTCTCAGAGACCTCTGGGACAACATTAAACATACAACATTCGAATTATAGGGGCCCCAGAAGAAGAAGAGAAAAAGAAAGGGACTGAGAAAATATTTGAAGAGATTATAGTTGAAAACTTCCCTAATATGGGAAAGGAAATACTTTATCAAGTCCAGGAAGCACAGAGAGTCCCATACAGGATAAATCCAAGGAGAAACATGCCAAGACACATATTAATCAAACTATCAAAAATTAAATACAAAGAAAACATTAAAAGCAGCAAGGGGAAAACAACATATAACACACAAGGGAATCCCCATAGGTTAACAGCTGATCTTTCAGCAGAAACTCTGCAAGCCAGAAAGGAGTGGACATATTTAAAGTGATGAAGGAGAAAAACCTACAACCAAGATTACTCTACCCAGCAAGGATCTCATTCAGATTTGATGGAGAAATTAAAACCTTTACAGACAAGCAAAAGCTGAGAGCGTTCAGCACCACCAAACCAGCTTTACAACAAATGCTAAAGGAACTTCTCTAGGCAAGAAACACAACAGAAGGAAAAGACCTACAATAACAAACCCAAAACAATTAACAAAATGGGAATAGGAACATACATATTGATAATTACCTTAAATGTAAATGGATTAAATGCTCCCACCAAAAGACACAGACTGGCTGAGTGGATACAAAAACAAGACCTGTATATATGCTGTCTACAAGAGACCCACTTCAGACCTAGGAACACATACAGACTGAAGGTGAGGGGATGGAAAAAGATATTCCATGCAAATGGAAATCAAAAGAAAGCTGGAGCAGCAATTCTCATATCAGACAAAATAGACTTTAAAATAAAGACTATTATAAGAGACAAAGAAGGACACTACATAATGATCAAGGGATCCATCCAAGAAGAAGATATAACAATTGTAAATATTTATGCACCCAACATAGGAGCACCTCAATACATAAGGCAAATACTAACAGCCATAAAAGGGGAAATTGACAGTAACACAATCATAGTAGGGAACTTTAACACCCCACTTTCACCAATGGACAGATCATCCAAAATGAAAATAAATAAGGAAACACAAGCTTTAAATGATACATTAAACAAGATGGACTTAATTGATATTTATAGGACATTCCATCCAAAAACAACAGAATACACATTTTTCTCAAGTGCTCATGGAACATTCTCCAGGATAGATCATATCTTGGGTCACAAATCAAGCCTTGGTAAATTTAAGAAAATTGAAATTGTATCGAGTATCTTTTCCAACCACAACACTATGAGACTAGATATCAATTACAGGAAAACATCTGTAAAAAATACAAACACATGGAGGCTAAACAATACACTACTTAATAACCAAGAGATCACTGAAGAAATCAGGGAGGAAATCAAAAAATACCTAGAAACAAATGACAATGAAAACACGACTACCCAAAATCTATGGGATGCAGCAAAAGCAGTTCTAAGAGGGATGTTTATAGAAATACAGTCCTACCTTAAGAAACAGGAAGCATCTCAAATAAACAACCTAACCTTGCACTTAATGCAATTAGAGAAAGAAGAACCAAAAAAACCCAAAGTTAGCAGAAGGAAAGAAATCATAAAGATCAGCTCAGGAATAAATGAAAAAGATATGCAGCAAATGATACCAAAGATCAATAAAAATAAAAGCTGGTTCTTTGAGAAGATAAACAAAATTGATAAACCATTAGCCAGACTCATAAAGAAAAAAAGGGAGAAAACTCAAATGAATAGAATTAGAAAGGAAAAGGGAGAAGTAACAACTGACACAGCAGAAATACAAAGGATCATGAGAGATTACTACAAGCAACTCTATGCCAATAAAATGGACAACCTGGAAGAAATGGACAAATTCTTAGAAATGTGCAACCTTCCAAGACTAAATCAGGAAGAAATAGAAAATATGAAGAGACCAATCACAAGCACTGAAATTGAAACTGTGATTAAAAATCTTCCAACAAACAAAAGCCCAGGACCAGATGGCTTCACAGGCGAATTCTATCAAACATTTAGAGAAGAGCTAAAACCTATCCTTCTATCAGATTTAGCCCTTTTCTGAAGGTGCCATTTCCATTTTAACAGTGAGGCCTCAATGGCTGTGCCGAGCCTCTGCCAGGTTGAACCCCTCACAAAGTGGAGGAACATGGCCTTGTAATTTGGGGGGGATGCCCTGTATGAAGAATTATCTGCATTGGGGGTCAATTAGGGCCTCTTCAGGATTGGAGGTGAAATCTAGGTCATCTGGGTTGCTCTGTTCAAAGAAGTGATAGATCCATTGACCCATACCAGTCTTACAGAGAGGGAGTCAGGCCTCATCTAGTGTTTTCCATTGGCTTTGAACCTTTGTGGTAATAACCGCAGTAGAAGGGTGATCACAGTGTCAAGCGTTAAAAATCCAAGTAAACAGGGGAAGGGATTCTCTTTCTATACCTTTAGGGCTAGTACCTTTGGGTTTGGACTCTCCCTGGTCATTGGAAGCCTCAGTTATGGTGTTGCCCTTTTCCCACATGGAAGGCTAGAGGTTGCCCAGAGTTGGGTATTTCCCTTCCCCCAAGTCAGTGAGGCTCTGATAAAACCCCTACAGGTTAGGCTCTGGTTAAATGCTTTCTCCTGAGGGCAAACCTTATTAAGAAGAATAGAATGCTCTGGTGTATTTCAGAATGGTTCATTTTCCCCTCCCCTTGCCATAAGCATGAGGGGATTTTTCTCTGATATTTACTGTAAGAACCTGAGGTATGGTTTTGTGAGTTTACAGGAGGTAAAACTCACAAAAGTGTAGGGTCCCCCTGGATGATTGGGTCCCCTTAGAGTTTTTAACTCAGAGCAGTGCAAACTGAGCCTCCAGCCAATCTCATTGTGTTTTCAATTTGCATTTCCAGGATAGCTAATGATGTTGACCAACTTTTAATGTGCTTATTCACCATCTGTATATCCTCTTCAACCAAATGTCTTCTGATATCTTTTGCCCATTTTCTAATTGGATTGCTTATTTGATTTTTCCCTTTCTTTCTCTTTCTTTCTTTCTTACTATTTTTGCTATTGAGCTTTTTCTTCTCAATTGGATCTTTTTTTATTAATTTCTTAACAGCTTCATTAAGGTATCATTCATAAAACATACAATTCACCCATTTAAAGTGTACATTTCAATGGATTTTAGTGCAACCATCACCACAGTTGATTTTAGAACATTTTTATTAGCCCACTTTCCCTCTTCTCCTCCCTCCACCCCCAATCCTAAGCAGCTACTAATAGACTTTCTGTCTCTATTGATTCCCTATTCTGGACTTTCATATGAATGAAATCATATACTATGGGATCTTCTGACTGGTTTCTTTGACTCAGCATAATGTTTTCAAGGCTTATCCATGTTGTAACCTGTATGAGTAGTTTATGCCTTTATACGGCTGAATAATATGTCAATGTATGGATATACCACATTTTGTTCATACATTTGTCAGTTGATGGACATTTGAGTTGCTTCTACTTTTTTGCTATTATGAATAATACTAATGTGAACATTCATATGTGAATTTTTGTTTGGACGTATATTTTTGTTTGTCTTGGGCATACACCTAGGAGTAGAATTACTGACTCTATGTTTAAGCTTGTGAGTGATCACCAAATTGTTTTTCAAAGTGGCTTCACTGTTTTACATTCTCACACACTTAGGAGGGTTCTGATTTTTCCACATGCTTGTTAACATTTGTTATTGTCTGTCTTTTTTATTTTAACCATCCTAGTTTGTCTAAAGTAGTATGTCACTGTGGCTTTCATCTGCATTTCCCTAATGACTAATAATGTTGAGCCTCTTTTTCTGTGCATATTGGCCATTTATATATCTTCCTTGGAGTAATCTATCTAAAGGCTACTGAAGTCTTAAGAAGTATATTCAAGTTATTTGCCCAGTTTTTAACTGGGTTGTCTTTTTATTATTGAGTTGTAGGAGCTCTTTTTATGTTCTAGACACAAATCCCTTATCAGATAAGTGATCTGTAAATATTTTTCTCATTCTGTAGGTTGCCTTTTCACTCTTGATGCTGTCCGTTGAAGTACAAGAGTTTTAAATTTTGATGAAGTAAAATTTATCTATATTTTCTGTTGTTACTTGTGCTTTTTGGTGTCATATCTAAAACACTCTTATTACCCCAAGGTCATGAAGATGTCCTGTTTTCTTCTTAAAGTTTTATAGTTTTAGCTCTTACATTTAGGCCTTTGATCCATTTTTTAAAAGATTTTTTTGGGTGTGGAGCATTTTTAAAGTCTTTATTGAATTTGTTACAATATTATTTCTGTTTTATGTTTTGTTTTTTTTTGGCTGCGAGGCATGTGGGATCTTAGCTCCCCAACTAGGGATTGAACCCACACCCCCTGCATGGGAAGGTGAAGTCTTAACCACTGGACTGCCAGAGAAGTACCTGCCTTTGATCCATTTTGAGTTAACTTTTGTATATGGTATGAGTTAGAGGCCTAACTTCCTTTTGCATGTGGATATCCAGTTGTCGCAGCACCATTTGTTGAAGAGACTATTTTTCCTCTATTGAATTGTCTTGGCACTCTTGTCAAAAATCAATTGACAGTAAATGTGAAGGTTTATTTTGGACTGTCAGTTCTATTCCATTAATCTATATATCCATTCCTAGGCCAATATCATGTCTTGATCACTATAGATTTGTAGTAAGCTTGAAATCAGGAAATGTGAATTTTCCAACTTTGTTCTTCTTTTTCAAATTGTTTTGGCTATTCCAGCTCCCTTGAATTTCCATTTGAATTTAGGATCAGCTTGTCAATTTCTGCAAAAAAACCAACTGGGATTTTGATAGGGATTATTTTGAACTTATAGACCAATTTGGGAATAATTGCCATTTTAACAATATTGTCTTCTGATCCATGAACATTGGATATCTTTCCATTTATTTAGGTCTTCTTTAATTTTTTTCAGTAATGCTTCTTAGTTTTCAGAGTATAAGGTTTGCACTTCTTTTGTTAAAGTATTCCCCAAAGTATGAAACTATGTATACAAGCCATTCTGAGGACGCAGCTACACCCTCAGGTCTTGCTAGTTCTACCTCAAATCTGTGATATTCTCAAAAGAGATCAGAGATTGGATCGAACAGCACAAATATAATACCATGAAAGACAGAAGCCAACTGAAATTACCTGTGTTATAAAGCCTAGTTCACTGCCTTAGCTGCACAGTCAAATCACCTGGGGAGCTTAAAAACTATCCATTAGATAGGAATCTCAAGGGGTGAGACTTAGTACTTTTTAAAGCTCCCCAGGTGATTTCAAAGTGTAACTAATATTGACATTTGCTGTTGTAAATTATCAACTAACTCATCTTCTAGTCAGAGACAGTGCTGTAATAATAGTAGTGCCTTATTTTATCAGGTTGATATTTCATCTACCTAAATTAAAATAAATGAAAATAAAGTATAATTGAAAATTATTTGGGAACTTCTTTGACAAACAATTTGAGAAAATATTTGAATTACTATTTGAACTGTTCAAAAATGTGTTATAAAACATTTCAAACAGATGCAAAGAATAGTACAATGAACCCCCACGCGTCAGTTTCCTAACTTCAACAACCATCAACCAATAGCTATTCTTGTTTCATCTGTCCCTCCCACCCATTCCCCACTGTCACCCGAATTTTTTAAAATTTATTTATTTATTTATTTATTTATTTATTTATGGCTGCATTGGGTCTTTGTTGCTGCATGCGGGCTTTCTCTAGTTGCAGCGAGTGGGGGCTACTCTTCGTTGTGGTGCACGAGTTTTTCATTGCAGTGGCTTCTCTTGTTATGGAGCACAGGCTCTAGGCACATGGGCTTCAGTAGTTGTGGCACGTGGGCTCAGTAGTTGTGGCTTGCGGGCTTTAGAGCACAGGCTCCATATCTGTGGCGCATGGCCTTAGTTGCTCCGTGGCATGTGGGACCTTCCCGGACCAGTGATCGAGCCCATGTCCCCTGCATTGGCAGGCGGATTCTTAATCAGTGCGCCACCAGGGAAGCCCCACCCCGAACATTTTTAAGTAAATCCTAGAAATAATATTTTACAATATCTGTAAATGTTTCAGTATGTAATTCTGAAATATTGGAATTGTAGCTCTAAAAGATTATTTTAAAACTTATCCTCTATATCATTATCGCACCTAAAAGCTTTAACAACATGAGGTAATTTTTATGTTATGTAGGAAGATATGATAAGAGAACAGAAGATATATCATCAGTACTTGGCACAGCGGCGTGAGGAAGAAAAAGCTCAGGAGAAAGAACTGGACAGAATATTAGAGAAAGAGAAGGAAAAGAAGTTTGCTGAGAAGGACAAGGAGCTGAGACTTGAAAAGGAGGCAAGAAAACAACTTTTGAGTGAGGTCATGTGTACAAGAAAACTGCAAGTTCAAGAAAAGTGTAAGGAAATGAATTATAATTATATTATATTTGGGCCTTAATTCAATTTAAGTAGCAACCAAAATATTTATTAAATAAGTATTATGTGTGAAATACCATGAAGAATGTAAAAAGGATTAAGGCAAGATCCCTGCTTTGCAGGGACCTTACCTAATTGAATACTTGAATATCTTTCTGCAGGTGTCTCCATACGTCCATGCCTGCATGCATTTGCTTGGGTAGTTTTCTCTCCCTATGATACTTTTGATCTTGAGAAATCCTGGACATCCTTCAAGGCCAACTCAAATATCTCATTCCTCGAGAGGCCCTCCGTGTTCCTCTATTCATAATAAATCTTCTTTCTGGGGTTCTCACCATTGCTTGTTCACAGCTCTTAGCATACCACTGAATTCCCTCAGCTTCAGTGCTTGGTCACAGAAGGAAATATTTGTTGAGAGGATTTCTATACCCAGATGTAAACATTTACTAGTAGGGTACTATGGACTTCACACTAGCTGTCTTTGCAAGAGAAAGCTCATCTTGGTTCCACTGATTAATTCTCCACTCCAGGAATTATAATGGCAGTTGAAAACTGTTAAGCCAGTATTAGATGGAGTTTTAAGAAATGAGAAGAAAGCTTCTATGATAAAACGATTTCTGTATTCTCCCATGATAAATGTTTTAGAATATATTGAGAAAACATGGAAAATTTAAGTATTGGGAACCATTTATAAACAAGGAAATAAAATCAACCATAATGCACCACCCAGGAATAGCTACTGTTCACAACTTCCTGTATTTCCTTCGAGTATTTTTATTATGTATGTCATTTCCCCTCACAAATTAGGATCTTGTTGTATATATTTTTTACAGCCTGCATTTCCCACTTATCATAAACATTTTCCAGGTTATTTTTCTTCTGTTGTAAGATTTGTAATGCTGCCTAGAAATCCATTATAAAAATGGACCATAATTTATTTTACCTAAACACAGCTAATGGACCTTCAGCTTGTTTTGAATCTTTTTCCTCCTGTGTTAGCATTGGAGGTTACTATCTCTGTACATAGGTTTTTTGGCTCATATATAATTAAGATAAATTCCTGTAAATGGATTTGGGACCAAAGATATGTACATTTTAGATGTATATTGCCTGGTTTTATTTATTCTTTTGTGAACTCTGTTCTCTTTGTCATTTTTTTACCTACTGGGTTAAGTTTTCCTTATTTAATTTATAAGAGACTTACATACTGGTTTTCCAATACTTATTCTGTAATAAATAAAATCCCCTATTAATATAAATGGCAATAGAACTGTTTGTCCTCAAGAAGGGAAAGGTGAGAAGTGTTCAAACAGTGGTAATCTGGTATGAAAAAGGCTGATCATAGATTTCAATGACAAATGATTAAGAGAAAATTTCTATAGATTGCAGCACATATGAATCTAAACCCTATTATTTCCTTAATGGAGATGACTACTTCTACCTTATTAAGCTAAGATCCAGCCCAGTGATTCTAAGTTCTGCCTTTCTAAAGACAATATGGCATCGATGCCCCGAAAGATGTCAGCAAGTCTTTTCTGAAAAAGTCATTCAGCAAAAATTACTTTTGTCTTTCTTAGTGCAACGAAAAGCAAAAGAACAGGAAGAACGTGCTATGGAACAGGAACGCATAAATGAAGGTCTTAAAGAGCTTAACCGTGAAGAGAGGGAGGATTTTACAAGGTATGATTTTGTTTTCTTTATTATTACTAACTAACCAAAAATAGGAGATTTTTAGCATAGAGGACAATGTGCCATAATTCATGTATTATTGATGTTATTTTACATCAGTCTTACATTTGTCCTAAAAGCTCAATTCAGTTTATAAAATTTCATATAAAAATAAGCAACAACCATTTTGGTAAAATTAAATTCTGTACATTGTGTAAGTCTGATTATACACATTAGGTATTAAACTAGATAAACATCTTAAAAAATAAAACAAATTAGAAACAATTTTTATAAAGTAGGCACCAACCCTAAATCGTAATGAAATAAGTTTTTTCCCCCATGAAATAAACCCGTAAATACAGCGTGACCTAATTAGTTAGATTAACAGAAATGGCTTATGAGGTTATGATTCCGTGCAAATGTCCCAGGAAGATTTTTTGTAGCCTCGCTGAGCTGGAAAACTGAAGTGCTGTGGGTGCTTTGAGATGTACCACTTCCCTCCTCAGGCAGGTGTCCCTCTGATCACCATAATCAGGCTCAGGTAGAGAAAATTGGCTGATGCCTCCTTGCAGCCTTTCACAGATCATAGCAGTCCCTTCCCACCGATGACTATGACACCCAATTCAGGTGACCAGTGTGGTGGAGAAAGAGGACCTGGCTCCTCTAATTGCCGGTCACCCTCCCTGTCCCTAGGGCCTGTTCCCCGGCTCACCCACATCTGGTGCATAGAAATAAGCTCTCTTCTTTATAGGAAGAGTATGGTTTATATACCTGAGCCTATTGTTACTTTGGGGGCACTACCAACAATATCTGGCCTACCCTACTGACTTCCTCTACTTGTTCTGCTCTGGAGGTCCTTCCTTCTCACTTTTGAAAAGTCTGTTGTTGGAGATGTGAGGGGAATTTAATGAAGAACAACTCTCTTCCCTACCCAACTTTTATTTTTTTCTTATTTTAACCTCTTTATTGGAGTATAATTGCTTTACAATGGTGTGTTAGTTTCTGCTATATCATAACGTGAATCAGCTCTATGTATACATATATCCCCACATCTCCTCCCTCTTGCGTCTCCCCCCCACCCTCCCTATCCCACCCCTCTTGGTGGTCACAGAGCACCTAGCTGATCTCCCTGTGCTATGTGGCTGCTTCCCACTACCTATTTTACATTTCGTAGTGTATATATGTACATGCCACTCTCTCACTTCATCCCAGCTTACCCTTCCCCCTCCCCATGTCCTCAAGTCCATTCTCTACGTCTGCGTCTTTATTCCTGTCCTGCCCCTAGGTTCTACTTCACTCTGTATGACAGACTCTAGGTCCATCCACCTCACTACAAATAACTCAATTTTGTTTCTTTTTATGGCTGAGTAATATTCCATTGTATATATGTGCCACAACTTCTTTATCCATTCATCTGTCGATGGACACTTAAGTTGCTTCCATGTCCTGGTTATTATAAACAGAGCTGAAATGAACATTGTGGTACATGAGTCTATTTTCTCTTTTATCAGTTTTGCTTCACAATGTATTTATTTAGGTTTATAAAATATTAAATATATTTATAATATATGTAAATATATATTTTTAATCTGAAATTCAAATTTAACCCTGTGTCCTGTTTTTTTTTAACACCTTTATTGGAGTATAATCACTTTGCAATGGTTTGTTAGTTTCTGCTGTATAACAAAGTGAACCAGCTATACATAAACACACATCCCATATCTCCTCCCTCTTGCGTCTCCCTCCCACCCTCCCTCTCCCACCCTCCCTCTCCCACCCCTCTAGGTGGTCACAAAGCATGGAGCTGATCTCCCTGTGCTATGCAGCTGCTTTCCACTAGCTATCTATTTTACATTTGCTAGTGTATATGTGTCCAGTTCACTCTCTCACTTCATCCCAGCTTACCCTTCCCCCTCCCCGTGTCCTCAAGTCCATTCTCTACGTCTGAGTCTTTATTCCTGTCCTTCCCCTAGGTTCTTCAGAAGCCCTTTTTTTTTTTAGATTCCATATTTTGTGTTAGCATATGGTATTTGTTTTTCTGACTTACTTCACTCTGTATGACAGACACTAGGGCCATGCACCTCACTACAGATAACTCAATTTTGTTTCTTTTTATGGCTGAGTAATATTCCATTGTATATATGTGCCACATCTTCTTTATGCATACATCGGTCGATGGACACTGAGGTTCTTCCATGTCCTGGCTATTGTAAATAGAGCTGCAATGAACAATGTGGTACATGACTCTTTTTGAATTATGGTTTTCTCAGGGTATATGTCCAGTAGTGGGAATGCTGGGCCATATGGTAGTACTATTTTTAGTTTATTAAGGAACCTCCATACTGTTCTCCATAGTGGCTGTATCAATTTACATTCCCACCAACAGTGCAAGAGGCTTCCCTTTTCTCCACACCCTCTCCAGCATTTATTGTTTGTAGATTTTTTGATGATGGCCATTCTGACCGGTGTGAGGTGATACCTCATTGTAGTTTTGGTTTGCATGTCTCTAATGATTAGTGATGTTGAGCATCCTTTCATGTGTTTTTTGGCAATCTGTATATCTTCTTTGGAGAAATGTCTATTTAGATCTTCTGCCCATTTTTGTATTGGGATGTTTGTTTCCTTGTTATGGAGTTGCATGAGCTGCTTGTAAATTTTAGAGGTTAATCTTTTGTCAGTTGCTTCATTTGCAAATATTTTCTCCCATTGTGAGGGCTGTCCTTTCGTCTTGTTTATGTTTTCGTTTGCTGTGCAAAAGCTTTTAGGTTTCATTAGGTCCCATTTGTTTATTTTTGTTTCTATTTCCATTTCTCTAGGAGGTGGGTCAAAAAGGATCTTGCTGTGATTTATGTCATAGTGTTTTTCCTATGTTTTCCTCTAAGAGTTTTACAGTGTCTGCCCTTACATTTAGGTCTTTAATCCATTTTGAGTTTATTTTTGTGTATAGTGTTAGGGAGTGTTCTAATTTCATTCTTTTACATGTAGCTGTCTAGATATCCCAGCACCACTTATTGAAGAGACTGTCTTTTCTCCATTGTATATTCTTGCCTCCTTTATCAAAAATAAGGTGACCATGTGTGCATGTGTTTATCTCTGGGCTTTCCATCCTGTTCCATTGACCTATATTTCTGTTTTTTTGCCAGTACCATACTGTCTTGATTACTGTAGCTTTGTAGTATAGTCTGAAGTCAGGGAGCCTGATTCCTCCAGCTCCATTTTTCTTTACAAGATTTCTTTGGCTATTTGGAGTCTTTTGTTTTCCATACAAATTGTGAAATATTTTGTTTTGGTTCTGTGAAAAATGCCAGTGGTAGTTTGATAGGGATTGCATTGAATCTGTAGGTTGCTTTGGGTAGTATAGTCATTTTCAATGTTGATTCTTCCAATCTGAGAATATGGTATATCTCTCCACCTGTTTGTAGCATCTTTATTTTCTTTCATCAGTGTCTTATAGTTTTCTGTATACAGGTCTCTTGTCTCCTTAGGTAGGTTTATTCCTAGATATTTTGTTCTTTTGTTGCAGTGGTAAATGGCAGTGTTTCCTTAATTTCTCTTTCTGATTTTTCATCACTAGTGTATAGGAATGCAAGAGATTTCTGTGCATTAATTTTGTATCCTGCTACTTTACCAAATTCATTGATTAGCTCTAGTAGTTTTCTGGTAGCATCTTTAGGATTCCCTATGTATAGTATCATGTCATCTGCAAACAGTGACAGCTTTACTTCTTCTTTTCTGATTTGGATTCCTTTTATTTCTTTTTCTTCTCTGATTGCTGTGGCTAAAATTTCCAAAACAATGTTGAATAATAGTGGTGAGAGTGAACCAACTTGTCTTGTTCCTGATCTTAGTGGAAATGCTTTCAGTTTTTCACCATTGAGGACGATGTTGGCTGTGGGTTTGTCATATATGACCTTTATTGTGTTGAGGTAAGTTCCCTCTATGCCTAGTTTCTGGAGGGTTTTTATCATAAATGGATGTTGGATTTTGTCAAACGCATATTCTGCATCTATTGAGAGGATCATATGAATTTTCTCCTTCAATTTGTTAATATGGTGTATCACATTGATTGATTTGCGTATATTGAAGAATCCTTGCATTCCCGGGATAAACCCCACTTGATTATGATGTATGATCCTTTTAATGTGCTGTTGGATTCTGTTTGCTAGTATTTTGTTGAGGATTTTTGCATCTATGTTCATCAGTGATATTGGCCTGTAGTTTTCTTTCTTTGTGACATCTTTGTCTGGTTTTGGTATCACGGTGATGGTGGCCTCATAGAGTGAGTTTGGGAGTGTTCCTCCCTCTGCTATATTTTGGAAGAGTTTGAGAAGGATAGGTGTTAGCTCTTCTCTAAATGTTTGATAGAATTCGCCTGTGAAGCCATCTGGTCCTGGACTTTTGTTTTTTGGAAGATTTTTAATCACAGTTTCAATTTCAGTGCTTGTGATTGGTCTGTTTAGATTTTGTATTTCTTCCTGGTTCAGTCTCACAAGGTTGTGCTTTTCTAAGAATTTGTCCATTTCTTCCAGGTTGTCCATTTTATTGGCATATAGTTGCTTGTAGTAACCTCTCATGATCCTTTGTATTTCTGCAGTGTCAGTTGTTACTTCTCCTTTTTCCTTTGTAATTCTATTGATTTGAGTCTTCTCCCTTTTTATCTTGATGAGTCTGGGTAATGGTTTATCAATTTTGTTTATCTTCTCAAATAACCAGCTTTTAGTTTTATTGATCTTTGCTATCATTTCCTTCATTTCTTTTTCATTTATTTCTGATCTGACGTTTATGATTTCTTTCCTTCTGCTAACTTTGGGGGTTTTTTGTTCTTCTTCTCTGATTGTTTTAGGTGTAAGTTTACATTGTTTATTTGAGATGTTTCTTGTTTCTTGAGGTAGGATTGTATTGCTATAAACTTCCTTCTTAGAACTGCTTTTGCTGCATCCCATAGGATTTGGGTCGTTGTGTTTTCATTTTCATTTGTCTCTAGGTATTTTCTGATTACCTCTTTGATTTCTTCAGTGATCTCTAGGTTATTACGTTGTGTATTGTTTAGCCTCCATGTGTTTGTATTTTTTACAGATTTTTTCCTGTAATTGATATCTAGTCTCATAGCGTTGTGGTCAGAAAAGATTCTTGATAAAATTTCAATGTTTTAAAATTTACCGAAGCTTGATTTGTGTCCCAAGATATGATCTATCCTGGAGAATGTTCCATGAGCACTTGAGAAGAAAGTGTATTCTGTTGTTTTTCGATGGAGTGTCGTATAAATATCAATTAAGTCCATCTTGTTTAATGTATCATTTTTTTATGCTTGTGTTTCCTTATTTATTTTCATTTTGGATGATCTGTCCATTAGTGAAAGTGGGGTGTTAAAGTCACCTACTTTGATTGTGTTACTGTCGATTTCCCCTTTTATGGCTGTATTTGCCTTATGTATTGAGGTGCTCCTCTGTTGGGTACATAAATATTTACAATTGTTATATCTTCTTCTTGGTTTGATCCCTTAAATATTATGTAGTGTCCTTCTTTTTCTCTTGTAATAGTCTTTATTTTAAAGTCTATATTTTCTGATAATGGGAATTGCTACTCCAGCTTTCTTTTGATTTCCATTTGCATGGAATATCTTTTTCCATCCCCTCACTTTCAGTCTGTATGTGTCCCTAGATCTGAAGTGGGTCTCTTGTTGACAGCATATATATGGGTCTTGTTTTTATATCCATTCAGCCAATCTATGTCTTTTGGT
Source organism: Mesoplodon densirostris (assembly GCF_025265405.1). Classification (NCBI taxonomy): domain Eukaryota; kingdom Metazoa; phylum Chordata; class Mammalia; order Artiodactyla; family Ziphiidae; genus Mesoplodon; species Mesoplodon densirostris. Next base: position 67,038,681 of record NC_082675.1, on the reverse strand, counting down.
TGGAGCATTTAATCCATTTACATTTTAGGTAGTTATCGATATGTATGTTCCTATTACCATTTTGTTAATTGTTTTGGGTTTGTTATTGTAGGTCTTTTCCGTCTCTTGTGTTTCCTGCCTAGGGAAGTTACTTTAGCATTTGTTGTAAAGCTGGTTTGGTGGTGCTGAATTCTCTTAGGTTTTGCTTGTCTGTAAAGGTTTTAATTTCTCCATTGAATCCTAATGAAATTCTTGCTGGATAGAGTAATCTTGGTTGTAGGTTTTTCCCTTTCATCACTTTAAATATGTCTTGCCACTCCCATCTGGCTTTCTGAGTTTCTGCTGAAAGATCAGGGGTTAACCTTATGGGGATTCCCTTGTATGTTATTTGTTACTTTTCCATGCTGCTTTTAATATTTTTTCTTTGTATTTAATTTTTGATAGTTTGATTAATATGTGTCTTGGCATGTTTCTCCTTGGAATTATTCTCTATCGGACTCTTTGAGCTTCCTGGACTTGATTGGCTATTTCCTTTTCCATGTTAGGGAAGTTTTCAACTATAGTCTCTTCAAATTTTTTCTCAGTCCCTTTCTTTTTCTCTTCTTTTTCTGGGACCCCTATAAGTCAAATGTTGGTGCATTTCATGTTGTCCTAGAGGTCTCTGAGACTGTCCTCAATTCTTTTCATTCTTTTTTCTTTATTCTGCTCTGCGGTAGTTATTTCCAGTGTTTTATCTTCCAGGTCACTTATCCGTTCTTCTGCCTCAGTTATTCTGCTATTGATTCCTTCTAGAGAATTTTTAATTTCATTAATTGTGTTGTTCATCACTGTTTGTTTGCTCTTTAGTTCTTCTAGGTCCTTGTTAAACATTTATTTTCTCCATTCTATTTCCAAGATTTTGGATCATCTTAACTATTATTACTCTGAAATCTTTTTCAGGTAGACTGCCTATTTCCTCTTCACTTTTTTGGTTTGGTGGGTTTTTTCCTTGCTCCTTCATCTGCTGTGTATTTCTCTGTCTTCTCATTTTGCTTAACTTACTGTGTTTGGGATCTCCTTTTCACAGGCTGCAGGTTCGTAGTTCCCGTTGTTTTTGGTGTCTGTCTGCAGTGGCTAAGGTTGTTTCAGTGGGTTGTGTAGGCCTCCTAGTGGAGGGGTTGGTGCCTGTGTTCTGGTGGATGAGCCTGGATCTTGTCTTTTTGATGGGCAGGACTGCGTCCTGTGGTGTGTTTTGGGATGTTTGTGACCTTATTATGATTTTAGGCATCCTCTATACTAATAGGTGGGGTTTTATTCCTGTCTTGCTAGTTGTTTGGCATGGGGTGTCCAGCACTTGAGGTTGCTGGTCATTGAGTGGAGCTGGGTCTTAGCGTTGAGATGGAGATCTCTGGCAGAGCTCTCGCCAGTTGATATTACGTGGGGCCGGGAGGTCTCTGGTGGACCAATGTCCTGAACTTGGCTCTCCCACCTCAGAGGTTCAGGCCTGACACCTGGCAGGAGCACCAAGACCCTGTTAGCCACATAGCAGCTGTGCAAACTTGGGCAGCCTATTTTATTCTCCAGGCCTCAGTTTCTCCATCTCCAAATTCTGGAACTCCACACTCCAGAGGCCCTCCTTTCAAGGTGCTGCCTCTCCCCTTCTGTGCAGGTCCTAAGCCCCTGCCCAACTTTTGAATCAACTGAGAAATAAGAAAAGTAGTGTGAGCAGAAGGTATTACAGTTACCTATTGATGTATAACAGCACACCCCCAAATTTGTGGTTTAAAGTGAGTTATGATTATGTTTCATGATTCTGTGGTTGACAAGGCTCAGCTGGGTGGTTCTTGCTTGGGGTCTCTCATCTGGTTCAAGTCAGATGCTGGCTGGGGCTACATTCATGTGAAGGCTCAGCTGGAATGCACACCTAAGATACCTATTCATATAGCTTGTAGCGTGTGCTGACTCTGCCTGGGGATCTCATCTGATATTACCAGCCGGAACACCTACACATGGCCTCTCCATGTGGCTTGGGGTTCTTACAGTGTGGTGGCTGGTTTTGAGAGGGATAGTTCCAACAGCAAGCATTCCAGGAGACAGGAAGAACAAGCTGCCAGGCCAGTTAAGGACTACATCTAGGACTGCTATAGCATCACTTCTGTCATATTCTACTGGTCATACAAAGCGGCCACAGGGCCCATCTCGATTCAGTGGGATGGAGAAATGAGCTCCACCTCTTGATAGGGGGGTAGAGGTTCACATTGCAGAAGAGCATGTGGGAGGGGGCGATATCACTGTGGCCGTCTTTGGAAAATGGAATCTGCCACACAGAGGCGTATGCATGCTGTAATCTCTATTTCTGATAAAGTCTTATATTAATAATGTGGCTTCTAGATTGTAAAATGGTAAAACTGCTATGGAAAACAATGCGAAGTTTCCTCAAAAAATTAAAAAGAGAAATACCGTATGATCCAGTAATCCCACTTCTGGGTATAAATCCAAAATAAATGAAAGCAGAACCTTAAAGAGATGTTTGTATACTTATGTTCATAGCACCACTATCCACAATAGCCAAGGTGGAAAGGACCCAAATGTCCATTAACAGGTAAATGGATAAGCAAAATGTGGTATGTACATACAGTGGAATATTATTCAGCCTTAAAATGGAAGGAAATCCTTTCAGATACTACAGCATGGATGAACCTTGAGGACATGCTAAGTAAAATAAACCAGTCACAAAAAGACAGATGCTGTATGATTTCACTTACTTGAGGTACCTAGAATAGTCAAATTCATAAAGACAGCAAGTAGAATGGTGGTTACCAAGGGCTGGTGGGAGGGGACAAAAAAGTGTTGTTGTTTAATGGGTATAGAGTGTCAGATTTGCAAGACGAAAATGTTCTGGAGATCTGCTTCACAACAATGTGAATATACTTAACACTACTGAACTGTACACTTAAAAATGGTTAAGATGGTAAATTTTACATTATGTGTTTTTTACCACAGTAAAAAAAATCACTGTTAATTTTAAAATGTGGCTTATATATTTTAACTGTGGCTTATATATGGAGGAAATCATCTAGTTAATACTGAACAGAATGAGTCAAACTTACCCACCCGGTCACCAGCAACCCACCCAGTCACCAGCAGTGCCAGACCACTGCAGGCCTCCCCTGCAGGGAGAGTATGCCCCCTTTGATATAGAAAGCAGACAAGAAATAGGCAGTACAACTTGTTCCGTTTTACCTTCTTCCTTGGAGGGGAGTGAGAGGGGATGGAGACAGGCCAAGGGCTCTCTCCACATAGCAGTCAATATTTTGAATGAAGAAGAGACATTCCCTCACTAAAATCAATTTTTCTTCTAAGGTTGCCTAAGGTTCTAAGGTTGTCTTAATTATTATTCGATAATAAACACATTATTGAATTTTTCATCTATTCCTTCCCCACTCACCCTGATTTTAATGGGAATTCTAATTTGACTTTGAAAATTACATTTTAAGTGTAATGGCCTACATAAATCCAAATACTTACTTTGACAGTTTTATACTTTGACATTTCTGATACTTTAGACGCTCGAGTTTAGCCCAGGAGTACAGGAAGCAACTTCAGATGCAAATGCACTCCCAACAGCAGGCCCGTGAAGTAGAGAAGGAGGAGGAACGCCGAGAGTTTGAAGCAGGGATGACAGCAGAGAAGAATTTCCAGGACAAGATCCAGGAGATCCTGTCCACCCATCAAGTGCTGCCCCAAAATATTCATCCCATGCGGAGAGCATGCCCTAATAAACTTACACCATAGTTTCATAAACATCAACCTAGTTTTTCTCAGCCTTTTACTATTTTAAACTATAGCATGCTTGTATATCCCTTTTAACTCATGGATAAACTGTTCTTTTACACTCTGAGTTGGCATAATTATATGCCACGAAATTTTCTTCTTACAAATTAAACTGTTCCTTTTTGAGATTTCATAGACTGACAAATCTGAATGATCTACTTCCTGTCACATAGTTATTTTCCTTATTTATCTCCATGCCTCCCTTTCTTGATAGCTTCACTTTATTCCATCCATCTGCCAATATGCCCATTTCCCCTTCCTCCTTTCTCTTCTCTCTCACAGACATAATTCACATTATTAGCAGGGCATTTTTGCAGGCAGAGCTGGGACTATCAGCCACTTTCATTAACCTGTTTATTCAGTCATTAAACAAACGTTTACTGAGTGCCTTTCATGTGCCAGCACCATTCTGGATCCTGAGACTTCAGCAAGAACAAAGCAAACCCCTTGCTCTCATGGAGATTACATCCTAGTGGAGGAAACCAGGTAAGTGTTAAGTGCTATAGGCAAGAAGTGGCAGGAGTGCTATTTTATTTTTTATGTGATAGTCAGAATAGATCTCTTTGAGCAGCTGATATTTGAATGAACCAGCCATGTGGCTATCTGGGGGAAAAACATCCCAGGCAGAAGAAAGAGCCAGTGCAAGGGCCTTGGGGCAGAAGTCTGCTTAGTGCATATGAAGCATTGCATTTGTGCTAGAGTAGAGTGAGGAGAGAGTGGTAGAAGACTAATTGGAAAGGTAGTGGGGGCCAGATGATGTAAGGCCTTGGAACCAGGGTAAAGACTGGCCTTTACTTCTGTAGGAAGCTGTTATAGGGTTTTGAGCAGAGGGGCAACGTGATACGATGTACGAGGGTTGCAGGCTACCATGTAGAGAATAGACTTCAAGGAGACAAGAAACAAGGATTCAGTTAAGAAGTGATCACAATATCCCAGGTTAGGGGTGATGGTAGTGTGGTAGCCAGGCTCCAAGATGACCCCTAATAATTCTCGATGTAGAGAATGTACACACAGAAGTATGTGTTTATGCCCTTGTATAGTCCCCTTCCACCCTGAATCTTGGGCACTATGTAAAATGTGTACATTTACTGGTTAAAAAAAAAAAGGTAGAATGAAATCGACATGTTCATATTCCTAAAGTTCAGCATTATAATTATTTCCACTTCTTTGAAAAGTTCCCTCCAAGTTTTTTTTTATATGGATACTCATTTTTACATTGTAAATACACTGCCATGTTTCTTCACCTATCACATTTACAAATGGCTACATAATAGTCTACTGTTTGTCCTATAATTGATTAAACATTAGACTTTGAGTTTATTTCAAATTTGTCACTATTACAAATTTTTCTATACAACATTCATTTGAATTATTTCCTTAGAGTCATGCAGTTCCCTGGAGTGGGATTTTTGGGTCAAAGGGGATGAACATTTATATACTTTTGCTTTCAAGCACCACATTTGCAAAAGAAGTTTTTAGAGTTGCAGACTCTTTAGGGAAATGTTTTCAGGGCCAGCTGGTATTCTCCCTGAAGGTTTAAAATGTATTTAAGCAAATTGTTTGCTAGAATCTCTGAGAGGTTTTTTCTTTAACCTTTCTACCCATTCATCCACTCTTAACCTCAGCTCTGGGAATCTAGCTCCTCCTTTGGATCCTTTCGAGCCTCCCTGTGGCCAACATTAATCTCTAATCCAAAAGTGGGAGTGGGAGTCTTGGCCACAAAAAAAAGAAAAAAAAAAGACTATCATTGAAGTTTTGTTGAAAATCAACTGACCGTTAATATAAGGGTTCATTTCCAGACACGCTACTCTGTTCCATTAATTTGTCTGTCCTTACACCAACACAAAACTGTAGTGATGATCACTGTAGCCTTTAATAAGGCTTGAAATTGGTAGTGTAAGGCATCCAATGTTGTTCTCTTTTTTTCCCGCCCAAAATTGTTTTGTCTGTTGTAGTTTCTTTAAATTTCCATATAATTGTTAGGATCGTCTTGTCAATTTCTACAAAGATGCCTACTGAGATTTTGATAGAGATTGCATTGAATCTATAGATCAATTTGGGGAGAACTGCCATCTTAAACAATAATGAGTTTTCCAACCCATGAAGATCTATCTCCCCATCCACTGAGGTCATGTTTAAATTTTTAAGCAATGTTTTATGGTTTTCAGTGTGCAGGACTTGTGCCTCTGTTGTTCAACTTATTCCTAAGTATTTCTCTTCAATGCTATTACGAACAGAATTGTTTTCTCAAATTCATTTTAGGATTTTTCATTGTTAATATATAGCAATGTGACTGATTTTTGTATATTGAACTTGTGTCCTGTGACCTTGCTAAACTCACTTATTAGTTCTTGTAGGGTTTTTTTGAGATTGTGTAGGATTTCCTACATTCAGGATCATGTCATTTGCAAATAAAGACAGTTTATTTCTTTCCAATTTGGATGCCTGTTGTTTCTTTTTCTTGCCTTAATTGCACTGGTTAGTGCAATAGCAAGTATGATATTGAATAGAAGTAGAAAGCATAGACATCCTTGACTTGTTCCCAGTTTTAAGGGGAAACGCTCATTCTTTAACCATTAAGTATGATGTTATCTGTAGGTTTTTCATAGATGCCCTTTACCACAGTGAGGATGTTCCCTTCTCTTCCTGTTTTATTGGGAGTCTGTATATAAAGAGGTGTTGGAGCTTGTCAAATGCTTTTTCTGTGCCTGTTGAGTTGAACATGTGGTTTTTGTCCTTTTGTTCTATTAATATGGTAATTTTTCAGATATTAACTAACCTTGCATGTCTGGGATAAATGCCACTTGGTCATGGTTTATGGGGTTTTTTTTATTAAGTTGCTGCATTTCATTTGCTATTTTTTTTTTTTTGTCACTGTGTTGATCTTGGTCTGTTGTGTATCTTCCATCTAGGTCTCTTGTGATGTTGTCTGGGTCTGGTATCAAGATATTATCAGCCATATAAAATGAGTTGGAGAGTATTCCCTCTTCCTTTATTTTCTGAAAGATCTGTGAAGGATTGCTATTATTTCTTCCTCAAATGTCTGATAGAATTCACCAGGGATGCCACCTGGGCTTTCTCTGTGGAAAGATTATTTTTTATTGCTAATTCAATATTTTTACTGACTTGGGTCTAATCAGATGTTCTGTTTCTTCTTGAGTCAGTTTTGGTAATTTGTGTTTTTCTACAGATTTGTCCACTTCATCTAAGTTGTCTAATTTAAACACATAAAGTAGTTCATAAAATTTCCTTATAATTATTTTAACTTCTAAAGGGTCTGTAGTAATGTGCCCCTTTCATTCTACTTGGAATTTGGGGTTATTTTGCTACTCTGTGACCAGAAAATAACTGGAAATTATGGCCTCTCCATCCAGTGTCTTTCCCTGCCCCCAACCCAGAATAACTCTCTACCAGAGAGCATTGTACTTTGATGATTGAAGCAATGTTTAAAAACAAAAGTAAAAATCACTTATTGTTAAATTATGCTGTTTATCTTTTTCTTATTTTTATGTAAAGGAAACTAGCCTTCATCATACAGATGCAAACATTTTTTTCTAGTTTTTTTTTCAGAGCTATCATATCGGTTTGTTTTTTTTCCCCCCCAGATCAATACTAGTATCATTTGATTATCCCAGTAATATTTTCATTCAGATTGCATTGGGTTTATAAATTAGTTCAGGGATACTGTCAACTTTACAATGTTGCATTTATTCAAGAAAATCCACTAAACCTTGGTGAGAATGGTGGGAGTCCATGGCATTTTGGCCTGGAGCTGCCTCCAGACCCCCCTCAGCTGCATGGACCAGTGGTTCTATCAGGGCAGAGTAGGTTGTAAGGACCTCCCTGCAGCCTCACTGCCAGAGGGGGTTGACTTGATTGACAGCAAATTTGGAAAAATCCATGCTTGGGACATTGTCAAAACAAGAGCAATCTTGGTAGCAGTAAATCAGGGAATGCCAACATCACAGCTAGCTTGAGACTGTGATACTGGTGGGAGCAAGCAACAGACAGACCAGCCAGAACTTTCACAGGAAGATCTGGGGAACATGACAGCTATTATGGGCTTTGATAAGCTCCCACATATTCTTGGTGATATGGAAACTGCTTAGACAAAAAACTACATGCATGCTTATGAGAAACCTAGCAGGCCCTCATAGTCTACTGATCCTTGGCCACACGTGAGGCCTTGCACATACAAAAAGTAAAAGCTGGGGTGAATTTGCTAATGGCCTAAACTTTGAATGTGTTCCCCACCCCCTTACACAGATCCATCAGCAGAAGGTGGAAGCCTTACTAGCTCAATCACTTACTGACCACTGCGGTGACCCAGGGCAACCCCTGGGAAGCCATGCTTAAAACTAAAAAGAGGAATTTAAGAAAATGAGCAGAGACATCAATGTTATTTTTCCAGGTGGTATAAAGGGTCGAATGAAGTCAAGTATGTGTAAATGACTTGATTGACTATAAAATGTTATACATACGTGGGCATTATTATCGACTCCATTCACCTAGTGCAGGGAAATCAATAAGAAAAGATAACCCGGTAGAAAAATATACGAAAGACTTGTGCAGACACTTTGCAAAGGAGGATAGGAAGATGGCCAATGAACAGCGGAAGAGATGCTCAAAATTATTACTCATCATGGCAATGAAATTAAAACTACTGTGTGTCAGGAAGGGGCATATTTCCCCCTTTATCCATCTTGAGTTCTTGTGGCTGGACTAATAATAAAATTGACACAAGACAGATTAACAGAAGAAAAACAAACAAATTTTAATTCGTGCACACAGAAGTCTCATAGAAATGGGACCTAAGATGTGGCCAAAGCAGGCAGCTTTCGTATCTTTTAGATAAAAACAATACATTTGTGAGAAATTGACAGGACAAGGAAACTTAGGCATTGGGTGCTTAATTTGTGAAGAATCTAACTAAACAGAGTTTGGGATTGGGGTAGTAAATTCAAGAAGTAACAAGTTTTGTTTGTTTGTTTGTTCAGGCTTTGTTTGTTTGTTCAGGCTTCTTGGCCTGAATGCTGTATCTCTGGTGATAGGGTGTCCTTTTACCTCCAGATGCCAGGAGTACACCTGTTGTCGAACCCAAGTTCGTGTGCCTGATGCACAGTGAGGCCAAACAAACCGAAATGTTGGAGTTTGGAGCAGAGAAAGGTTTATCGCCGGGCCATGCAAGGAGAAGGGGTGGCGCATGCTCAAAAGACCCACACTCCCCAATGGGCTTCAGGGAGGCATTTTTAAAGGCAAGGTGAGGGAAGGGAGCTGCTGGGTGTGTGACTTGCTCATGCACAATTCTCTGATGGTGAGGTAACAGGGCCATGTCACAGGGGTTAACATTGTCAATCCTCAGACTCCAGTAGCTCTGGGGACAACATGCTCATGGTCATCAAGTAGTTAACTTCTTCCATTTGGTGGGGGTTTTAGCATCTATAAAATGACAGTTCTCCTGGCCCAACTGCTGTTTTTGTCACTGTGTTCACATTCTTTCAATCATTAATGCTTGAGCCAGGCTTTTGTGACTCGGGAGGCCTGGGAGACTACGGCTTTTCTACAAAGCAGAGGCAGGCAGAGGATATGGGGGCAGGAGTCTGTCCCAGGAAAGCCCCATAGGGTCCTGCTCACTTACACACCTTTCACATGAGAGATTTATTTCCTACTTTCAGGGGGACAGAGAGGTGGGTTCGATCTCCGGGGCCATGGGGTGCAGTGGCTTGAAGCAGAATCTTAGTTCCCTGACTGGGAATTGAACCCAGGCCACAGTGATAAGAGTGCGAGGCCCTAACCACTAGACCACGAGGGCCAGCAGGCTTGAAGCAGGACCTCTCTCCTTGATTTCTTTGAAGAAAGAATTCAGTAAAGAGACAGAGGCAGTGAAGCAGGTTAAGTGTTTATTAGAAGCAAAGTACGTGTGGAAGAACACACAGGCGGGCTTGGAGTGAGTCATGCGCTTTTGGGGTGGCTTAAATTGCTTATTTTGGGGAAGTTTTCTGGGTTCCCTCTGGCCAATCATCTTGCTCCGTGCCCATATTTGGTCTGACTCAGGGCCCTCTCTGATGTCCGTGCATATCTTTTAGCCAAGATGGATTCCAGTGCAAGGGTTTCTAGGAGGTTGGCAGGACATATTATGGGCTGGCATCCCTTCCCTTCCCTGACTCCTGAGGATATGTGGTCTGGGAGGTCTCCTTGACCCAAGAAAAATGTGGTCTCCTTATCTTTTACTCAATCAGAGTTCTGCTTCTGCTGTTATCTTCATTTTGAAGTGTCAACAGGAGACAAGTTCCAGCTGTTCAGCCTGGGGCCCAGCTATCTCCTGCCTCAGGTCAAAATGTCCCTCTTGCATCAGTCATTTCTTAACTAACTTTAACTCAAAACAATCAATATACCATTAAGTCATATGTTGGGATGGCCAGCCTTGGGCCTTAACACGGGCAACAACTCCACACACTCACCAAAGTGGGTAAAATGAAAAAGACAGGCAAGCATCAGTGAGAATGTGGAGCAACTGGAACTCTCATACACTGATGGTAAGAATATAAATGTAAACAATCACTCTGGGCTGCTAAAGCTGAAAATATACGTACACTGTGATCCAGAAATTCCACTCCTAGGTATTTACCCAACAGAAATGCATACGTATATGCAGAAAATGACATATATAAGATTGTCCACAGCGGCACTATTTGTAAAAAGACCTAAATTAGAACTAGTCCAAATGCCCATCCAGAGGAGAATGGAAAATATCAATACTATACACAATGTATATGAACAAACTTTGCTACATGCAACAGTATGGATGAGTCTCATAGCCACCCACAATGATGAGCAAAATAAGTCAGACATAGAACAACATGTGCTATGTAGTTCCACTTATGAAAAGCTCAAAAGCAGGCAAAACTAATTTTTGGTGTTAGAAATTAGGTAATTACCCTTTTGGAGAGAATGAGTGGAAGGGGCACTTGGTATTAGTGTTCTGTTTCTTGATTTGTGTGGTGGTTATTCAGTGTGTTCATCTTGAGAAAATTCTTCAAGCTATACATTTAAGATTTATCTACTTTTCTGTATGTGTGTTATACTTTCATTAAGAGTTAAAAAAAAACAACCTTCACAAAATAGCTACCATTGGTCATTGTGCTGGTTTCTGGAGGTTTCCACACTAAATCTAATGTTTGGAGACTACTATCATGTGTCTTACCATTTATTCTCCAGGTAAACACTTCTAATTTGTCCATCTACTCCAGACCCTTCATCATCAGTTTGCCCTCTAGTGGTCTCACCTCATTTTTCTAGGTTTGTATTGAAACAGGATGCTCAGAATTAGATAAAAGCAGTCCAGAAGAGGTCTGCAGAGCAGAATACAATGGGACCATCACCTCCTTCAATCCATGCATTATACTTCATTTAATGTAGCGCACAGGTGAATGTCCACCCTCTAACCACAATTGAAAAAATGTAGGCGTAATTGTCTTGTCCCTGGAAGGCCCTACCTGCCTGTTATAAGCAAGGTAGTGAGAAGCCACGTTTAATACTTCAGAGGACAAAGTATTTTCACTAACTTTATCACCTTCTATTTGCATATAAGTTACCAGAGTGCTAACTACTGGTGACTCAACTTAGTTATTAATGAAGACCTGGCAAAGCTGCTCTCTGGCAACACTTTGTTAACAGTTAATTTGAATTACTTTATACATTTATAAACAGCACTTCATTTCCTGAGTCATTCTGACTTTTTCCTTTTTCAGGTTGACCTTGCCCTCTATCTTTCAGTTCTAATTAAAAAGATTAAATAATGACCGCTAAACGTTACATAGGGCTTACCGAATACTAGCTACTACCCTACTGCTCTTTACATGTGTTTACTCATTTAATCCTCATGACATCTTTTTGAGGGAAGTACTATTATTTTCAGACCCATTTTACAGCTGAGGAAACTGAGACATGGCAGGTTAAGAAAACTTGCCAAGGCTACAAGGTTAGAATAAATATTTGATCTTTGTTCCCAGTTCCTGGCACAGAGCCCCTAAAGTCCTTGGGATTTCCTGAGTGATAGGAATGCCTTTTGTTTTCCACAAAGAGCCCCTTTTGATCACACCTGAGTTTATGCTAATAAGGTGACTTAGGCCCCTAGAAGCCTCAGGTTAGGGCTGGTCACCTGAAAGACCAAGTGATTAGAGGATTGGAACTTTTAGCCCCACCCAGAAAGGGGAAGGGCTCCAGAGAAAGGGGAGGCTAGAGACTGAGCTGCAAAGCAGATGTTTGATGTTCGGAAAGCTCTGGCTGGTGAACAGACGGAGGAGCTGGGAGGGGGGCGCCCTCAGAGAGGGCGTGGAAGTTCCCCCTCCCCCATACCTGGCCCTGTGTATCTCTTCTATTTGGCTGTTCCTGAGTTGTTTCCTTTCTAATAAACCAAAAAATGTAAGTAAAGAGTGTTCCTGAGTTCTGTGAGCAGTTCTAGCAAATTACTGAACCTGAGGAAGGGGTCGTAGGATCTCCTGATTTATAGCCAGTTGGTCAGAAGTACAGGTGGCCCAAGACTCGTGGCTGGCCTCTGAACTGGGGGAGCAGTCTTGTGGGACAGAGCTTTTAATCTGTGGGGTCTGTGCTAACTCCAGGTCGTTAGTGTCAGAACTGAATTGAATGGTTGAATGTTGGTGTCTGGAGAATCACAGAATTGGTGGCGGGTGTTGGAAAAAACCCCAGTCAGTGAGTGATGGTGCTGGCATTTGAAGGCCGTCTCATCTCAGAGCCCATGGCTTTCAGGCTCTCTGCTTTACTGCCTCCCCACAACAGGCAAAACTCAATGAATTACAGACTTTTAGAGCTTAAAAACCTACCACAGATACTTTAATTAGTTTACTTTGCAAATGAAGAGCCAGAAGTCCAAAGAAATCTCCTACCTATCTCTTGGTTCAGCACTTTTTCCGTTATATAACAGCATGATTTCTTACCAAAATCCAGTTTGTTATCAAAGCACCCTTAGTCACCAATATGCCCTTTTTCCAGGCTTGCAGTTCAGGCAATATATAGCATGAGACTATTTTCACTCCATTTCCATCACTTTGTGGTCTCTATCCAAACCTTGATGTTTGCTAACATAGCATTTTGGTGCAAATCCATCAAGTACATTTATGCATACACATTCCATAAATTACACAAGGGCATGAATATTTTTCCTTCTATAAACCATTCTTCTGATATTTTGATATATATAATATAATATATATATATATATAATATATATATCATATAAACTGGGCAAACAGCTTCTCAGAATATAGATGAGAGTTGCATCTAATAAAAAGAATAGTTTCCTATATAGAGAAGCCCCCAAGGTAACTGGAAAGGGTATTTTATCACACCTAGTACAGGTCACAGTAAAAGATGTGATTCTGTTTATGTCTCCTGTGAAGCTGTTGGCTGGATCTTGGGCTCTGAGAGCCAAAATTCCTCCAGATGTCAATTCTTTTGTCTAAAGTTCTAAGATGTGTGTTTTGGATAGAGGCTGAGGGTTATTAGCTTAGTGCTCCCAAGTATGGTTATGTGGGAATTTTATCTGAAATGACTTTGTAGACATGGTTCTGGGAAAACTGATAAAACAAGACAATTTCACGCTAAGTCTTTGCCCAAACGTGCCATTAATCAGCTGTGTGACCTTGGCAGGACTTTCTGGGCTACAATTCTCTTGTCTAAAAACTGAGGGGCTTCTTGAGCTAGAAGGGACCTGAGAGTGTGTCTAGTCCAAATCCTTCACCTTATAGACGAGAAAGTGTCTGGGGTTTGGTGACCTCACAAGCAGAACCCATTAGGAGGACTTGGATGCAATTAGCTTCTTTGGTAGGTGACCCAGGAAGCAGAAGAATGGGGTGGTCAGAGTAGCAGGGGAGGAACCAGGAGAAGAACGTGGTACAGGGTGGTTATCACAGTAGGCAACTGGGTCTTAATCCACTCGGGAGCCTTCTGAAGAAATGTGTAGGCCTCACAGGTATATATCCTGCTCCAGGTGGAGGCTGGGGCATTTATCACTCCCATCCCCTTTAGTTGAGGGGTGCCCCTACCGGCATTGACTTCCCCACCATAGATGGGAGGCTAAAGAGGCTGTGAGAAAGCCCTGGGACGATAAAGCAGAATGATGCAGGGCCTGCACCTGAGGCAGACCCTGGTGTCCTGGACAGAGCCATGGCTGGAATCTGAGAGGCAAAGGGAAACAAGGCCAGAGAAGTTATGACTTATGATTTGACCTGCAGCACACAGCTAAAACTATGTTTTTTTTTTGGGGGGGTGGCATATTTTCCAGGTGTGTGTATGTTTTCTTTCCAATTAGGCACTGTCGCTTAAAGCAGGTACCAAGTGTTAGACAACTCTGATGAATCCAAGCTTTCAGCAAAAGGTCTGCCCAGAGCAACCCCTCAGAAAATATTTCCTCATTTGTTCTGGGGGAAAAGAGGAAGGCTAAGTGGCCAGAGTGAAAGGGTGACCATAGAGCCTTCCTTCTGATTCTTCAGCACCCAGACCTAAGAGGGCCAAACAAGGCTAAAATGGGATAAGACCAGAGGGACAGCCCTGAAATGGCCAGCAGCCAGCGGAGCTGACAGGAGGCAGAGAACTGTGACGGTGAAGAGGCCAAGGCAGACCTGAAGCGGTGGGTGCTGGGCCAGAAGATGAGCCATCGGAGGTAGCAAGACTCAGACATTTCTACAGCTCCCAGCTCTGGACAGGAAATGGCTTTAGCTTCCAGAAGCACAGACATTGACATGGAACAGGCAAAGGCGTGTAAGGTGTTTGCGCTCTCTCTCCCCTCTGGAGGAGCTGGAATTCACAGACTCCCATCTTGACCATGCACCCAAGGCTGGTGACCATGGCTCTCATCTGCCTTTTTAAAAAAATTAAATTTATGACTTCCGGGTAAGATGGTGGAAGAGTGAGATGCGGAGATCACCTTCCTCCCCACGGATGCACCGGAGGTGCAGCTACACGTGGAACAACTCCTACAGAAGGCCTGCTGAGCGCTGGCAGAGGACCCCAGACCTCCCAAAAGGCAAGAAACTCCCCACATACCTGGGTAGGGCAAAGCGGAGAGATTCCCGCACAGAGGAGCGGTGCCGAGCGGCACTCACCAGCCCGAGAGGCTTGTCTGCTCCCCCGCCGGGGTGGGCGGCGCTGGAGCTGAGGCTCGGGCTTCGGTCAGAGCGCAGCGAGAGGACTGGGGCTGGCGGCGAGAACTCAGCCTGAAGGGGGCTAATGTGCCACAGCTAGCCGGGAGGGAGTCCGGGAAAACTCTGGAGCTGCCGAAGAGGCAGGAGACTTTTTCTTCCCTCTTGGTTTCCTGGTGCGCGAGGAGAGGGGATTAAGAGCGCCGCGTAAAGGAGCTCCAGAGACGGGCGCGAGTCGCGGCTGAAAGCGCAGAGCCCAGAGACGGGCGTGGGACGCTGGGGCTGCTGCTGCCGCCGCCAAGAAGCCTGTGTGCGAGCGCAGGTCACTGTCCACACCGGCCTTCCGGGAGCCTGTGCAGCCTGCCACTGCCGGGGTCCCAGGATACAGGGGCGGCTTCCCTGAGAGAACGCACGGCGCGCCTCGGGCTGGTGCAACGTCACGCCGACCTCTGCCGCTGCAGGCTCGCCCCGCACTCCGTGCCCCTCCCTCCCGCCGGGCCTGAGTGAGCCAGAGCCTCCGCAGAGGCTGCTCCTTTAACCCTGTCCTGTCTGAGCGAAGAACAGACGCCCTCCGGCGACCTACACGCAGAGGCGGGGCCATATCCAAAGCTGAGACCCAGGAGCTGTGAGAACAAAGAAGAGAAAGGGAAACCTCTCCCAGCAGCCTCAGAAGCAGCGGATTAAAGCTCCACAATCAACTTGATGTACCCTGCATCTGTGGAATACATGAATAGACAACAAATCATCCCAAATTGAGGAGCCAGGAGTCAGTGCTGTGCCTCTGAGGTGGGAGAGCCAACTTCAGGACACTGGTCCACAAGAGACCTCCCAGCTCCACATAATATCAAACGGCGAAAATCTTCCAGAGATCTCCATCTCAACAGCAGCACCCAGCTTCACTCAACGACCAGCAAGCTATAGTGCTGGACACCCTATGCCAAACAACTAGCAAGACAGGAACACAACGCCACCCATTAGCAGAGAGGTGGCCTAAAATCATAAAAAGTCCGCAGACACCCCAAAACACACCACCAGACGTGGACCTGCCCACCAGAAAGACAAGATCCAGCCTCATCCACCAGAACACAGGCAGTAGTCCCCTCCACCAAGAAGCCTACACAACCCACTAAACCAACCTTAGCCACTGGGGACAGACACCAAAAACAACGGGAACTACGAACCTGCAGCCTGCAAAAAGGAGACCCCAAACACAGTAACATAAGCAAAATGAGAAGACAGAAAAACACACAGCAGGAGAAGGAGCAAGATAAAAACCCACTAGACCTAACAAATGAAGAGGTAATAGGCAGTCTACCTGAAAAAGAATTCAGAATAATGATGGTAAAGATGATCCAAAATCTTGGAAATAGAATAGACAAAATGCAAGAAACAGTTAACAAGGACCTAGAAGAACTAAAGATGAATCAAGCATCGATTAAAAACACAATAAATGAAATAAAAAATACTCTAGATGGGATCAATAGCAGAATAACTGAGGCAGAAGAACGGATAAGTGAGGTGGAAGATAAAATAGTGGAAATAACTGCTGCAGAGCAAAATAAAGAAAAAAGAATGAAAAGAACAGAGGACAGTCTCAGAGACGTCTGGGACAACATTAAACGCACCAACATTCGAATTGTAGGGGTTCCAGAAGAAGAAGAGAAAAAGAAAGGGACTGAGAAAATATTTGAAGAGATTATAGTTGAAAACTTCCCTAATATGGGAAAGGAAATAGTTAATCAAGTCCAGGAGGCACAGAGAGTCCCATACAGAATAAATCCAAGGAAAATACACCAAGACACATATTAATCAAAGTGTCAAAAATTAAACACAAAGAAATCCTATTAAAAGCAGCAAGGCAAAAACAACAAATAACACACAAGGGAATCCCCATCAGGATAACAGCTGATCTCTCAGCAGAAACTCTACAAGGCAGAAGGAAGTGACAGGACATAATTAAAGTGATGAAGGAGAAAAACCTGCAACCAAGATTACTCTACCCAGCAAGGATCTCATTCAGATTTGATGGAGAAATTAAAACGTTTACAGACAAGCAAAAGCTGAGAGAGTTCAGCACCACCAAATCAGCTTTACAACAAATGCTAAAGGAACTTCTCTAGGCAAGAAACACAACAGAAGGAAAAGAACTACAATAACGAACCCAAAACAATTAAGAAAATGGGAATAGGAACATACATATCAATAATTACCTTAAATGTAAATGGACTAAATGCTCCCACCAAAAGACACAGACTGGCTGAATGGATACAAAAACAAGACCGATATATATGCTGTCTACAAGAGACCCACTTCAGACCTAGAGACACATACAGACTGAAAGTAAGGGGATGGAAAAAGATATTCCATGCAAATGGAAACCAAAAGAAAGCTGGAGTAACAATTCTCATATCAGACAAAATAGACTTTAAAATAAAGACTACTAGAAGAGACAAAGAAGGACACTACATAATGATCAAGGGATCGATCCAAGAAGAAGATATAACAATTGTAAATATTTATGCACCAAACATAGGAGCACCCCAATACATAAGGGAAATATTAACAGCCATAAAAGGAGAAATCGACAGTAACACAATCATAGTAGGGGACTTTAACACCCCACTTTCACCAATGGACAGGTCATCCAAAATGAAAATAAATAAGGAAACACAAGCTTTAAATGATACATTAAACAAGATGGACTTAATTGATATTTATAGGACATTCCATCCAAAAACAACAGAATACACATTCTTCTCAAGTGCTCATGGAACATTCTCCAGGATAGATCATATCTTGGGTCACAAATCAAGCCTTGGTAAATTTAAGAAAATTGAAATTGTATCAAGTATCTTTTCCGACCACAATGCTATGAGACTAGATATCAATTACAGGAAAAGAGCTGTAAAACATACAAACACATGGAGGCTAAACAATACACTACTTAATAACGAAGTGATCACTGAAGAAATCAAAGAGGAAATTAAAAAATACCTAGAAACAAATGACAATGGAGACACGACGACCCAAAACCTATGGGATGCAGCAAAAGCAGTTCTAAGAGGGAAGTTTATGGCAATACAATCCCACCTTAAGAAACAGGAAACATCTCGAATAAACAACCTAACCTTGCACCTAAAGCAATTAGAGAAAGAAGAACAAAAACATCCCAAAGTTAGCAGAAGGAAAGAAATCATAAAAATCAGATCAGAAATAAATGAAAAAGAAATGAAGGAAACGATAGCAAAGATCAATAAAACTAAAAGCTGGTTCTTTGAGAAGATAAACAAAATTGATAAACCATTAGCCAGACTCATCAAGAAAAAAAGGGAGAAGACTCAAATCAATAGAATTGGAAATGAAAAAGGAGAAGTAACAACTGACACTGCAGAAATACAAAAGATCATGAGAGATTACTATAAGCAACTCTATGCCAATAAAATGGACAACCTGGAAGAAATGGACAAATTCTTAGAAATGCACAACCTGCCAAGACTGAATCAGGAAGAAATAGAAAATATGAACAGACCAATCAAAAGCACTGAAATTGAAACTGTGATTAAAAATCTTCCGACAAACAAAAGCCCAGGACCAGATGGCTTCACAGGGGAATTCTATCAAGCAATTAGAGAAGAGCTAACACCTATCCTTCTGAAACTCTTCCAAAATATAGCAGAGGGAGGAACACTCCCAAACTCATTCTATGAGGCCACCATCACCTTGATACCAAAACCAGACAAGGATGTCACAAAGAAAGAAAACTACAGGCCAATATCACTGATGAACATAGATGCAAAAATCCTCAACAAAATACTAGCAAACAGAATCCAACAGCACATTAAAAGGATCATACACCATGATCAAGTGGGGTTTATTCCAGGAATGCAAGGATTCTTCAATATACGCAAATCAATCAACGTGATACACCATATTAACAAACTGAAGGAGAAAAACCATATGATCATCTCAATAGATGCAGAGAAAGCTTTTGACAAAATTCAACACCCATTTATGATAAAAACCCTGCAGAAAGTAGGCATAGAGGGAACTTTCCTCAACATAATAAAGGCCATATATGACAAACCCACAGCCAGCATCGTCCTCAATGGTGAAAAACTGAAACCATTTCCACTAAGATCAGGAAGAAGACAAGGTTGCCCACTCTCACCACTCTTATTCAACATAGTTTTGGAAGTTTTAGCCACAGCAATCAGAGAAGAAAAGGAAATAAAAGGAATCCAAATGGGAAAAGAAGAAGTAAAGCTGTCACTGTTTGCAGATGACATGATACTATACATAGAGAATCCTAAAGATACTACCAGAAAACTACTAGAGCTAATCAATGAATTTGGTAAAGGAGCAGGATACAAAATTAATGCACAGAAATCTCTGGCATTCCTATATACTAATGATGAAAAATCTGAAAGTGAAATCAAGGAAACACTCCCATTTACCATTGCAACAAAAAGAATAAAATATCTAGGAATAAACCTACCTAAGGAGACAAAAGACCTGTATGCAGAAAATTATAAGACACTGATGAAAGAAATTAAAGATGATACAAATAGATGGAGAGATGTACCATGTTCTTGGATTGGAAGAATCAACATTGTGAAAATGACTCTACTACCCAAAGCAATCTACAGATTCAATGCAATCCCTATCAAACTACCAATGGCATTTTTCACAGAACTAGAACAAAAAATTTCACAATTTGTATGGAAACACAAAAGACCCCGAATAGCCAAAGCAATCTTGAGAACGAAAAATGGAGCTGGAGGAATCAGGCTCCCTGACTTCAGACTATACTACAAAGCTACAGTAATCAAGACAGTATGGTACTGGCACAAAAACAGAAAGATAGATCAATGGAACAGGATAGAAAGCCCAGAGATAAACCCACGCACATATGGTCACCTTATCTTTGATAAAGGAGGCAGGAATGTACAGTGGAGAAAGGACAGTCTCTTCAATAAGTGGTGCTGGGAAAACTGGACAGGGACATGTAAAAGTATGAGATTAGATCACTCCCTAACACCATACACAAAAATAAGCTCAAAATGGATTAAAGACCTAAATGTAAGGCCAGACACTATTAAACTCCTAGAGGAAAACATAGGCAGAACACTCTATGACATAAATCACAGCAAGATCTTTTTTGACCCACCTCCTAGAGAAATGGAAATAAAGACAAAAATAAACACATGGGACCTAATGAAACTTCAAAGCTTTTGCACAGCAAAGGAAACCATAAACAAGACGAAAAGACAACCCTCAGAATGGGAGAAAATATTTGCAAATGAAGCAACTGACAAAGGATTAATCTCCAAAATTTATAAGCAGCTCATGCAGCTCAATAGCAAAAAAACAAACAACCCAATCCAAAAATGGGCAGAAGACCTAAATAGACATTTCTCCACAGAAGATATACAGACTGCCAACAAACACATGAAAGGATGCTCAACATCTTTACTCATTAGAGAAATGCAAATCAAAACTACAATGAGATATCATCTCACACCAGTCAGAATGGCCATCATCAAAAAATCTAGAAACAATAAATGCTGGAGAGGGTGTGGAAAAAAGGGAACACTCTTGCACTGCTGGTGGGAATGTGAATTGGTACAGCCACTATGGAGAACGGTATGGAGGTTCCTTAAAAAACTACAAATAGAACTACCATATGACCCAGCAATCCCACTACTGGGCATATACCCTGAGAAAACCATAATTCAAAAAGAGACATGTACCAAAATGTTCATAGCAGCCCTATTTACAATAGCCCGGAGATGGAAACAACCTAAGTGTCCATCATCGGATGAATGGGTAAAGAAGATGTGGCACATATATACAATGGAATATTACTCAGCCATAAAAAGAAATGAAATTGAGCTATTTGTAGTGAGGTGGATGGACCTAGAGTCTGTCATACAGAGTGAAGTAAGTCAGAAAGAGAAAGACAAATACTGTATGCTGACACATATATATGGAATTTAAGAAAAAAAAATGTCATGAAGAACATAGGGGTAAGACAGGAATAAAGACACAGACCTACTAGAGCATGGACTTGAGGATATGAGGAGGGGGAAGGGTAAGCTGTGACAAAGTGAAAGAGCGGCATGGACATATATACACTACCAAACGTAAGGTAGATAGCTAGTGGGAAGCAGCCGCATAGCACAGGGAGATCAGCTTGGTTCTTTGTGACCGCCTGGAGGGGTGGGATAGGGAGGGTGGGAGGGAGACGCAAAAGGGAGGGGATATGGGAATATATGTATATGTATAACTGATTAAATTTGTAAAATTAAAAAAAAATTAAATTTATTTATTTATTTATTTATTTATTTATGGCTGCGTTGGGTCTTCGTTGCTGCGCACGGCCTTTCTCTAGTTGTGGCGAGCGGGGGCTACTCTTTTTTGTGGTGCACGGGCTTCTCATTGTGGTGGCTTCTCTTGTTGCAGAGCACAGGCTCCAGGTACACGGGCTTCAGTAGTTGTGGCATGCAGGCTCAGTAGTTGTGGCTCGCGGGCTCTAGAGCTCAGGCTCAGTAGTCGTGGTGCACGGGCTTAGCTTCTCCGCGGCATGTGGGACCTTCCTGGACTAGGGCTCGCACCCGGATCCCCTGTGTTGGCAGGCGGATTCTTAACCATTGCGCCACCAGGGAAGTCCCCTCTCGTATGCTTTTGCTGTGCCACTAGATGCCTTCAGCGGTGAGACTCCTCAGAGCTGGGAGCAGGTTAGCCAGGGTGATGTGGAGAGAGTGGGGTTGAGGGAAAGACATCTTGTCCCTTTGTGTCTTCTGGACACTGAGTAAAGGGCGCTCCTTTGGTGGCAGATTTCCCTCTGCCTCCCCGCAGGACTTCAGTGGGTTTGGGGCTGATCAAGGACCACAAGGCGGCCATAGCACACACAGCTTCTGTTGGGTGGTGCTTGGACAGGGTTGCTGGAGAGGTTACTCCTCACAGCACAAGACCATCCAGAAGCCTGCAGAGATCAAGGGCCAGCATCCGGAAGGGCAGGAGGACAAGGGACCTCCCAGTGGGGAGAGGGACCGGGCAGGGGCTTACATGTCTAGGTGATGCTGCTCAACAGCATGGTGGGGATTCTCTGGGTGCAAGAACTCCCAGGGAGCCCTAGCATTTGGGGCCTTATTACTGCAAGGTCCTATCTCATCGACAGGTAATAGCTGTTGGGTGAGGTTTCATGGGGTTTGCAAAGCAGGCAGTCTCTAAATGGCTAAACATTTGTGTGTCTGGGCTGTTTTTTAAATAATTGGATGTGTAAAAACTTAAGTGTGACACTGACAGGCTTTTGAACTAACAGGTCTCCGCCTGCAGTGAGGAAGTACATAACCTAGGGGCTAAGACACAGAGGCCACGGTTGGCTGTTTTATATAACATTCTCTGAGCACCAGGAACCCAGCTATGCAGAACTGAGAGTTACTGTTCCCCCAAACAGACACCCTCCCTCCTCCTCACACGCAGGCACTTTTCCCCACTGCTCTGCCTGGACTCAGAGGGTCCACATGCCCCTTGGAATTCCAACCTTTCCTTCACCGTGAGCTCAACTCAAACAGCATCTGTTGTGTAGTCCCCCCGGACTCCCTGGCGGTGTCCTGACTCCTTGCTCACCCCCAGCTCTCTATTGCTCTTTTCTATCACAGGGTGCAGTTTAGCTGTGATAGGCCTGTGTCCACTACTAGACTATGAGCTGTTTGAGGGAAAGAGCCAGGTATGAACTGAACTGTGTCTCCCCAAAATTCATATGTTGAAGCCTTAACCCCCAGCGTGACTCTATCTGGAGATAGGGCCTTTAGCGAGGTAATTAGGTTTAATGAGGTCATAAGGGTGGAGCCCTAATCCGATAGGGCTGGTGCACTTATAAGAAGAGGAAGAGACACAGGGATTGCCCTCTCGTTGTGCACGAAGAAGCAGCCATGTGAGGACACAGCAAGAAAGTGACCATCTTCAAGCCAGGAAGGGAGTCCTCATCAGAAACCAACATGTTGGCACCTTGATCTTAGACTTCCAGCCTCCAGAACTGTGAGGAAATAAACGTCTGTTGTTTAAGCCACCCAGCCTGTGGTATTTTGTTATGGCAGCCTGAGAAGACTAATACAGAGCCCTATCTTTTTCCCCTGAAAATCTCTCACAGCACTTAGAACAGTGGTACATGGAAACCCCTTAACAAATGTTTGCTGAATTGAACTCTAGTCCTCAAATGAATGAGGCATGCATGGTGCTGGTGATGCCCTGGGTCTGGAATCTCTGACAAACCCAGTGGCCAGCCCTTCTCCTTGCACACTGTAGGAGAGAGACCAGCCTGCCAGTCTCCTCTGCAACTGAAATACCCACAAAGCTCTGAGACCAGAAAGTCTGATGCTAAGCCTCATTTAGCAGCAAAATCTGAGCTGAACAAGTATGAAACTACTTAAGATTGTCCCACTAGGTTTTACTACAGAACTATGAATGATTTTGACTACTGAGCACAACCCCAGCTCTGGCTAAATGCATTATAAGATTTATGGCTTAGGCATCTACTACATTTCTAAAATCTAAAGACTTCAGAATTCCAAAACATATTTGGCCCCAGACTTTGGAATAAAGGATTGTGGACCTGTGCTGTATAAAGGGGTTAGTACCAAGCCCACAAGTGTCAACTTGAGGAAGACCATGGGATGCACTGCTTATCCGGTGTGTAAGTAAACTGCAATGGCTCTTTGAACAGAATGAGAAATGACTAACCTAAACTGGGAAGTTGCTTGGTTGGAATTAAAACGTTGGTTGATATGCACGCTACAGATGCCGACATTGTTTTTGAGCAGCTTATTCCATCAGCCTACAAAATATGCTGAGTACAGTTTTAAAAGATGCACATTACCTAGGAAAATAGCAGCCGTGTAGTTTAAATTCCAATTGGCTTTTTATAAATTGTGTTTAACAACTGGAGAAATCAATAAAAATGAAATTATAAGAACACTCACAACTATTCATTATGACTATCAGCATTGCTACTACAAATAATATGAATAAAAAATTAATCTGCTGAATTTACAAAGTCAAGCATGTTTTTAGCAGAGCATCTCAAAGTGTTTAGTATCTAGACTCTACAAAGCCTACAATATAAGACTGACACTGTTTCTTCCCTTGAGGAGTTTATAGTCTTGTTGAAGGTCAAGACCCAGACACAAGAAATAATTGTGAACAGTACAAGGCAACATATAATCCAGTGCTGCATTAAATATAATTAAGTACGTGGAACAGATTTACTGCTAAGCCTTCTTAAAGGCTCCAGAATGCCTGTGCAGCTTCGGCTGATGGGAGGCCCCTGGTTGGAAGACAGGCTTAGAAAGTGTGTCTTGAAACTGCATTTGAATAGCAGTGCACTGCCTCTGCTTAGATTTTATGGGGTTTTTTTAAAAATTAATTTTTATTGGAGTACGGTTGCTTTACAATGTTGTGTTAGCCTCCACCGCACAACAAAATGAATCAGCCATACACATATAGATATCCCCTCCCTTTTGGACTTACCTTG
Source organism: Mesoplodon densirostris (assembly GCF_025265405.1). NCBI lineage: Eukaryota > Metazoa > Chordata > Mammalia > Artiodactyla > Ziphiidae > Mesoplodon > Mesoplodon densirostris. The sequence continues at coordinate 67,014,195 of NC_082675.1, read as the reverse complement.
CATTTATGTTTTTTTTTAAATAAATTTATTTATGGCTGCGTTGGGTCTTCATTGCTGTGTGCGGGCTTTTTCTAGTTGCGGTGAGCAGGGACTACTCTTTCATTGCAGTGTGAGGGCTTCTCATTGCGGTGGCTTCTCTTGTTGTGGAGCACAGGCTCTAGGTGCACAGGCTCAGTAGTTGTGCCTTGCGGGCTCTAGAACGCAGGCTCAGTAGTTGTGGCGCACGGGCTTAGTTGCTCCGTGGCATGTGGGATCTTCCCAGACCAGGGCTCGAACCTGTGTCCCCTGCATTAGCAGGTGGATTCTTAACCACTGCACCACCAGGGAAGCCCCCCATTTATGTTTAATTGGAGGATCTTGGAGGAGCCTTTGGCAAGTTGGAGAAAGGTGGTACCAGCTAAGTCATGCTTCAGAGCCACACCACTGCTGCTATGGGTTTTTGGCAAAGCGAAAGGTGAACTATGGCTGGGGCAATCAAGGAAGCTTCCAGGAAAAGTTGGCACTTGAGCTGGACTTATAGGTCGTGTGGACTATAGATGACCTGGAGAAGGAAGAGGATCTTTGGAGAGGAGTCTGCTGGGGGCAGGTCATAGTGAGAAGTGGACTCGACTCAACTAGAGAATCTGTCTTGGGGGCAGGAGGTCAGAGAGTTCTGAGGCAGACCAAAAAGTCCCATTTTCCAAATGAGAAAAAGGAAAATCTGCTAAACATCACCAGATTCCAATAGAAATGTATTGCCTTAGAATTTCAGTAACTGCACAACCAGCTTAGGCACGCTTCATGAGCGGACACCTCACCTCCTTTCCCACTAGGGGCACAGTCTTGGCGGTACGGATAACACCGTGTGACGGAATCATTTGGAATGTTGACCTCAGCAAGAGGAAGGTGCATCAGTACGTGACAGGCAGTGGGTGCCTGACAAGCCTTGGCAGCTTTGAGAGTTGGGGCCTGGGTGTTGGACTGACTTCCAAAACCATTTGAAAGGTCAGAGCTGAGGGCAGCAGGGGCAGCCCTCACCTTGACTGCTGGGGAATTAAGTGAGATGCTACAGGAAAGGGTTAGTGCTCAACAGACGGCAAGTGCTATAACTCAACATCAGAAGGAGTGCAGACCCAACACGTATCCTATCCTTCCAGTGAAATGAAGTAACTTCCCAGAAGCGCTCTGTTTCTATTCCAAGTCAAGGTACTTCTGGTCTGCAAGAAGAGCCTGGCTTTCTCGAGAATCTATCATCTTTCTAACACATTATTATTACTTAACAGTAACCGTTCGTACGTGTTTGCTGTTTTACAAGCATGTCCAGTTTTACTTGTCCTCACCATAGCCACAGGCATTTGACAGGGATTTTTCTTTCTTTTTTTTTTTTGTAACTGAGATATAACATTCATACAGTAAAATTTGTGAAGCACATGGTGTGGGGAATGTTTACACGTTTGCTCCTGTATAACCAGCAGGTCAAGATAGGGAACATTTCCAGAATCCTGGAGGTTCTCATGCCCCTTCCCAGTCAAGGCCCCCTCAGAAATAACCACTACTCTGATTTCTATCATCACCCATTAGTTTTGCCTGCTCTTGAACTTCATGTAAATGGAGTCTGCTATCTTCCACTTAACATAACGTGGATGTGATTCCTCCGTGTTCTGCACACATACCGATAGTTCACTCTTTGTCCTCGCTGGGCACTACTACATTGTCTGAATGTACCACAATTCATTTATCCATTTTCTCGTGGGCAGACATAATTAAACTAAGTTTACAAAGGAAGAAATTCAGGGCCAGAGTGACTTAGTCCCTTAGACCCTAAGGTCAGGCAGCCGGGAAGGTCAGGATTAGAACTGGAGCCATCTGTCTCCAAATCCAGGGCTCTTTCTAACGTTCCACTTTGGAGCGGCAGTGTTTTCTAGAACTTTTTTTTAAGGTTTCAGAATTTTGAACTACTTAGTTCAAACTGCTGAACTAAGGAGTTCAATCAAAAAATAAAAGCAAACAATAAAATCCCCATTTTGTTGGGAATCCCCATGTGAAAATGTAGGTAGGTACTCAGGATGAACACCATGCCCATGGCAGGCTTTGAAGAAATGCTTAATGGTCCCGATTCACATGGAAGAAGTCCTGGAGTGATGGATTCAGTCCTTCAGCTCTCTGTGTTTATAGTTACAGTCTGAGTGAGACAGGAGGAGGAGTACCACTGTTTCCCTACAGAACACTCTGCACATGGTTGGCTGGTCCAGGGTGTGTGTGTGTGTGTGTGTGTGTGTGTGTGTGTGTGTGTGTGTGTGTGAATTTAGCATGCTGGTAATCGTGAAATTCCAAAGTCCTGCTGTACACATAGGCACACACCTCTCCCTGCATCCCTGCATTGTAAACCCAGACACATTGCTTTTCCCCTGCAGGCCCCAGGCTCCCAGGACCTGGCTGTGGCCACACTTGCTCTTTTTTTCAAAGGGCTAACTGCAGAGTCTTGCTCCAGCCCTGGGAAGCCAGTGTCTGGCACCTGACAGGAGGAGAGAAGCTGGACGCAGCTCAGAGTGATTTGTGGGAAACTGGGATGGGGAAAATAGAGCCAGGTAAGGATTTAGAGCAATTAAACAAAATAACAAGTCACTTCTTTGTAAATGCTGCAAATCAAATCCTAAGTCTAGGGCCAAGAACCAGAGAACTTTCTGTTCAGCAAACAGGTTACGGAGGGAACCACTCAGACTGAATGTGCTTTCTCCAAAATGGGTGCTAAATACAGGGGTCTGCACTGTCAGGAAGAAGAGAGTCTTTTCCATTTATTAGCAGAGAAATTACATTTCTTGTAAGAGGTGTCACCCAAGCCACCTTGGCTTACAACAGTAAAACATTCAAAATTCAAGTTTTCTCTCTGGCAGTCGTGTGTCCACTTTCAGACCCCCTTCCCCCATGACATCATCTCTCCTCTCAGCCCAGCACCCAGTGGGCAGGGTCCCCCTCCATAACCGCCACCCCTGGACATGTCTGTCATGACTTTTTCTCCCACAAGGACACATAGCTACCTCCCCTCCCCTCATCCACAACCAGCTCTCCTGTCTCTCTTTTCTGACCCCAAACTCAACTGTTCTCATATGTACAATGCTCTCCCCTCACCAGAGTACGTTCTGGCAAAGTAACCTCTGAGATGGCTACCACCCAGGTTTGGACTGATATCTCCATGGACAAACCTTAGAGCTTCATGCCAGCAGGAGACCCCTGCAGCTGGGCATTCAGGTGGTTTCCAGTCTTTTGTTATTTCACATCATGCTGCCATGAACGAACTTATGAGCGTATCAGGAAAGTGTATCCCTAAAGTGGAATTTCTAGGTCAAAGGAGACGTGCATTACTATCTTTGATCATTATTGCCAAGCAGCCAGCAATTTTCCCATCCACACTACTGATTAACTTTAGAAGAGGAGGGGCTGATTGATGGGAGGATGTTATAAAAGGGAAGGATGAACCTGACCCTGTCATGTTTCTTCAACTTTAAAAGTATTAAAAAATGTTTATTGAGGTATAGTTGATTTACAATGTTGTGTTTAATTTCTGCTGTATAGCCCAGTGATTCAGTTATACATATATATATATATCCTTTTTCGTATTCTTTTCCATTATGGTTTATCACAGGATATTGAATATAGTTCCCTGTGCTATATACAGTAGGACCTTGTTGGTTATCCATCCTGTGTATACTAGTTTGCATCTGCTAATTCCAGCTTCCCAGTCCTTCCCTGCCCCACCCTCTCCCCCTTGGCAACCATAAGTCTGTTCTCTAGGTCTGTGAGTCTTTTTCTGTTTCGTAGTTATGTTCGTTTGTGTCATATTTTAGGTTCCACATATAAGCGATATCATATCCCTAGGTCCATCCATGCTGCTGCAAATGGCATTATTTCATTCTTTTTTATGGCTGAGTAATATTCATTGTGTATATATGTACCACATCTTCTTTATCCATTCATCTGTCGATAGACATTTAGGTTGTTTCCATGTCTTGGCTCTTGTAAATAGTGCTGCTATGAACATAGGCGTGCATGCATCTTTTCAAATTAGAGTTTTGTCTGGATTCTTCAAATTTTTGTATATGTTTCAAGTCATACTTTTAATACTAGAATATTTGTTGACACATCTGAAAGGATCAAAAGACACAAAACTAGACAAGTCGGCGGTGGTTACAACACAGTCATCGCTGCAGCCACACAATGTGTCAAGGTGTCTGTAAAAGCATGCAGGCCAGCCCGTGCTGCGTATGCTCTCCTGCTTGGGGTAGATCACTTGATTGCACCTTCCGCACGCTCAGCCTGCAATGTGCCAGCAAACGTGTTCGCTCATTTCTTACCTCTCAACCACAGCAAATGGCATCCTGTTCATGAAAGTGTGTCTCTCCAAACAAACATCAGTTTTACGTGGTAATCAGAATTCGGTGACCCAACAGTGACAGTTCACAATGCTACCTCAGTGTGGCATGGGACACTGATTAAGAACCACTCACCCAAAAGCCAAGCAGATCCCCCAGTGGGGAGCGGGGCGTATGGGAGGGTGCCAGCAGCGGGTCACAGGGATCTGACAGGTGAGGAACTCCCAGCATTGGGAATCTGGCAGTAAGATGTAGGCAAGTCCAGGCATCCAGGGGGAACTGCTGCAAATATTGGGACAAAGTCCTGAGACCTGGGCTTAAGGATGGGGTCACAGATCAAGGGAAGACTGTGGTGGGTGAGGCTGAGTCTCATCCCAGGAAAACCAGGATATGATGTAGGGATTGGGTAAAGATGAGGGGACTAGGACAAAACAAGGATTCGGTTCCTATAACCAGAATGTGACAAGGCTTGGTTGTAAGGAAGCATCCCAATTGCTGGAACCGGGGTGCAGTTCAAGGCAAGATGAGCATTTAAGACTGAGTTGGACTGTTTACTGACTTTGGGCTTCAAACTGGTGGCGGCTCCAGGGCCAAGCTTGCCTGCTGGTGGTAGCTGTGAGGAGTGGGGAGCCAGGAGCTGGACAGTTACTTCTGCGGCCACTTGTGGAATAAGCTTTAAGACCAACTTGAGCAGGAGTGGCAAAACACTTGAGTCAAAAGACGGCTCTGTACGTGAGAATTTTACAGCCTGATTTATGGAGTAACACATGTTGAAGGAGAAAGTAGACCGTAAACTTTTAACTAGAGATGAAATCCTAAATGATACGCCTTCCCACACTGCAAAGCTGCCAAGGCTGGGAGTGCAGATATTATGGGAGGTGCTGGCAGGTGGCTGCTGACAGATGGCCATGGAGAGGAGGAACCCCCTCTCATGCGTGGGCTTGCACAGGACCAAAACACCGGCAGTGTGATCACTGCTCAGTCGGTGCTGTCACGAGCCTGGACACTCTCCTTGGGGGAGGGGCTTGCCTGTCACTTTTTTGTCTCAGTGATAGCAAATGCCTGGCCCTATAAATCCTTGTGGAATAAATGGTGAAGACAAGAAGGAAGCCTTTGTCTCCAGCCCCATGTCTTTGTCTTCATGGGACAGAACAGCCACTGGACAAGGACATCCTGAGATGTCACCTTTTATGGGATGAGTTCTGTTCCCTTCAAAAAATGATACGTTGAAGTCCTAATCCCCCCAGTACCAAAATGTGACCTTATTTGAAAATCGGTTCACTGCAAGTGTGATTAGATAAGATGGGTCACACTGGAGTATGTCGGTCTTTAATCCAATGTGACTGGTGTCCTTATAAAAAGAGGAAAGGACACAGAGGGACACGGACACACTAGGGAGAAGGCCATGTGATAATGAAGGCAGAGATTGGAGGGATACAGCTGCAAGCCCAGGATGCCAGGTTTTGCTGGGAAACCACCAGAAGGTGGAAGAGGCAAGGAAGGGTCCTTCCTCCCTTACAGGCTTCAGAAGGCTCTTGGCCCTGCTGACACCTAGATTTGGGGCTTCTAGCCCCCAGAACTGTGAGGCAATACATTTCCATGGTTTTAAGTCACCCAGTTTGTGGTTCTTTGTCCTGGCAGCCATCCCTAGGGAACTAATACATCACCCAGACTACCTCTTCATGTTGGAAAGAACCAGAATTAAGTGAGGCTGCCCCTAGAAGAGAATAAAACAGCTTAACATTCGTACAAGGCGGGGGGAACAATAAACAAATACATATGGACAAAATATAATATGCTATACTGTGATAATGGCATAGAGAAAAATAAAGGGGGGGGGGCGGGACATGGAATGACAAGGGGCTGTGTAGGTTTAAATGAAGCAGACAGGAAAACCTCATGGGAGAAGCCCTGAGGAGGTGAGGGGGTGAAAACCATGGAGACGGAAAAGACACCCAAGGGAGACTGGCCGTGAGGTTTGCCAGGGCGGGCAGCTGGAGCGGAGCGGGGGGGGAGCAGAGACAAGGCCACTGCGTGGAGGACCCTGGCTGGTACCCTGAGTGAGACAGGAAGTTGTCAGAGGGCTGTGCACGAGCAGATCTAGGGGACAGAGGAGAGATTTGTGCGTTAGGAAGCGCGCAGAGGCGAGCAGGAGGCCAGAAGGAGAAGGATGGGGTCGCACCCCATGAGGACTCTGGGTCGGGAAAGAATGGCAGTGACGACTGGGCAAGAGCCAAAGAGCAACACAAGACTCAGAATCACAGGCATTAAAATGCAAACATTCACATGTGATGACTTGTTCCTGCCTTTCCCTTTACAGGTCTGTATTTTAATAGTAGATGCCTAGAAACACAAATCACCACCAGAAAAGGATGAATCATTTTCCCAGGACAGACCACAGGCCAAAGTATCTCTTAATAAGCTCAGAGGTGGTGGGAAAGGGGTGTTTTCTGCAAAGCTGGAGAGTATACATGTAGCTAATTTGAATGATGTGAAGTTTCAATATGAAAGGTGTTTTCTGCACTCTGACAGGAGTGCAACTTGTCTGTGCTCTGTAAACAGCTCTTGTTAAACTGGTAAAATTGGAAATAGCTAGAGGCTTCCTTCGAGTCTAATGTTCCATCTGGATTTGTCTCTGTGGGTCTTTTCAGCCACTGGACGCCCTCCCCCCACCAAGCCACAGAGGGCAGCTTGACAGTCATAATAGAGGGAACCTCACCTGGGTGCCTGCATTTTGTGTCCACCCTGACAAAAATGCTTCAGTCCCCAGGCAGAGGCTCAAAGCAACTAACATTTATTGAGCATCTACTATGTGAGGGACACTCTTCTGAAGTCTGGAAGTTCAGCAGTGAATAAGATGGACACGGTTTCTGCTTTTATGAAGCTTATATTGGTTGGGAGGAAAAGATAGACAGAAAATAATAAGAATATGAATAAGGCAATTTCAGAGTGTGAAGTGATTAAACGAAACGGGAGGGTGCTATCATAGGCCGGGTGATGAGGGAAGCCTTTCAGATTCGGTGTTATTTGAGGTTAGAAAAATGAGAAGCAACAACATTTAAAATAGATAACCAACAAGGACCTACTGTATAGCACCTGTATAACACAGGGAACTCTGCTCAATATTCTGTAATAACCTAAATGGGAAAAGAATTTGAAAAAGAATAGATACATGTGTATGTATAACTGAATCACTTTGCTGTACACCTGAAACTAACACAACATTGTTAATCAACTATACTCCAATATAAAATAAAAAAATTTTTTAATGAATATAAAAAAAGAAAAAGAAGAAACAGTAGACTTTCTATGCTACTATAAAAGTTTGCCCATTATAATTCTATAATGTGATGAAAAAGTATTAAAATCAATGGAATGTGGATGCCAAAAAAGAAAGAAAGAAAGAAAAATGAGAAGCAACAGCCTTGATGGTTGGGGGACCAGGACTAGGGTGTGGTGAGTGAGGCACTAACCTTGGGTGCAAAACTTAAGGGGCACCAAAAACTCAGTAATCATGATAAATAATATTTGTAAAAATCAAAATTCATGCCAAAAATCCATGAGGAGTGAAATTTCAAAATTTTAAATAAAGGTCCGACAGTGCTGGGCTGGGCCAGATTAGAGCCTGAGGCCAAAGGCAAAATGTGTGTCCCTATATACACGTTTTAATGTATTTCTTTAATGGTTCATTTTTTTTCCAGAGGTAGATTTTGAAACTATTAGTGATAAGTTTGCTTCATTAAAGCCAGATTAAGTAAAAGAGTATATTCTGTTTAGGGGATTGTTATAGTAAAAGGTTAAGTCAGCAGGCTTGGGGTGCTCAAACACTACACATTCCAAAGAAAGGACTGGTCCTTGATCAGCTCCTGGGAGATAACCTATAACAACTCATTTGAACATTGGTGTGCTAATTAGCCAAGACTTGGTTATTGATTCAGAGATGAATAGCAGAAGAACCTGTAGGCTATGTATGGGATGTGGCTTTTTCTGATATGCCAGCTGACCAAACCCTGAAATGTAAATTCGTGATAGCATATTATCTGGCTACCCCTAGAATTAAAATTCAAAATAAGTACATGTACTGAAGCATTTCAAAGTATATTAAAAATATTGTCAATCCCAGGTACCAAATAGAATAGAAACATATACAGTGTATCCATGCAGTGGAGGAAGGCTTCATGGAGAAGGTGGGACAGGGGGTAAGACCAAAAGCAGAGGTTTAGTAGCTCTGCTTTAGAATTACCTGGGAGTGTAAAGACCACACCCCTGGGAGTGTAAAGACCTCAGCTGGAGATTCTGGGATGAGATACAGGGATCAGCCCTTTTGAAGTGGTTCCTAGGTGATTCTAGCGTGTAGTCAAGCCCAAGAATCATGGTCTCAAAGGATGGGTAGGATTTGGAAGCAGACAGCATATTCCAAGCAGTTTTTATTAATTTACAGGGTTGTGTAATTAATACAAGCCCTGAACTCTATCCTTAGCCCACCCTCTGGTTCTGATTCCCTCTCAATCTCAGAACAGGAGAAAGTCTCATCTGGAATCAGACAGAAACTTGAGCCCCACAGTGAGATCTCGGTTTAATGGTTCAATTTTATTAACGGGCGAGAGGGGGTGAAGGGTATGTTTTGTGAGCAAGGCAAGTGGGTAGAGTTTGTGAGTGAAATTCTCTGCTACTCAAGCAGGACTCGTGAACCCCTATCCACTTCCTAGTTCTTCCCAGAAATGTCCAGGCCAAGAGCAGCTCAGCCACCAATCAGCAGTGTGACTTTGGGCAGGTCTGTCTCCGCTGGGAGCCTCAGTTTTTTCATTTGTAAAATGAGAAGGTTGGATATTGATCTCTTTAAGGCTCTTCCAGTTATGACTTTGGAAGATCAGAAAATTATGGAGTATTGAAAATGAGAGAAAAAGCAAAAATAAAACTAGCCGTTGGGAAAAATGTCCAGAAGGGGGCACAAGATGCTAGGGCTAAACTATACATGTCCCTGGGAATCCTCCGGAAAGGGATCCTTCAGCTGCTTACTTGAGAGCAAGTGACGGTGAGATGAGCAGTGATTGGAGGACTAGAGTCTCAGGGTTACGTTAGGGGGGGTTTATAGCCTGTGGGCATGCAGGTGGTTACATTGTGTTTACTCAGAGCCACACCACCTCATTTTTCTCCTGTTTCCTCTCCATCCAAACTCCAATAGATTGGTCACTCCATCCTGGGGCGGGGGGAGTGGGAGGGTCATTACAGTTATTTATTCAATAGCCCTTGGGTCTTGGAAGAGCTTCCATGACCAGAAGTTTTGGAGATTCTGGGAAAGTGTAAACTCCACTCTTTTCTCTCCCACTTCGCGCAAGAAAAGAACCCAACCCTTTTGCGGCAGAGTCAGGATGCCCAGTAGGAAGCAAAGCCTTTCATTCCATTTAGGATTAAAGTCAAGCTTTAAATGAAACCCCCCTAAAGGGAACACAGGACTTTGGGTCTCGCTGAGTGGTAAAGCATTGCTATCAAACCTTCCCACGGAGCAAGCTTTGACAGGGGGAGGTTTCTTCGCCTGAGGTTATCAATACAGCATTTGTGACAACAGCTCTAAACTTTGTTTGATGTCGTGAGCCAGGTGTATGGAGGGCAGCCACCAGGGCACAGCCACTGACTCCCAGGGGTGGTGCAGCTCACCCCCACCCAGTGGCAGAATCTACAGCATCCTTGGCAGTGATAATCCAGCCTCTGCTTGAATTCCCCCAGGGACCGCAAGCTCCCTTTTCCATGAGATGCCTCTCTTAGACAGTCTTTATTAGAAGTTGTTCTTCATGGCTGTGCAATATCTACCACCCAGACACTTCCTCCCTGTGGTCTGGCCTCCAGGAACCAGACCCAGCCTAATCCCTCTTTCACATGACAGATTTTCAAGTGTTTGAAAATAGTGTTTTTTTTGTTTTTTTTTTGGTTTTTTTGCGGTACGCAGGCCTCTCACTGTTGTGGCCTCTCCCGTTGCAGAGCACAGGCTCCAGACGTGCAGGCTCAGCGGCCATGGCTCACGGGCCCAGCCGCTCCGCGGCATGTGGGATCTTCCCGGACCGGGGCACGAACCCGTGTCCCCTGCCTCGGCAGGCGGACTCTCAACCACTGCGCCACCAGGGAAGCCCAAAAGGTTATCTTTAATAAACTGTCAGGTGACAATGACTTAGTTCCTCCTTCAATTTTGTTGATAACAGAATTGGAAACCACCTAACCTGAACAGAATGTGTGGTCCCTTCATCAGAGTCACTCACTCTCAACAAGGAAGTTTTCCAATTGTCCTTTGTTTGGTGCCCCGAAGGCTTTTGCTTCCCCAGGAAAGCACCACCCCACTATTCAGGAGGATTGAGAAATGTGTTTTCTTCTGCAAAGTGGGAGAAGAAGTGAGAAGGGCCATCTGAGATGAGCCCCCCAACTCAGGCTTGTTTTCTGGCAAAGTCGTGTTTAGAGTTGCCACTAGATATGGACACTTGGGATCTGGAAATTGATTTTCTTAAAACAAACTATGGACTAACAACTCCTTGAAAAGTCTTGGCATACACCGGTGGACCACAAACCCCAGTTTGAAGATGCTGCCTTAGCAGGTAAGAGCATTTGGGAGACCAACCTACCATGAAGGGCAGGAGAGCAATTGCTAGGTTGAAGTTCTTGCTAGTGAGTCAATCATCACAGGACGCTTTTTGTATGTGATTTTATTAGTCATCTATTGCTGCATAACAAATTACCCCCAAACTTAGTGGCTTCAAACAACACACATGTATTACCTCACAGTTTAATTTAGACACAGCTTTTCTGGATCCTCTGCTTCTGGGTGTATCACGTGGCTGCCCTCAAAGTGTCAGCTGGGGCTGTGGTTCTTCAAGTCGAGTCTGAAGACTTGACTAGTGCAGAATCTGCTTCCAAGCTCACGCACTGAGCTCTTAGGAGAATTCAGTTTCTCGAGGGTCTGAGGCAACCCTTAGTTTCTTGCCACCTGGGTCGCTCCATAGGGCAGCTCACAATATGTCAGCTTGCTTCATCAGAGCAAGCATGTGAGAAGAGCCAGAGAAAATTCCAGCAAGACAAAAGTCACAGTCATATAACCTAATCATGGAAGTGATGTCCCATCATCACCTTTGCTATGTTTTATTTGCTATAAGCAAATCATTAGGTCCAGCCGACACACAATTCACCTACTATTTCTTGAGTTCTATTTTGTGCAAGGCATTGTGTTAGGACATGCAGAGGATACAAACATGGGTCAGGTGTGGTTCCTGCCTTCAAGGCCCTGAGAGCCTAGTGTTGAGGAACCAGGGATATTAGCACACACATGGCACAGGCTGCAGTGAGGGGAGCTTCTTAAGTGCAGATGAATGTTTTGGAAGTTCAGAGTTCTTCCTCATTTGTATATGATGGAAAGCCCCATCAGGAAGGAGGAGGAAGGAGACCAAGGCACTCCCAATGGATGTCTTCTCTTTACTTTGAGACGCCATGGAGCACAGAGCAGTGTTTCTTAAAGTATGAGCTCTGTACCACTTGGGGTACTTATTAAACATGAGGACTCATGGTCCACATGTGGACCAACTGGAATAGCATCCCCTGGCATCCCCTTCATCCTGATACCCACTAACGTTTGGGAACCACTGGCAAGTGCTTAGGCTCTAGAGTGAGATAGAGTTGGGTTGAATCCTGGCTCTCTGACCTAGAACATCTCCCCCCACCCCCCAGCCTCACTTTGCTCATCTGTCAAACAGAGTTAAGGTCCAAACATCCTTTAAAATGTTGCTCTGAGGCTCAGACAAGATCACAGAAGTAAAGCACTTGGCAGGTTTCCTGGCACAAAGTAAGTTTTCAAATGTCTTTATTATTATTCAAAGGAGGGAAAGCCCATATCTGATTGTGGGGTTAGAAATCCACAAAGCTCTGGCCAAGAGTAATATACTCCTCAAGGATGTGATTCAGCTCAGTCAGCATGAATTTCAATTTGTGCCAGGTATGATGAAAGCCAGAAAGTTGGAACTGGGTTGGGGGTGGGAAGAAAGGATGGTAACATGAGTCGCAGGTTGGTCCGAGGGCCTAGCGGAATCGCTAACATTGCCTCTCTGGCAGGTGGAAAGGTGGGTCTAAAGGTTAGAGTTGGATTTGAGAGTTAACATTGCAGGAAGAGGTGAGATAGGGGGCATGGCTGAGAAGAAAGGTGAGATCTGGGAAATAGGCCACAGTTTTACTCAGGAACCAGGAAGAGAAAGCAGAAGGCGTGGTTAGCGAGGCTGGGAAAACAAGAGGAGAAAAAATGAGAGGACAAGGGAGGACAACAATGCGGGGAGAGTCAGTTACCACCCCATGCTTCAGAGGGAGAAGGCAATTTCAATAGGACGGGGCTGAGAGGGAGCGGCTTAGGAAGGAATTAAAGCAGTGACTCTTTTTTTTTTTTTTTTTTTTTTTTTTTTTTGCGGTACGCGGGCCTCTCACTGTTGTGGCCTCTCCCGTTGCGGAGCACAGGCTCCGGACGCACAGGCTCAGTGGCCATGGCTCACGGACCCAGCCGCTCCGTGGCATGCGGGATCTTCCCGGACCGGGACACGAACCCGTGTCCCCTGCATCGGCAGGCGGACTCTCAACCACTGTGCCACCAGGGAAGCCCAAGCAGTGACTCTTAACCTTGACTGTCATTAGAACCACCTGAAAACTCTTAAAAATCCCTTTGCCCAGGCAGCATCCCAGACAAATTAAATCAGAATTTCTGGGGGTGGGAGCCAGGCATTTGTCTTTGTAAAAGTGATTCCAATGTGCGAAAGGTGTTGAGAACCAGTGAATCTCATGGGACTGGGCAGTAAAAGCTGCCACTTCAACAATTTAGCCGGGAAGGAGAACAGAGGAAAAGTCAAGAGCCAGCTGAGAGGGAGAGTTGCTGGTGGAGAGATGGGACCATGATGGAGCACGGTGGTGAAGCCAAGGGGATCTGGAGCTGAGGTGCGGGTTGAGCCTTAGCAAGGAGTCTTTCTTAGTCTGAGAAGGAAGAATCCCCCAGGAGGTGTGAAGACACCCCGTGCTGAGCCCCACCCCCAGCCATTCTGATTGAGTAGGTCTGCAGTGAGGCCCCATATTTTGTCTTTCTAAAAAGCTCTCAGAGGGGCTTCCCTGGTGGCGCAGTGGTTGAGAGTCCGCCTGCCGATGCAGGGGACACGGGTTCGTGCCCCGATCCGGGAAGATCCCACATGCCGCGGAGCGGCTGGGCCCGTGAGTCATGGCCGCTGAGCCTGTGCGTCCGGAGCCTGTGCTCTGCAACGGGAGAGGCCACAACAGTGAGAGGCCCGCGTACAGCAAAAAAAAAAAAAAAAAAAAGTTCCCAGGTGATGCTGATGGCCCTGGAGGCCACACTTCAAGAATTATCAGAATATAGGGAAGGAAACTACTCAGACAGATTTTTGAGGGAGAGAGACATGATGGAATCCTTTCTGTTCTTGCCAGTGATATGAAGAGCTCCCTTTGAGATCCAAGAAGAGTTGCCCAAGCTTTGGTCACTGCATTTGTCAACACTGGAAGCACAATCCTTTAGAGTTATGGAGGAACTTAAAAAAATCAGATGCTGGGGTCCCACCCTTCACCAGTGGATTGGAGTTCCTCAGGGTGGGGGTCCCTTCCTTGGAACTGTTAAAGCTCCCCAGGTGATTCTCACTGAGGAGGCATGGTTGAGAAGGGCGGCAGGTGGGTTAAATGGGGATCCTACCTTCCAAGTGGGAAGGTCTTAAATGGGATGAGTCTAAGAATCACCTTTTCCCGGGAGTGGAGCTCCGGAACAACTATAGAGATGGATGCTCTGATTGAGAACCACTCTCAGAGGCCATCCCTCATTCAGGTACAAATGCCACCTCCAAAGACCATGTCTCCTCCTACAGCTCCTGCTCTCCCTTTACTGGCTCCTGCCAATTATTTTCCTTTTTGGCTGAAATTTCTACTTTTTGTTGGAAGTGGAAGAGGGAGTGAAGCTGCCAAGTGTCACTGGCAGAAGCGACAAAAGTAAATGAGATAGGGAGCGGCAGAGGGATTGAGAGTGTGCGTGAGAGAGAGGGGAGAAAATGTGAGGCTTCCCAGAAAAGCAAACAATTCTCTGATGGGGACGGCCAGGAGCCTAGCTGGAAGCTGTGCGTGAAACGCGCAAAGTGGAGAAGAGTTACGACTCCCACGTTCTGATCAGGATTTCAGCGCAGGGAGCTGTTTGGCAGAGACAGTCTTTAGTATATCCAAAACGCCTTAGTAACAGTCTACACATAACTGAATTTTAATAATGAAAATGTTAATGCCCACGTAAAACCCAGAGAAAAATGTATGGAGCCTTTCGGCCGCAGGCATCTCTCCTTTTTTTTCCTCTTCTCCCTTCGCTGGTGCTTCCTCCTCTTTTTTTCTGGTCTCCAATGGGTCCCCGCCCAGCCTCCCAGAGCGCAGTCTGCGCAGAGAGGGGGCGCTGCGCGGCAGGTGTCGGCACCCGGCGCGCACCTGTCCCGCGAGCGCCCGGTGTCCAGCAGGGGGCGGACGGCGCCTGCTCCTCGCGCGGCCCCGCCCCTGGCCGGGAGGACCTCGCTGCAGCTGGGGGCGCGGGAGGCGCGGCCGGCCCGGTCCCCGCAGGGCTCAAAGGCGGCGGCGGCGGCGCACCGGCAGCCGCCTAGGACGCGCGCCCGCCCTCTTCCTCCCGCGCCGCCTCCCATACCTGAGCGGGGAGCGGCGCCGCGCGGCCTCTCCCCCGCCCGCCCGCCACTCCTGCCCGGCCGCCGCTGCGCCGCCGCCACCGCGGGAGTAAAGGTCGCGCCGGCCGAGAGCGAGCCGGCCGCGGCGCCTCCAGGAAGCCGGCGGGGCAGGTCGGGGAAGAGAGAAAAGAACCGAGAAACTCTCGGGCAGCCCGGGAAGATGGCGCCAGACGGGCCGGCCGTGGACTGAGAGCCGCCGGGGCCGCGAGGAGCCGGGACCGCCGCCCCCGGGACACGAGCGAGGGCCTCCCGCTGGCCACGGGGTCCGGGCTCGGCCCGGCCCGCGGGGGTCATGTCGGTCAGCGAGCTCTACAGCCAGGTGAGTGCGGGCCGCGCCGGGCCCGGGGTACGGGTGAGGGCTGCGGGGTGGGCGGCTCTCTGGGGCGCCTTCTCCTGCGGCTCCGCGGGGCTGGGAGCGGCGGGGGACGCCTCTCAGGCTCCCCTCATCGCCGCCTCCGCGCCCCGAACTTCGGGTGGCGGAGAAAGTTTGGCTGTTCCGGGAGCGCCCCGCGGTGACCGCCCGCGGCTCCCGCCCCGGCCAGGGCTGTCCCCCGCTCCCCGACGCTCTGCCGTCGCTGTCCTCGTCCCGGCTCCGTCCGGCTGAGGTCCCCGAACTGAGGGGGTGTCCCCGCCAGCTCGGAGCCTAGGGCGCGGGGACCGCCCCCCGCGGTGGTCGCCTGCTCGTGGACCCCACCTCGGTGCTCTGCAGCGTGAGCTCCCGAGGACGACCCTCTCGAGTGCCAACGAGGGGGAACCCTGAACTTGGGGGTGGGGTATTCCTCAGTTTGGGGGTGGGGAGAGAAGGGGACTCAACCTGCTGTGAGGGGCGCGGCGGCTTTTGGGTGGGTAAGCAGTGGGTAAAGGATGCTCGAGGGATCTGGAGAAGAGCCCAGGGAGGCGCTTTCTTACTTTGCCGCGGGTGGGCATTTTGAGGCGGCCCCTCTGGGTGGGCACTCAGTGGGCTTCAGTCATTGCGGGAGGGGGTCGGAGTAATGCTGACTCGGGTGTGGAGTGTGGATTTCCAGGATGTCCTCAAGGTCAGAATGGATGCGCAGGGCTCCTTCATTAGAGTTGGGAACAGGTGCGGCCGCAGGACTCCCCGCTTCCGCAGCAGTTGCTGTGATTAAAGTTAGAGACCAGCCACCGCTTCCCCAAGCGCCCACAGCCGAGCTGCAGCCGCCCGGGCCCCCTCGGGTTTCAACTTGGCGTTGAGGGGCGGTTGAGGGGGTGAGGGGCCTTTAAGCTACCCCTCCCCCCTTAAAAAAATAAGTTTTGCATGGCCGTACACCTCATCCGCCGGTTTTTCTTCTCTGTGGCCGGGACACGTTTGATAGTGCTTCGTGCCCACCTCTTCGTTTGCGGAGGGGTGCGCGGTGCTCTCGTGGGTTGTGGGTGTGTGATTCCCAGGACTTGGGCCCGGGCCAACAGGTCTGGGCGGGGGAGGAAGAGCTACTTCCGCATCCTCACCTGGCGACTGCTCAGAGCTGCCCCCGCGCGTGGGCGAGCCCTTCAGCTGGGTGGGCTGGCCACCCCTTTTCGTTTGAGGAATTTTCGAATCCCTTCTTCCTCCTGGAAGGGGACAGGGCCGAGGCGGGAAGACGCGAGGTGGCAGTGTAGGGTGTAACCTGGCTGGGGGCGGGGTCACCATAACCTGGTGCACCTGCTCCGCCCCGACCAGGTCCCCTAGCAGCGACCGCTGATGAAAGACAGCTTCTGGGAGGAAAGGATGTGAGGTTCGAGCCAGGGGTGAAAACTGTGGCGTTTCTGGCTTTGGAAGAGCACCCTATCCCGTTTACCCGTGGGAGTCTTGGGAGGAGCCCTCGCAGTTGTTTCCCTGAAGCAGTTATCCGGAACCTCAGCGGGAGGCTGGAAACCAGCGAGGCAGGGAAGCTTTGTCACACTAAAGCGCACAAAGTATACAGAGTGCACACTCAGTATACCTGCAATGTATCATAAAGTACTTTATCAGACAGTAACTAATTGCTGTATTATATGAAGCTAATGGGCAATTGAATAAACCCTTAAGTTTTGGATCCCTGATTTTGAAAAACAAGAACACTGCGTTGCTTTTAAAGACAACTTTCAGGGAAAACACTCAATTTGATTTTTAGTTAGAAATGAGTATACTGCATGTTAATTATTAGGAATGATGAGTTAGGGGGAGTGTGAGCTAACGTTCCAGTGTACTTCTTTTTCTTCTTTTAAAAAAGTATTTATTTTGGCTGTGCTGGGTCTTTGTTGTGGCGTGCGGGCTCTTCATTGTGGTATGTGGGATCTTAGTTCCCTAACCAGGGATCGCACCTGGGCTCCCTGCATTGGGAGCACGGAGTCCTACCACCAGGGAGGTCCCCCAGTGTACTTCTTCTTGACTTATGGATATAGGGACAAAAAGGGTTCACGAGGAAGAGGTCTTGGAAAGGTGCTCAAGGTGCTTAAGAAAAAAAGTAGCTTCGTTGGTGTGAGCGTTTGGCATACTTAGTCCAAAAAGGGTCTTAGAATTTCTCCCTAAGGCCCAGGAACTGTACCTCACTGTTAATGGGTTTCTAGTTCTTAATCATTTCTAGGTTTATGAATCTCAAATTGAGATTCTTCTGTGGCCCACGCAGTAGCTTCCAACCAGAGCGCATCTTGAGCAGCTGTTACTTTTTCTGGCAGAGTTGAACACACTTATGCTTTACTACGAGAAGCAGTTGTGTTGTTTCCTAACCACTACCACCCCACTTGCTAGGCTGGATTCTCAGTATGCACATGAATCATGAATTATACAGAGAAATTGTGCCAGTGACTCAGATTAACTTTGTTTCTTGGGAGAGATGATTTGTTCATTTTAGTGTATTATCAAAATATCCAGTGTTCCTTTTTATTTTTAACTTGTTAGTGGGCTTTTCTAATGTGATGAACACTGGATCCAGGCATGCACTTTAACGTATTATGCATGATGGAAATAGTGATCTATTATGCCAACAGCATTTATGAGTGGGATGGAAATTTTAAAGCCCTTTATTGATTATACCTGTTGCTTTAGTGACGTGGTAGGAAGGTATTGTTACTGGAATACGAGACACTCATGTAAGTATATAAATTAGCCTGTAAGTACTGTAAATAGTTTTAGGTAAGAATTTGGTATATTAGTCTATTCCCAGTTACCGAAGAAAAGACTTTCTTCTCTTCCTCCCTCCACGTTAACTGTTTTCTTGCTCTTCTCTTTGTCTATCTTTTCTCTCCAAATGGAGGCTTATATGCTATGTGGATTTTCTTTTGGAGTTGATTTTAGTCATTGGCAAAGGGCGCTTCCCGTAACAAAGGCACTCCTGTTTTCAGAAGACCCAACACCTTGCCTTTGAGAAATTACTTTCTTTGTACTGAGGTTTTTCTCAGTGGGTAAAGAGAATCAGAGTCAATGCCAGAGGCTTTGAGGGTGATGTCAGGGTGAGTCAGCCTCATCCACCCTTACAGAAACGTGGTGCTGATGATGGGCTCTCTTGTCACAGACGGCACATATGTGACAAGTGTTAGTACTTTGCTTCCAATCCACAGGAAAAGACAATATTGTATAAATCACATTAGCCCAGGTCCCAGGAAGATTCCCAATCATGTGCAAGCATGGTAAACATGATTTGATTATGACAGATGCAGAAAATAGTCTGATTTTTAAAGTGTAAAATACATAACCTCTCTTTCAGGCTGAATGATACAACTCTTCTCTATACAAGGGTTATTCTGGATGAAAAATTTGAACACTGCTCTCTCAGATCATGAGGTTTTCAGTATGCTGCTTTGGTTCTAGCCAGCAGAGTGACTGGGAAATCACCAGGCTGAAACCAGCACCTTCCAATAATCCCTCTCCTGGTTGGTTTTTTGTTGATAGGTGGTGTTCTAAGCTGTGGATTTTTTGAGTGCTGCTAGGAGGTGACTTTACTAGTGGACATGCCCTTTGTGTGTCAATGATGGCTTTGAGCTCAGGGGCCTTTACGAAGGGTACTGTTTTGGGGCCAGTCCTTTGGAAAGTAGCACTTGGGCTGGTGTTCTCTAACTGTCCCTCACCTGCGCATCAGCTAATGCAGCCTTCTCCCAAGTTTCAGTCTGGAAGGCAGCAAGAGGCTCATGTTCCCTCTGTGCCCACCGGTAGAGACACGAGGACCTGGAGGCCAAGGGCAGCAGATGCCGTTAGTGCTCTTCCGCCTGCCCCGTGCTATCTGTCCTCCAGCGCACTGCCTGGCGCTTGCTTACTCCCAGCAGTCAGCACCTGTGTCACTGTCAGAGGTTCCCGGAGCCTGAGCATTGATGTCCCCCAAGGGGACAGTCCTTCAACCAATGGGAGTATAACAGCTGTAGCTTCCAGTACCTCCACCTTGGGAACAGAACAGCTCTCTGGTGAGGCCCACGCAGTTCCCAGAGCTCCCGTGCACCAGGTCTCTCCACTGGGGCCTCTTGGGAGAGCTTGCTTTTCAGCTGCTAGTTTCTTCCCATTTCCTTTCTGTTGATGTGCTCCTAATATTTCATTTCATTAGCTTCAGGATGGCCACCCATTAGAAGGCTTTCTGACAGCTCCAGGCCTGGTTGGAGTCTAAGTCTATTATTATGCTTATTTTGTTCAACAGAGAGATAGCATTCTCTGGCTGTTGGAGGACCTCTGAGTAGAAACTAAAGAGACATTTTAAATTCTGGCATGTGTGTGTATGTGTTTTCATACTGTCATTTTCTGTGGTACAAGTTAGCTATAAACTATACTGCTTATAATACATAAGTCCACATACTGTCCTCCCTAAGCGATAGAGTATTTGTCACTATCCGTACAGGATTGTCAGGGTAAACTGGGATGGGTTTGAAATACTAGTTGACCTCTGTTTTGTAATTCAGTAGCTTCCCCAAAACCACATTAAAAAGCAGCCCATTTTAAAGTGAGCGGAGCATGTGTGCCCTGATGTACTTGTCTACACAAGCACATTTTGCATTGTCATTGGACAATAAAATCTAAATACACAAAGTTAACTAACAATCCAACATGACCCGTGTGCCACGAGCAGAGAGCAGATACTCACAGTTACAGACGTTCTATAGAACCATCGGTCAGGTGGGCAGTGGGACATGAGTGGGCCCGGAAGAATGAATAGGCTTTGAATACACGTGGAGACTGAGAAGGGCACTGTGAGTAGGAGATGGTAGAGTGAGTTTGAGCATGGACAGCCATGAGTAGTAACTACAGTAGTATTTTAAAACTCTTATGAAAATCTTAGCCTTACAGAAAAGCTGCAAAAATAGCAGAGTTCCTGTTATATGTTTCCAGATTCCCGTGATGTTAACACCTCATAAGTAGAGTGCAATCATTGAAACCAGGAGATGAACATTTGTACAACACTATTAACTTGTCCTCAAGCCTGCTGGGAATTTCACCAGTTCTTCCACTACTCACCTTCCCTGGGCCAGGAGCGCACGTAGGATTCCACGTTGCATTTCGCATCACAGCTGCCTTGTCTCCTCTGATTGGGGACAGTTCCTCAGTTTCAATTTCTCCTTTTGACCTTGGCAATTTGAGAGTATTGGTCAGTTATTTTGTAGAATGAACCTCAATTTGGGTTTGTCTGACGTTTTCCCATGCTTAGATGGAGGTTATGAATTTGTGGCACAGAAGTGATGTGCCTTCCTCAGTGCACCATCTCAGGAGATTTGTGATATCAGGGTCTCATTACTGATGGTGTCACTTTGACCCCTTGGCTAAGGTGATGTCTGTCAGTTTCCTTTTCTTGAAGACTGGTATTTAGAAACTAAGATCTGGGTGCTAGGTGTGCTTATTACTGTTTATTAAATAGTCATTTAGGGAATACTGAGCCTAGAACTCAAATGTTTGATTATGCAGGCAAGGGAAGAAGAGTCATATATGACCTTGAAGTTTCCAGCTTGAGGATGGACAGAAATAAAAAAGTCGAGATGGGGCGAGGATAATGCTTGATAGTGACACGTTTAGTTAGGGGTGACAATGGTTTGTCTAAGTGGAAATATTTACATCTGAGGATGTATGAACGAGCTTAGAGGAGAAATGGGTTCTGGGGTTCTTGCAAATAAAAGATGCCTGGGTATTTGCTTTCCTCTAAGAAATGCAATTGTCTTAAAGCATGATTTTAATAAAGATGAGATCATGGCCTTGGCATGGGCAGTCTGGCCTCTTTGGTCCTGATCTTGCTGTGGACCACACGGGGTAGTGCAGTTACACATTATCAACTCTATGACACTTCGGAGCAGATACTTTCTGAGCCTTGATTGCTTAATCTGAAAAATTGGCATGGTACCTGCATTATAAGGTTATTGGAGGATTATGTGACCTGACATACGTGAAGTGCCTGCCTAGTGCAGTGTCTGGCACACTGTATGCACCTGGCAACTGTTCATCAGCTTATTTCCCCCTTCAGTCGTGATGCTGGATGGTGGCCTTTTCTCCTAACCCTCTCCTGCCATCCTGCAGGGGTATTGGTCATAAGGGGACTTGGCGAGAGAGAAAGGGAAGAATTGCTACAAATGCATAGCTACCTGAGCAATAGACACCCAAGGCATGGGGGAAAAGGTTCCTATCCCCCACGGCCCCCTGGGGAAGGAGAAAGAACAGTTTGAAAGAAGCTTGAAATTTAAGCTGTGCTTCCCGGTCTCCTATTAGAGCTTTAAAGGAAAATGAAAACAATTTTTCACCATGTTCTTTTATTATTTTTTTGTTAATACAAATGATTATTGAAACCATTCATACAATGCAAGAAAGACAAAGGCTCTGTAATCCCATTCCCAGACAGCTCCTCTTAACCACTGATGTATACTAGACTAGCACCCAGTGTCCAGTAGGGTAACCACATGTGACTGTTGAGCACCTGAGGTGAGGCTGCCCTAAGCTGGGATGAGTACACGCCAGATTTCCAAGATTGAGTACAAAATATGAATGTAAAATATCTCACATATGCTTTTTTATGTTGATTAAATGTTCAAATAATATTTTGGATATAATGTGTCTACTAGAAAATTTAAAATTCCACATGTAGTTTGCCTCATTTCTGTTGGGCGGTACTGCTTTAGACTTAGGCATGATGCAGTATATACTTATTTGTATGGCATGATCCTATTTTTTATTTTAAATCTTAATCTACGATGGCTTTTTTCCTCCCTGTGGCATATAAAGGCAATTTTACTATTTTAATGGCTGCATAATTGGGCACTGTATGGTTGTGCTGTAATGTTTTTAACCATTCCCATTTTGATGAACATTTAATTGGTTCCAATTTTTTGATATTGTGAAAAATGTTGCAGAACATTCTTGGAACCTTTCCATATTTTTAGGATAAATTCCCCAAGGTGGAATTCCTGGCATGCAGTTTTATGAGTCTTCATCAGATAAGGCCAGTAGTCTCCAGAAAAGAACTAGTCTGTTCCTTCACCCCTCCCAGGCACTGATCATTGTTTCCTCTTTTTAAATGGACACTGAACAGTTTATTTTTGTTTAAAGTTGACTTACATTGGAGGATTGAGCACGTTTTCATATGCTTGGTGTGTTCATTTGTAGTTTTCTTTGTATTTCCTCTGTTAAGACATTATTTATAACTCTGTTTTTGCTCATTATATGATTATACTTTTAGACATAGGAAGTCGTGGAAACCAGAATGTTCAGGATAAAATATTACAAATACATATTTTAAATAAGGCACCTTGGCATGAGTTTCTCCTTCGCTTGTTTGGAGCTTACGCATCTCTCAGCCCTACAATTGGAAAAGCACTGGTTATGATAGGTACCGTTTATCAACTGCTTTTGAGCCACGTCGTTTCTAAGAGCTGTGTGTTCACTCATTTAATAATAACACCGTGATGTAGGCACCCCCATCATCCTCATTTACAAATGACGGACCTCTGCCTTACTTGTCCAAAGCCACACTCCTCGTCTGACCACTCTGCGGCCTTCCACGAGGTTCTGTCCCAGTGATGGTGGGTCTGGAACATCATTTGTGCATAAAAGAGGCCCTAACATGGAATGTCCTTTCTACCAGCACTACCCTGCCCGCCAGCAGCGGGGAGAAAGGAGAAAGTTAAGTCTCTGAGTACAGAAAAAGGGCAGATGGTCTGACCCGTAGTTCTCCCCTCGGGGATCTGCTGCTTTGCCTTCCACCACCACACGCAGCCCCTAGACAGCCTGGTGCTTCTTAAAACTGCCCTACATTTAGGCAGAACCCTTGTTTTTGGCTCTCCTTAGGCCACGTAAGCCCCGAAGAAGGGTCACATCTTCAAAAAGGGGTAAATATAACAATCAAAAGGTGTACATGAAACTCAAGCAGTGTAAAATTATTTGATTTTAAATCTAACCCTCCTTCGTCCCAGGGCACTGGTCTGCTTTCCAGCACTTTCCCTGTCTCCATCTCTTTCTGAAGCATCTTCTTTCCTAGCCTGCTTCATGTCTGATGGGCGTTTCGTTCCCTTTCTGAGCTAAGATCAGGGAAGTAGGTCTGAGACTCCTGGAAGCTCTCTCCCATCTGCCCACTTAGCTGAAGGTTTTCACATTTATGGGTGTGCCCTGCTCACTTCCTATTGGCTGGACAGGTGTTTGGAAAATGAGCTCACCTTCACTCAGGATGTCAGCTTGACCATCAGAGACAAGGCCCCTTCCTCCAGCATATGAGGGGAGAGCCTTACAGGAGGATACCCAGGACCCAGACCATTGCCTATTACAACTTTAGGTTCTTATCAGGGACTTTGTCAAAGCACTTTAGAAGCTCCTCCAAGCAGGAGCATTTTAGGTTTGATATGAGGAGGAGGTCCTCAAGTTGTCTGGGTCCTGGTGTAGGTGAGCACTGGTATATCTTGCTAATTTGTTGTGGGAAGATCAAGCTTATGTATCTGAGCTCCAAGTTAATGGCATATAATGTTCCTCTTAAAGTTTATTCAAGGGCCTATACATTATTACTCTCCTTTGAACAATTCTAATAGTGACATGGCCCCTGTAGGCTTTTCTCTCCTTTGCTGAAGTTTGGGGAGGAATGAAGAGGCCCATCAGGAAAGATACTTAATGATTTTCCTGTAGAACTTTTGCCATTATAAAACTCAAACGTGTAGTGGCATGAAATCCTAAAAGGAACGAGAATACCCAGATGCCTTCTGCATGGGATTCAAAGGCTTGGCTTATAATCTCTTCGGCACTAAGCAATTCAGGTCCCCTGGCTTAGAGACTCCACAAGAAAAAAGGTTCTGGGCAGTAGGATGTCAGTTCTACTGTATTGTGACCTGGCTACTGTGTATGTGTGGGGTAGATGAAAAGGTAAAATATTTGAATTGGTAACTTGTGCTGTATTCAACTATCTTTGTGTGCCCTGGCCTTTCAGTTTAGACTCTGGTTTAATTCCCTTCTGCTAACTGCCCACCCGGACCCCAGTGCAGTCCCACAAATGATAAGATGCATGCTCAGAACACATTACCTGACTTCATATGATGCCTGGCTTAGGTACCACTTAAGGTGTTTCAGAGAGGAATCCACACAGAATTGACACCATTTTTATGAATTTCTGAAATCACCAAAATGAACAGTATTGGTGAAGGATATACATGAGATAAAATGAGTAAAAACCAGGGAATGGGGGAAAAGGCAACTAGAATAGTAGGTATCCGGGGAGGGTGGGGCTGGCGGGGGAACAGAAGTGGGAACAGCACTGTAAGCGGGCTACGAGATTTCCTGACGGGTTCATGGGTATTCATTTTATTGCTGTGCTTTATCAATTACATATTTAAAAAGGTGATTCTGCAGAAAGTTGGGTGAGTTACAAAGCCAAATTTAAAAAAGCTTTGAGATTGTAGGTAGTTTTAAAATGTGTTTCGGGCCTCCCTGGTGGCGCAGTGGTTGAGAGTCCGCCTGCCGATGCAGGGGATACAGGTTCGTGCCCCGGTCTGGGAGGATCCCATATGCCGCGGAGCGGCTGGGCCCGTGAGCCATGGCCTCTGGGCCTGCGCATCCGGAGCCTGTGCTCCGCAACGGGAGAGGCCACAACAGTGAGAGGCCCGCGTACCGCAAAAAGAAAAAAAAAAAAAAAAAAAAAAGAGGATTAAAATGTGTTTCACTGCGTGCAGTTGATGGTTGGGTGTGTATATTTGCCCAGCTGCTCTCGTTGAAGATGTAGGTTGAATCTTGCTCACATCCCTCACTTTTCCCAAGGTAGGGTTTTGCGTACTGTAAGGACTCAAGAAATGCCCTTGAATTGGTTTAAAGACCATCTGTGCTCCCTTCCTGTTTCCAGGCCATAGCCCTTCGAGGAAAGCCCTTTCTGCACCAAGGAACCACATGTACCGTCATGTTATCTGTCATTTTGGCTTAGAGTACCTGCTGGCAAGCCCATCTGTATCCTCTGGCACTTGCCTAAATCTATGGAATGTAGAGCCCCTGTCAGGAGATAATTAAATGTTGTTTTTCTTTTTTATTATTGTGCGCCAAGGCTTGGCACGAGGTATGAACGTGGGTTAACAGCAAAGCAACATTTGTGGATATGAACGCTAATATAACTGTCTTGTTTTGGAATATCCTAAATTCACACAATTTTGATCACTTATGTATTTTTTTGCTCTTACCTTCCTAAGGTTATCATTTACGTTAAAAGCATAATCATTTTTTTTCACTTAACTCAAGCTTTTATTAACAGTCTCATCGAGACTCATGGATATTTGCATGATTAGGTGGGAGTGAATATGGACTCCATCCTTCATGCGAGATCGAACAAAGCAGGCAACAGTGAATCAGGGAGGAAAAATCGGATCGAGTTTGTTTCAGTCGTCTTCTCTCCCACAGGAACAATAATAATACTCATAGTTTTCATCTGAAGAGTCATACCATCTTTTAGGTTCATCACTCGGCCAGCACCTGTACAGAGCCCTTTCTGCCTGCAGTGATGTGTCACAGCGCATGCATGAGGCAGAGAGGAAGAGCCCGTCCCTGCAAAGTAGTCTTTGACCTTGAGTTCTTCCAGTTCATTTGTTGTATGATTAAGTATTAAGGAGGTATTTGTACATTAAAAGGAGATAAATTGCTCTATCTTGTTTCATCAGATTTAATCAAATTCTTAATTTGCTTACACTTGCTAATGAGAGCTAATGTTTATTTGTGAAATAAGGAAAATGAATGTCTCCTTAGCGACAAACTAGTGTTTCTTTGCTATCAAGCTGCTTACTTTTTTAATGGTTATTTTACCGTGTATACATGTGTGTAACTATGTAACAAGCCTGTGTGCACCGAAATGGTAGGAATACCCTTAAAATGTGATTTTTATGATGAACACGTCAGATCCTACCTGTATGAATGCTGTTTCCTTCAGGATGTTCCCTTTGGCAGAGGTACAAGGATACTGGAGCTCATCAATACTTCTTCTGAAATTGGCTTCATATCTGATGATGCATTCTTTTTCCTTTGTATGGTGGCAAAATCTATGCCTGGAAGGTAGGCTTTCTTTTCTGGAAACATCCAAGAGTTATTCAAAGAACTAAGCCGGTTGAGTAAGGTAGGAATTCACTGACTTATATTTCTGTTACAGGCCAAGTGTGACTTGCAGGTACTGCTGACAGTTGTGTGTGGCCTCTTACTAGCTGTCCTCCTCAGGAGAAGTCGTTGGGCTTCAGATGCTCTCAGTGATCAATCAGTATAGAGCCTCCCAGGCTGTTAGAAAAATACTCATTTGAATGTAGCAGTTCTGGTTTTTTTGGTTAAAAACTTGAAGGCTCACCAAATTTTATAGTAACACTGATTTATAGTCCCATTTAAATATATATGTATGTTAACTTATTACATGGCATATAGTTGCCTCAGTGTTATGACAAGAATAATAACATTAATAAATACTTACTGATTTAAGAATCAAATGGAAAGCCCATTCCACCCAGTTTCCTAAAATGCTCTTTTGAAAGTAGATGGAAGGATGATCTTTTTTAAAAAATTTTTTAAATTTTTGGCTGCGTTAGGCCTTCGTTGCTGCACGTGGGCTTTTTCTAGTTGCGGCAAGTGGGGACTGTTCTTTGTTGCCGCGTGTGGGCTTCTCATTGCGGTGGCTTCTCTTGTTGCGGAGCATGGGCTTTAGGCACGCAGGCTTCAGTAGTTGTGGCGCACGGGCTTAGTTGCTCCATGGCATGTGGGGTCTTCCCGGACCAGGGCTCAAACCCGTGTCCCCTGCATTGGCAGGTGGATTCTTAACCACTGCGCCACCAGGGAAGCCCCCCCCCAAACTGCTTTTGATCTTCTTGGGTTGAAGCGCAAACAGGGGTATGCCTGGGGGAAGGAGCACTGTAGTTTTTTTAACACCCCAGTTCCCCATCTGTTCCTTCCCTTTCCCATGCTGCCAACTTCTAATAGCAGTAGTGATTCTGTCCTTGTGTGTTGAGTTCTGTATATAAATGCAGTGTTGTAGAGATGACCCCTCCCCGTGCCACCTGGTTCCCCTTCCCTTTTTCCCCCGGTCGTGGCCACTCATGGAAGCAGGACTAGTAAGGGACCTTCAATTAAAAACAAACAAAAAACAAAGGAAAGAAGGACATTCTGACACATGCTAAACATTGATGAACCTTGAGGACATTATGCTAAGTGAAATAAGCCAGTTATAACATGACAGATCCTGTGTAATTCCACTTACGAAGGTATCTACAGGAGTCAAATTCATAGAGACAAAGCAGAATGGCAGTTGTGGGAGGGAGGGGAGAGAGTTGTTTAAATGGATGCGGAATTTCAGTTTTGCAAGATGAGAAGTTTTGGAGATGCCTGATCGTGATAGCTGCACAACTATGTGAATGTGCTTAATGCCACCGAGCTGTACATTTAAAAATGGTGAGGATAGTAAACTGTGTATTATACCACAATTAAAAAAAAACTCCGGAGAAAAAAGGGCAGGGAAAATATGGTGGTCAACAGTATAACCTTTAGACTCGATAGACCTGGGTTTTGAGTATTGGTGTCCTGTCTGTGTCACCCTCGTACCACCCCCCCACCCCCGGCATTTACCAGCTGTGTGGCCTTAGACAGTTGCTCAACTTCTAGGCTTCATTTATCTGTAAAACAGGGGTAAGAAGCTAGTACAGCCCTCAGAGGCTTGTTGATGAGATAAAATGAGAACACGTGAACTGTATTAGTTGGTTCTAATCCTGTTGCTAGGAGAAGGTCTTGTCCTTGGGAAGCCACAGTCCAGTGCAGGACGGTGTGGGGTGAGAGCCTGAAGGGCTGGGAAGGTTGCTGTGGGTGCTGATTCACTGGTTCCGACTCCTGCATGTGGGGCGGCCAGCCTTGGATTGGGTCCTCTCATTTAGCAAAGCGCCAGCATTGGTGGAGAAGCTCTAGGGCTGTGCACATGCTTTTCCTCTTTCAGCTGTGGGGAAGGAAAGAACAAAAGGAGTCTTAAAGTCCTGGCTTTGTGGACCACCTATCACCTCAAATCTTCAACCCTAGCACTCCACACCTAACTGTTCTATAGCTTAAAATTGTGGGATGCCCCCGATCTTACCGGGAGGAGCATCCCACCTTGACACCGCTAACAGGATGCCTGTACCTATCTTTTGCTCTCCCTGGCACTTGGCGGCTGTCTATATCTATCTATTGCTCTTCCTGGCACTTGGCGTACTAGGCTATTTTGGTTGCAAGGGCACTTCAAGATGTAGGCTCTACTCTAAGGATGCCCTCTTAGGAACCAGGCTTAGCTGATCTGAGCAGCCTGGCCTCAGACATCAGCACAGTATTAGGGTACCAGAAAGGTGCTCACCCTTTCTGAGACTTCAGGGACCAGGTTATCCTGTCAGCAGCAGGGATGCATGTCCCTCCACACCAGTGCCATTGACGTGAGTCAGTTACTCTTGGCTCTGCCCTTTTCCCTGTCTTCTTACTTCTGCCTTGGATTAAACACCCCTTTCTGAATCTCCAGTTCCAGTTTAGATTGGCTGTACTATCTGCTGTTATTCCCGTGTCACTAATGACAAACGCTTTAAAGCTTTTGTAGAAAGCAGACTCTTGATTGGCTGTTCCTAGGCAGGTACACCTGGTCCAAAGAACTTCTGAAGATGCATCATCACTGGGAACCATATGTCTCCCTCAGAAGAGGCTGTGGATGTTACAGGCACTAGAGCTATGGTTTTTCCACTTACAGGTGCATCGGAATGACCCAGAGAACTAGCAAAAATGTAGATGCTGCTTCTCGTCCCTGTAGAGTAGGATTTGGGGGATTGAGCCTGGGATTGGTTTCGTTTTTTGCTAGGTCATGGCTATTTGTGGTACTTGGATCCTTCTGCTTGAGTTTCTAATCTGGCTTTTGACTATTGTCAATCCCTGCCTTGGTTTCTGGTGGTGGTTTCCACATCTGACCTGCTATTAGACCCTAAAAATAATGCTGGGATGTGGGCTTTAACATCTGCTATAATAGTCCAATAATAGACTTTTTTTTTCCTTTTTGGATTTTGTGTGTCTCCTCTGCTAAAAGTATTCTATGTCTTTTTTTTCTCCAAGTGCTTCCTCTACTTCCTCCCTCCTCCCTTGCCTCACATTCCTTAACCTTCTGTAATGCATCCTTAATAAAAGCTCTAGGGATTGCCCACTGCATTAATATCCCTGAAATCTGACCGGCAGTATGAAACCACTGCCAGGCTGCTAGGGTTACACAACACTCAGCCATGTAGAGAGCCCTTACTGAATGGGGCAGACGCTAAGGGTATCAGTATGAACTGTGCTCAAGTCGCAGCGTGAACCATCGCAGAAATCAGAAACTGCCTTAAATGCTGGCCACAGAATAATGTGTCCAGGGCTGTAAATAACTCCAGCAGCCCTGGAACTGTAGCCTATATCTAAAACGATGTAGCTAAGTGCCAGCCAAATAATTAGTTAGGCTATAATTGTTTTCCACTTTATCTCACTTAGTAAGTCAACTCTTGGCTTAATGCTGGAATTTGAAATCTCGCCTTAACGTTTCTTGTGCTTTGCCCGGGGCGGGGAGGGGGTCAGTGGTTGCAATTTCCTGATGAGCTATGCTTATGCATCTCCGTTTTTTCCTGTGAATTTACAGGGCACCTTAAGAAATTATAATTTTTCAGTTATTCGCTGTGGTAAACAATGGTTAGAATTTGAGTTCATGGCACTGAGATGGGAAGTTGGATCGTTTTCAGTCACACACTTTCTGGTTTAACAGCGTTACACAAGTGGGAAGTAGCACTGATGCTACTCTGTGCCAGTTTGGGCTGTGAACTCTGAGTCTGAAGCTTTATTTTGCGGAGATGTCCATTTTCAGCTCATCATGATGTCCAGAATTGCCCTCGCCCACAGCTGAAATGTCTTCCATTCTTGGTCTCCATTGGTTGGGCAGTATTCTGTAACCGATACAAGTATTTGAGACTCTTCTTGATGTCAGGCACAGGGCTGGATGTAAGAGGCACATGGTCCTCATTAACTTACAATTATATTCCATGTAATAAGCGCCATCCAGGAGTGGTGAATGAAGGAAGTGTCTTACCGAGAGGGCAAGAGTGGTAGGACGTGACCCCCGTGTAGTAGGAAGTTGTTGAGGTTCTTGGGCTGTCATGGCAGCTCTTAAGACAGCGGTTTAGGAGGAAGCCTCACCTCTTCCCTCCTGTCAGTCCCTCAACGGGCCCTTCTGTCTCCTGCCTCTTAGCGTGGGGAAGGGCATATCCATCCCCTGCCCCAGAACCACACTTCATTGGGTAGTGATGAAGCTCGGAATCGCATCACCCGGGGGCTTCCAGCCTCCAGAGCTTTTCCTTCTCTGAGCTGTGTCCTCTCAGAGCTCACTGGAATGGGAGCCCCATTTGTCCACTTGGAAGACTGCTTTTCCTCCCTCCAGCCTCAGGGGCTCAAGTCTGCAGGTAGGACAGCTGGTTGGATGTAGGGGACATCCAACCAGCTGACTGGATGGGAAAGGGTAGGGCTGAAGTTTGGTTTGTGTAGCCTTTTAAGATGGAGAAAACATCAAACGGTGATGTCAAAGAATGATTCCCATAAATTACCATGCCATTTGAGGAGGAAGGCGAAGATGAGAGTATATAAAATCCAAACAAACAGAATGTTTATAAGCTGTTATAAGGGTATGTTTATTGTACTCTTCTTTCTAGAACATAAAGATACAGTGTTACCCAAAGTATGGAAGAGTATTTGCATGAATCTTTTCAGAGCTGCCTCTAACGCTGAGCTGAACCTTTGCAGCTTATTCCTGAGAACACAGTTAATTTAGTATCAACTTGTATCCATAAAACTTGGATTATCTTGATTTATGTAACTGTTTTAGTTTTACTCTTTTCACATTGTTTTAAGTGGGTATCATACAAAGTTTTTTCAAAGCTTGGTGTTCATCATCTCCCTTAAAAAACAGTACTTTTAATCTTAACAAATAAGTGTTAACTATGGTTTGTCTGGTGCTGGTGCACTAACTTGACTTAAGGTGATTCAAACATAACCAGAAATACAGGCAAGAAACCTGTGCCAATAACTTTTTCACCTGGGATGATAAACAATGATCATAAGAGTGCACAGTTGTCTTCTAGGCAAAAAATTGTAGTTCCTTAAATTGTTGCAGCCTTTAGAAAAGGCTGTGGATTTTATGTACTATAGTGAGACTGCTATCACATTCACCTCTTTACAACCTCTTTCTTATCAAGACAATGATTTACAATAGTGAGTGTTCAAAATGGAAGTTTTGCAAAGTTCTGTGTGGACTTTGTGTGAACTGTGCCAGTGGTGGTTCTTGGTTGGCCGTCATGAAGGATCAGCCTGGATTGAGGATGAGGTGTGGAGGGGAGGGTGAATTTGAAGATGGGAGAAGACAGATGTCCCTTGAAGAGGACTGAGTCACGGTGGCACCATCCTAGAGCTTCGGTAAATCTGGCTCACGGATACACCGCAATATCAGGTATTCAGCATGTGTGTGGGCAAAGGCAAACAATTGCCAAGAAACCAGCCAACTGGAAAACAAAACAAAAAAATCAGTTGTGTGAGTCATCACCCTGCTTAGTGAGGATGTGCATTGGGGCGAGGGTGAGATGGAAGGAGGGAATCTGTTTCCTGAGGCAGCTCGGAGCCTCTCAAAGTGAGAGGCTCTGAAGCGAAGGGAGCCTCTTGAAGCATCTCACTGTGATGGACAGTGTGAGAGATTTTCAAAGGTGATTTTGGTACTGCATGATTTTTGCTTTATTGTTGACCTCAGAATCAAGCTTCCTCACCAACCCCCCAAGATGTGACTCCCCTGTGTTCTGATGTTGATGACATATTTTTAAGGGATCTCTAAATATAGAGCTAGAGGTAGCTGCCTAGAAGAGAAAAGTGCCTGGAAACTACGGCACATGAAGAACGGCTGCGGGGCCCCAGGCATAGAGGCCAGAAAAAAGGAGATATAATCCTGAAATGTATAGGGCTGTCGTGTGGAATTCATGTGTTTCCTCTCTGAGTTCATCTGAGGATCACAGTGATCATCAATGGGTATGTGCAGGGAGGTGAGTTGAGCTCGGGGTCCAGAAGCGCATGGCCCCCAGTAGTGCAATGGGCTGCCTTGTGTGGAAGTGAGGGCTTCATCTCTGCAGGTATCTTAGCAGGCTGGGCACCATCCAGCAAAGGATGCCACGGGGGGTGCCTTAGAATGGGAATTTGACCCATACGCCCTTAACTTCTTGCCCACCTTGAAAGGTGGCTAACAATGGCTGCTTCTTGGGAAGGAAAAATATAAAACTAAGGTGAGAAGGAATAATTGCAAATAAATAGTAAAAGGAAAGAAGGAGTAAGCCACTTGCGATTCCACTCATCTATAAAAGGAAACCTAAAGAAATTTGTTTTCTGATTTTTGTTTCTCTTAGAGAAATAGGTTTCCAACTCACTTGAATTTATTCTAAGAATGAGAATTACAAAGCTTTAATTGATTCAGTACAAAATAGTTTAAAATGTGCTTTAGTTCCATGTTTTGGTGGTGGTGATTCACTGGTGGGAGGTAGAAACGCAGTGTAAGAGGACCACCTGTTACCTTTCTTTTAGGAGGAAGCTGTGTGTAGGTTGCAGGTTTGGATGCATACAGGAAAGCGGTGAGAATGAATGAAGGAGATCAGAGGAAGGGCGATCAAGGTGGAGGGGGAGTGTGAACGTCGAGGTAGGTGGGCACAGTGTGGGCTCTGCCGTGGGCTGGGCTGGTGCTCTGTGGACCCCTTTGCAGAGAATATTGCTCTGGTCAGTCCTAGAAGAAAGGCAGCGTGTAGCAAAGCGGGGTCACATCCCCTGAGAGGCTGGCTGGGACCTGATTTGCCTTTTTCAGATGTCAGTTTCTTATAATGCTCTGGAAGCTGCTGATTTAGCTCCTACTAGTGACAGATCAAAGACGTGCTGATGTGGCGTGTCTGGCATGGCTGGCTGCCTTCTGACTCCTCTGGCCGTCACTCTGCTTGTCACTTGACAGGAGCCCTGGCAGGGGGCGTGTTCCTCTAGGAAAAGGGCCTGCTGTCTGAGGTCAGGTGTCTTCTGGTGTCGCAGCATGTCTGCATCAGGCACATCACTAGCACCCTGTGTGAGGCATTTGTATAAGCAACTGAAAGAGAAATATCTATGGTGAGAGGCACAGAGCCCAGTGTGGTGTGCTGGAGAGAGCACGGGACTGTCCGCTTGGAGTAATGCCTTATGTGACACTAACTGCCACTAAATAGTGGCACTTGCGATGACCTGCCCAAGTGTGACAGTGTCACGTATCTCTCTGGACCTGGGTTTCCTCACTTGCTGCAGGAAGGGCGTAGGACCAGATCTCTTGCGTTTCTTCCCTCTCTAAGATTCTGTGAAAGTGTCAATCTCTGAGTCCCGATCTGTATGTTTAAAAAATAACAATGCTGGGGCCTCCCTGGTGGCGCAGTGGTTGAGAGTTCGCCTGCTGTTGCAGGGGATACGGGTTCGTGCCCCGGTCCGGGAGGATCCCATATGCCACGGAGCGGCTGGGCCCATGAGCCATGGCCGCTGAGCCTGCGCGTCCGCAGCCTGTGCTCCGCAACGGGAGAGGCCACAACAGTGAGAGGCCCGCGGACCGCAAAAAAAAAAAAAACCCAAAAAACAATGCTGCCTCTTCCAGATTTTTTCCTGACCCTCTCAGAGAGTGAAATTGTTCAACCTGGAAGTATGAATTTCTGAAAGTGACTGTCTCAGAATGAAAGACCCTTAGGAGCAAAGTTGTTTGTTGCTCTTCCTTTTTCTCCCCATGCTCTCCCGTGGTCCAGTAGGTGGCGTGATCCAGTTAATCCTCCAGGGTTTAATCCTTAGGCCCCAGATCCAGGCGTCTTCCCCTTAACACCCAGTCTGCCTGCAGGTCCTGTTGACTCAACTTCCAAACAGAACCTGGAGCCTCACTTTTCACCCCCTCGCTACCGACCTGTGCAACCCCCAGGTCTCTGGCCTGGGTAGTGGCAACAGTCTCCTCACCGGCTCCCCTGCTTTTTCCTCTCTCTCCTTCCAGTCTGTTCTCCACACAGTTGTCAGGTCATTTTTGTAGAATGTCACTTGGATTCTGTCACTCCTTTGCTCGAAACCATCCAGCTGTTTCTCTTTGCGTTTGGAAGAAAATCCAACCCCCTGCTAGGCCTGCCTACAGGGCACAGTACGTAATCCGGTTCCTGCTTGTCCTGATGCATTAGTGTTCCGTCTTCCTCACTGGCTGGCTCCATCCCTGCTGGCCTCCTCCTTGTTTGCTCATTGAACACTGCAGGCTTCTTGCCACCTCAGTGCCTTTGCCCTGGTCCCTCTCCATTGATGTTCTCTCCCAGGTCTTTGCGCGGGTAGCTTCTCATCATTCAAGCCTCTGCTGAGTCAGGTCCTCAGACTCCTTCTCTGTCACCTACTCAATCCATTACCCTGTTTTATTTTTCTCTTTGTGCTTTTCAATACCTGGCTCTTTTGTTGGCTTGTCTTCCTTAACTAGATTCTGGTCCATGAGAACGGCAGTTGCTTGCTCATTGCTGAATCACCAGGGCCTAGAACATGTGTAGCACATAGAATGTGCTTGAGAAACGTTTTTTAAACAAATAAAATGACATTACACTAAAGATGGACTTTATAAAGTTATGCTGCAATTGGCCGACTCCCCTAACCTGTGTTACAGATTTTTCAGGATTAGAATGAGGGAGATGGACCCTACGACTTGAGTAGGAGAGTCCTGCTTGGGTACTGAGCCTGGCCAAAGCTCAGTGTGCTAGGACGCCCTGTACAGGAATATATTGGGAATTCCAGTTCCCTAGGCCTGGATATCAGTGTGCTTTCTCTTCTGGCCCAATCTCTTTGCCTTCATTCATTCATTCCCTCAAACTAACATGTTGGCATGTCCTAGTGCAGTTTTGCTTTAATGAGCACAGGCCCCCAGTGGTCGTTAGAATGAAGGTCTTTGCTGACTGAACAGATTTGAGCAGCCATCCTGGTTAGATCCCCTTTAGAACCCACGTGTATTTTTTGATAAATAGGCACAGGAGGAGGATCTATTGCTGCGTTTCCAAATCTAGTTTTGGATTTGGTTGTTAGACGAGGAGCCTCTTCTGGTTCTTCCCCTGTGATCTCTCTCAGGTTTGCTTCAAAGGTGAAAGGCGTGGGTCCGCGCTCGGCACTCACTGAACGGGAACCGTTTGTGATGGCTGGTTACCTGTGCAGGATCATCCACACCCCCGTTGTGACTTCTTCTTTTTTTTTTTTTTTTTTTTTTTTTTTGCGGTACACGGGCCTCTCACTGTTGTGGCCTCTCCCATTGCGGAGCACAGGCTCCGGATGCGCAGGCTGAGCAGCCATGGCTCACAGGCCCAGCCTCTCTGCGGCATGTGGGATCTTCCCGGACCGGGGCACGGACCTGTGTCCCCTGCATCGGCAGGCGGACTCTCAACCACTGCGCCACCAGGGAAGCCCCGCTGTGACATCTTGACAGCAGTTTGGTCTTAACACAACCCCTCCCCCACGCAGCCATGTGCCTTGGGCTGAAAAAACACTAGAACCCATGAGAATTCTAGACTTCTTGTCCTGAGAGATAGAAGCATCTTTCTGTTCAAGCCCGTTTGAAGCTTCTCGTAGCCAGAGCATCATGACTGATATACTGTCAGTTGATCACTGCCTTGTATGGTCCACTCTCTCCCATGGGCAGGATCAATCCACTCAGCACCTTCTGAACGTGCCTTGAGCTTTTCTGCATCCGTGCTGTATCTACCTGGAATATGCTTTCCCTCTCTAAGTTCATTCTTTCAAGACCAAGTTCAAACTTTAGCTTTTTCCATAAACCCTGCCTACTTCAGCCTAAAGAAAATCTGTTCTCCGTAATCTGAAGCAGTGACTGTAAGCGCTCTCCATCCGTAAGTGCTGTTTACCTGTCACTTGGTCTTGGCACTTGCTCAGATCTTCCTCTTACGCCTCTGCTTCTGTCATTGGTCTGCACTGTTGTTTATTTCTTGGGTGGCTGTTTAACTTTTTACGTATTTGCCTTATCTCCTTAACTTATCCAGGAGGACAGAGACCACGCCGAGGGCCTGACACCGTGTTATACATAACAGGCACTTGCTACTTGCTGATTTGAAGAGCAGGGCTGTATGGAGATGAGCAGCCAAGCATTTGCGATTCTGGTATTTCTGCAGAGTTTTGAAGGGCCGGGAACATTCTAACTGAGGGGGGACTGGCTGCCAGGAGAGTCTCAGGGAGGCAGGTGCGGTCTACTAGGGGGGCAGTATTTTTGTACGCCTTCACTTCTGAAACAGGAGCAAGAAGAGGATGATGGAGGAGTGCTGAATTTCCTGCACACTCTTCCATTAGGTAAAATGTATGCGTTTCTTCCTGCTTACTCTTTTCTGACCTCGTGTTCTAGCCTTTTACAATCTTTTTTTCAAACATCTTTATTGGTGTATAATTGCTTTACGATGTTAGTTTCTGCTGCATAACAAAGTGAATCAGCTCTACATATACATATATCCCCAAATCTCCTCCCTCTTGTGTCTCCCTCCCACTCAAGCCTTTTGTAGTATAATCTTAAAGCAAGACAGGAAATATTAAAAACTGATAGTGCTATTAACGACATACTGTGTGGTTTAGGTGAAAGAACACTGGATTGGCAGTCAGGGCTCAGAATTCTTGTTACATTTATGCCATTTCCTTGCTGTGAGGACTTGGGCCAGTGGCTTCATCTCCCTACACTTTGTCTGCTTACGTGTGAAATGGAAGCAGTTGGGTTTTCCTCACAGTACTGTTGAGAGCAAGAATGAAATGAAAATCATGGTACGAAGGGAACTTTAAAGAGTAAGGAAGGAGTACTAGACCAATAGGAGGCGTTATGAGGATAAAAGTGAGTTGTGATTAGAACAATGCAATACAAATTGATGGCTAGGAAATAAAGTTGAATTATAAATGAAATAGGTGTTTACAGACGTCCCCAGTTTATTGCCAGGTTAGATTCTGAAAGTTACTTTAAGTACAGTGTCAGTCTGTTCAGGCTGCTATGACCAAGTACCATAGGCAGGTGGCTTATAAACAACAGAAACTTACTTCTTTCAGTCCTGGAGGCTAGAAGTCCAAGATCGGGGTACCGGCATGGTCAGGTTCTGT
Source organism: Mesoplodon densirostris (assembly GCF_025265405.1). NCBI lineage: Eukaryota > Metazoa > Chordata > Mammalia > Artiodactyla > Ziphiidae > Mesoplodon > Mesoplodon densirostris. The sequence goes on along the minus strand of NC_082675.1, from coordinate 66,976,567 downwards.
TGAGGGCCCCCTTCCAGGTTGCAGATGGCTGTCTTCTCCTTGTATCCTCACATGGCAGAAAGAAGGTGAGAAAACTCTCTGAGGTGTCTCTTCTAAGGTACTAATCTCATTCATAAGGCTCCATCCTCATGACTGAATTACCTCCCAAAGGCCCTGCTTCCTTGTACCATCACTTGGGAGGGTTAGGATTTCAACATATGAATTTGGAGGGGATGTAAATATTCAGGCCATATCATTCAGCATTTAGGATCTTTCTCATAGAGACAGCGTTCTAAGTGGTGATCCAGTTGAAAAGCAAGCACTGAAAGCCTATTTAACTCATCCTATTTCCAAAGCAGGTGCTGCTGTGGTACACAGATTGTGCACAGAGCTGTTTCTCTGAGAAAATGCCTTTGAAGACGTCTCCTGTCCCTCTTTCATTGCCTGTCCGTCAGAGTCCTGCCTCTAACCTCACTCTTCGTCGTGCTGAGTGTGGGAACTCACCGGACTTTATTAAAAAAAATTTCTTTTTAACTTCTTATTTTATATTGGAGTATAGTTGATTAATAATGTTGTATTAGTTTCAAATGTACAGGAAAGTGATTCAGTTATATGTATATCTCTTCTTTTTCAAATTCTTTTCCCACTTAGGTTGTTACATAATATCAAGCAGAGTTCGCTGTGCTATACAGTAAGTAGGTCCTTGTTAGTTATTTATCTTAAATATAGTAGTGTGTACATTTCAATCCCAAATTCCCTAACTATCCCTCACCCCTCATCCTTCCCCCGGTAACCATAAGTTCGTTCTCCAAGTCTGTGAGTCTGCTTCTATTTTGTAAATAAGTTCATTTGTATCATTTTGTTTTAGATTCCGCATATAAGCCATATCATACCATATTTCTCTTTCTCTGTCTGACTTGCTTCACTTAGTATGATAATCTCTAGGTCCATCCATGTTGCTGCAGATGGCATTATTTCATTCTTTTTAATGGCCGAGTAATATTCTATTATATATATGTACCACATCTTCTTTATCCATTCCTTTGTCAATGGAAACTCACGCGACTTTAGGTGGAGATGGACCTGCTGTTGATTCTGGCCAGGCTTTCCTTAGTGCCTGTGGCTGCCCAAAACACACAGCTTCTCTGCTACCTTGTCCCTGGAGCAAATCACTGCTTTTCTGTTAGTTTTTGGTAGGTTTTTCAGTTAGTGATAATGGGAAGATAGGAATGGAGTAGTAGTTCTCTGCCTATTCAGTATGTTAGTCATGATTGCTTTGGTTGTGAGTGACAGAAAACCCTGCTGTCGTGACTTGAACCATCATGGGGTTTATTTTCCACCATGTATACCAAGAAGTGTTGAGGTGGGTAGCCCAGGGCTGATGTAGCAGTTCTGCCTGTTTTACTGCTCTGCTCTCTTTACTTACCTTGAGACTTCACCCTCATGTCAGCATGCCTGCATTGCAGGCAGAAAGAAGGTGGAAGGGTGAAAGGCAAAAGCTGCCTTTTTCTGTTTAAAAAATATATATATATACATATATATATATAATATTGATATATATAAAACTTCATTTTGAAACCATTTCAAACTTACAGAAAAGTTACGAGAATGATCCAAGGGATTCCTGTATACCTTGGGTTTCAAGTTTCACCAGGTGACCCAGTAATGTCTTCTATAGTAAAGTAAAGGGTTCAATCCAGGATTACATGTTATACCTGCTGCTCGTCACTCTATCAGTGGTTTCCTTCAGTCTAGAATGTTTGCTCAGTCTTGCCTTGGCTTCATGACTTGGACATTTTTGAAGGTTACGGCCCAGTCACTGTTAGAAAGGCCCTCCATTTGGGGTAGGTATTTTGGGCCAGATACTGTGATGACCACTGCAGCCTCTTGGGTGGCACATTTTGTCTGATTTGTCCTGTTTCTGGTGGTGGTAACTTGGATCACTTCTTAAAGAGCGTGTCGGTTGGGTTTCTCCTCCATGAAGTTACTTTTTTCTCCCTTTTGTAATAAATATTTTGTGGGAAATGCTTTGAGATGATACACATTTCTTTTTTCACCTGATTTTCATCTACTAATCTTATCGTCTCAATGTCTCTTACATTTATTTTTAATATTGTGGTTGCCACATGATGACTTGTTATTACCCTCATTCCTTCTCCATTTGTTTGTTGGCTTCTGTTGTAAGGAAGCGCTTTCTCTTCTCCCTATACATATCCACGTATTCACTTACCTGTATGGGCTTGTGAGCGTGTATTTTGTTCAGTGGGTTATAATACGTGATGGTCATTCATTTCGGTGTTTAGATTGTCCCAGATGAGGTCCATGGGTACTTCTTTACACTGACGTCTGTGTCCTCTTGACACATTCGCATCACTTTTCACCACAACACGTTCCAGACTCATTTTGTGTTTCTCTGCCCAAGCCCAGAATCAGCCATTTCTCTAAGGAGGTCTGGTTCTTTTAGTGGAGAGTGGCGCTTAAAAACCAATTTCTGGGCACTGAGTGGTTGCTCAGGAGTGTTGCTGCCCCCAGGTCCTTTAAGGAGGACAGAGCTAGGAAATGATTGTGTATACACACACAATCCCATACGCACATGTACACTTAGGTTGTTTTTTAATTAATTTATTAAGTTTTGGCTGCGTTGGGTCTTCGTTGCTGCGCATGGGCTTTCTCTAGTTGTGGTGAGCAGGGGCTACTCTTCGTTGCGGTGCGCGGGCTTCTCAGTGCGGTGGCTTCTCTTGTTGCAGAGCACGGGCTCTAGGTGTGCGGGCTTCAGTAATTGTGGCACGTGGGCTCAGTAGTTGTGGCTCACGGGCTCTAGAGCACAGGCTCAGTAGTTGTGGCGCACGGGCTTATTTGCTCTGCAGCATGTGGGGTCTTCCCGGATCAGGGCTTGAGCCCATGTCCCCTGCATTGACAGGCGGATTCTTAACCACTGCACCACCAGGGAAGTCCCAAGTGTTTTAACATAAATAGAAGTCCACACCAATACCTTCAAATCCAGGCCAGCCTTGCTTTCCATATTTGTACTCCCTTTCTCTGGGGACTTTGCTTCCAGAGTCTCAACCCTGGGCTGAGCCTGGCTGGAGGACCCCCACTCACTTGTATCTGGGCTCTGACTTCAGATCTCTGCTTGGGCCTCACGCCTTCCCTCTAGGCTACCTGCTTGTTCAGGCCTTGTGGCTTAACAGAAAATCTTTACTTTGAGATGACTGTGGATTCACATGCAATTGTAACAGATAATGCAGAGTGATCCTCTGTAGCCTTTAGTCAGTTTCCCCCAATGGCAGTGTCTTGCAGAACTATAGTACAATGTCACAACCAGTATTTTGTCATCGATACAGTCAAGATACAGGGCATCTCCATCACCACAGGGATCCCCTCCCCCGTCTCCACCTGCCCCCACCCCCTTTTTAACCTCTGACCACAACTAATCGGCTCTCCATTTATAATTTTGTCAGAATATTATGTGTGGAATCATACAGTTTGTAACCTTTTGAAATTGGCTTTTTCTCTCAGCATAATTCTCTGGAGATTTATTTATGCTGAGTGTATTGATAATTCATTCCCTTTTTATTACTGAGTATTATTCCATGGTAAGAATGTACCACAGTTTAACTGTTCACCCACTGAAGGGTATCTGGGTTGTTTCCAGTTAATGGCTATCACCATAAAGCTGCTGTAAATACTGGTGTACAGGTTTTTGTGTGTGTGAAGGTAAGTTTCCATTTCTGAGAAATGCCCAGAAGTATGGTTGCTGGGTTCCACGGTTGTGCGTGTCGAGGTTTTAAGGAACTGCCAGACGGTGTGAATGAGCCCATTTCTCCACATTGTCAGTATTTCAGGTTATTTTTTTTAAATAAACTTTTATTTTAGAACCATTCTAGATTCACAGAAAAATTGTGATCCTAGAGTTCGCTTGTACCCTGTTGCCTGGTTTCCTCTGTTAACATCTTGTGTTAGTATGCTACATTTGTTACCATTAATAAACCAGTATTAAAACATTGAAGTCTATACTTCATTCATATTCCCTTAGTTTTTACCTAGTGTCCAGGCTGGTCCTGGTGTAGCTGAGGAGCCGGGGGGTGGGGAAGCCCCAGCTTATTGCGGAGACTGCTGGGGAAGGGGAATTGGGGGAGGGGCCCCTAATGGGGGCAGCTGGCCCTTCCAACCTGAGAGACAAAGGAGATGTAGGGATATTCATGGAAGAGACGGACTGTCTTCTAAAATGCCAGGTGTCAGGAGTGTCCTTCCTTCCCCGAGTCTTCTGGAACTGCAGGCCTCTAAAAGGACCTCAGTAAATCACCTTGTCACCAGATTTCCCACTCTACTTCCTTAGCTGTTGAACAAGTTTGACTTGTAAGGATGAAGGCCCTTCGGTGTGTTCTGGCAGTTTGAGGAGAGGAAGGCAAATGGAGAGGTCCTGCCTTCGATGCTTTTAGAGATAGTAATGAAACCCAGAGGATCATTCTTAGCTGGGCTGGTGCCTTAGGGGTTAGCACTTTAATGAGCAATTTATCAATGCAGTGCTGAATAATTTAGAATTAACAAAAAGCCAGCCAAGGCCCCATGTGGTCCTTCATGTAAGTGCAATCTAAATACCATAGAACCTTGCTTTATGTGAAATTTTACAACTTTCGCTAATGGTTTATTTCTAAGTTGTTAGTTTAACCTAGAGTGTAAGCCCCCAGGGCAGCAGTGGCCTTTATACATAGGTTTTTACAAATGATAAAGTGGTTTTGCCTCACAAATGGGGCCAGATGGCAGATGGGCTTGGCTTTATTTATTTTGGAGACTTGAACATTCAAGTTATATATATTGCTTTAAAAAATCGAAAGGAGCCCTAGGCATAGGAGATAGTCTCTTGACTATGGGTCATTGCCTGTCTCAGCTGGGGAAGCAGGGGGAAAGAGGGCTTCTTGGAGGGCATCAGATTTCCAATGAGATCTTAAAGAGCCAATAGGATTTGGGTCAGAGGACAACAAAGAGGAAAAGCATTTCCATGACCTTTCATGGCGTAATCCAATTCTGATTTGTATAGCTATTTGCCTCCAAAGACTTATTTGTCATGTGCTATAGATCAAGCCTCTAGAGGTTGGGACAGTTGACAAATAATCTCTAGATTAAAGAGGGAGGTTGAATAGTATGGAACAGAATGTGGAACTGAGGGAGGGTGAATGAAACGGATGCCAGGGGTCCTTACACCCATCACATCGGTAGCTCAAGGCTTCTTGTTTCAGAGGTCAGTACTAGAAAGTCTCATACCTTAAAAAAAAAAAAAAATCATCCTCAGTATGTGGAGACGTGATACCAACACACTGCAGGAGGGCACAGTAGTGGCCTTTGAACTTTCAAACTGTGAGTGCATACAGGGCAGTGAAAGTAGAGGGAACCTTGTGCAATACACAGAAAGAATTTTCCTAAGAAAATATAGTAAATTCTTTGGTCTTTGTTCAAACATACCCACTGGGGCGTGCTTGCCAGGGTAGCAGTCACTAAAAATGTGCTTAGGGGATTTAGTTAACTTGTGTAGGTCTTTCATATCCTTTCCAGGGAGTTCTTCCTTTAAAACTTTCTTGGCTTCTTTTATATTCACTTAAAAGATTGAAACCATTGATGTCGTATATGCATTCAAGATTGGCAGTTCTTTCCAGATGAAATAAAACTTGAGATCCAAGATGGTGATCTTCATAAAGTAAAATGTTGCATACTTGTACTTGGTTTTGCTAAAGATGGAAATGCAGTAGGTTACACCTGGGGGGAAAGCTCCCGTGTCCCCCCCACCTTGAGTCCCTATCAGTGGTGTTTTCATGAGACATTTAACTCAATCTAATCTCCTGATGAGGAATGTTATGCAATCAAAATTCTGAACTAATAAGAGGTTTCTCTTGGTAGGGGTGGGAAGTGGGAGTAAGGAGGGAAATTTTACTTCATATTTTATGTACAAAGCAGTTCAAATTTTATTTATTTGCAATGAGCTTGTAATTCTTAACTTGGTACACTCTAATTTATTATAACTTTAACTTCTGTTTAAACATCAGGTTAAAAAAATTGAACAGATTTGCTTATACGTGTCTTTTCTGTGGCTTAACTGAAAGCTAAGCATGGCCATTTCATAAATTTTTTTTTTGTGTGTGTGGTACGCAGGCCTCTCACTGCTGTGGCCTCTCCCGTTGCGGAGCACAGGCTCCGGACGCGCAGGCTCAGCGGCCATGGCTCACGGGCCCAGCCGCTCTGCGGCATGTGGGATCTTCCCGGACCGGGGCACGAACCCGCGTCCCCTGCATCGGCAGGCGGACTCTCAACCACTGCGCCACCAGGGAGGCCCTCATAAAATAATTTGGGCTTCTGTGACCAACACTGCCCACTAGTCAGGTGAACACACCTGGGGGATCACTCATAAAATGTGTGGCCAGTAAGTCCTGGGGCCAGTGTGTGTTCTGGGGGAGATATGAATGGCATGCTACCTGATACCTGGCAAAAGGTAATGACTCCTCTGGTAGCTGATAAAAGGACAGTGACAAGTTGTGGTGAGAGTTGAACCATGACTTTGGGAGAAAATGTTTGCTTGTGGATGAACCATCCAAACCTTGGGGTGCAGGAGAGCCATCTGCCAGCCTTGCAGCTTGAGGGAACCATCTACTGCCTTCCATCAGCTGTCTCCTTACTCTGAGTGGGAGGAGGAGAGCCCGGCTGGTGCTGACTTTCCAGTTATTTTAAATGTTAATCAGTGGCATTCTGGTAGATGTGTGTCTCCTGAGTTGGTTACCAGTTAGCCTCCCTGGTCTGTAAACCTGCAGCCATCCCGTCTGGGGGTCCCCGTGCAAGGTGAGGGTCATGCCTGGCACACCAGAGATGCTTCAGAACTCTGCCAGGTACCTGATGAACCGCAGCCTCCTCCCGCCGCTACCGCCCCCCCCCCACCCCCGCCCATAGAAGGGCTGGGGGGACCTCCAGGGAGCAAAATACAGCTTGTGATACAACAGCGCTGAGTTGACACCTGGTCTTAACATTTCTTAACTCGGCTTTGGCTCCAACCAGAAGGTACATTTTGTATTTGTCCCTCTTGATAGAAACTAAATTAAAAAAAAAAAAGAAACTAAATTTAAAAAAATCATCACAGTTTGAAAATCTGGTTAATTTTATTAAACAGATCTAATTCCACAGGGAGCATTGAGTCACAGACATTCTGTATAATGTACATAGATACCTTATCGAGGGGACCTTTCCCTTAAATGGAAGTCCTGTTAAATGGGGCAGGGAGTGCTCAGCTGTCAGCTAAGCTACCTGTCTTCCTCAGGGGATTCACCAATTGCAGGTGGGATGTGTTGGCAGCTATGTTACTAGTGCCATTGGCCTGGCTAGGGCGTTCCTGCTTGAAGAGATTACCACCTATAATAAGGTGCAGACTTCAGAAGGCACATTTGAGGTCTGAATAGAGAGTGAAAGTGAGACCTAAGTAACTAACTCATAAAGATCACTAGAATACAAGTAGTAATGCAGAAGGTACCCTGCTTAGGAATGGTGAGTCCCCTGACAGCCAGCTTCTGTGGTCCAAGTCCTGCATGAGGATCTATTGGCTTTTTCATCTAACACCTAAAACCATCACTAAAAACCACCTTGTGGTTTCAGGCAGAAGAGAGACACTTAGTTTCCTTGAATGTTTCTTTGCCTTGAATGTTACACCTGAAATAGTGTGGACTATTTTGTGATGCTGTTTGTGTTAAAAATAGTAGGTTCTGTTCCTGCCCACACGGCTATCATATGAAGTTTATAGAATTCAGCTCTGGAAGGGACGTTAGAGGCCATCTGATCTGTGTTTTGGGATCTCAGAGTGCATCTGAGTCTGCACCATGCTCATGCCTCCTCTCTCCTCTTGTCCCTGTTATAAGCAGAGTAGCCACCTAGAGTCTAGGCCGGCTCCATGGGTTACTTGTTCCTCCTGCTGCAGCCTGAACGGTCCTGGTTTGTGAGAGGTGCCTGGTCTCTGCTGAATGAAGTGCTTTTTAGAAGGAGATGCTGACCGGACCTGGGACTCTGTTTTTTTTGTTAGGAAAGGTGCTCACAGTCCTATCAGAAATGCAGTGCAGAGAGTTTCCCAAGGTATCAGGCACCTGGGCTGCGGGTGGGGGACTAAAGATAATGAAATAAGATAGGAGGGGAAACTAAGATTATGTGCCCCAGGAGAGTCGTCTAGACCTGCTGCCAGGGCATCCCCTCCTCCCTTGACGTGATGGGTTGAGAAAGTAGAATGGCCTTGCAAATGAAGTGTGCAGGGCTGGGCCGACATTGGACATTGCTGGGGAGGGAAAAACCAGAACATGCGTGGGGCCCCTGCTTGCCAATCTCCTGGGAGAGTGGTGGGCACGCAGGGGAAAGACGTCTCTCTGGGTGAGTGGGGGCCAACCTCGTTAACCCCTCACTCTAGTTCTCCATCAGGGTGGATTAATTCTTATGCGTGACTTTTCCTCGTTTTGGAGAGTAAACAGGTGGGATGGGGAGAAAGGAGTAAATATAAGCAGGATTGGCTGGGCTTCTCATTCACTGGAGGTCTCACTACATGAGGTCTTAGATTATCTTGTGTCTTGGAAAGCTGACACCCTCGGTAGCAATCTGTTTCGGAGGATCTGCTGATTGCACTGCGTTCCACGCACTGTGTCCCATGAAGTCATTTTTGTTATTACTTACAGTTGCGTGAACACTGACCAAAAAATCATTGAAATGTGAAACGTGGTTGCCTCGAGCAGTTTGTAAAAGGGGATCTCTGCCAAGGGCCCTTTGCTTTGCCTGTGGATGTTGCTGTTAGTACCCGGACATGTGAGGGGGAGAAGCTGCCCTGGTGGAGCGGGATCAGCTGTGAGAGGTTGCACAGCCAGGAGACGCATCTTCCAGTCGCTTGGGTGGTGCCCTGCTGACCTCTGGGTTGCAGACGATGCCGCGTCTTGAAAGGCTGGCACAGTGCAGGGTCCGTGGACCCTCCGTGGTCTGATCTGATGTCCTCCAGCATCAGCCCATGAAGGGGTTGTACTTAAGGGGTTGATGTGATGTGGTTGAGGGCTTCTAGAATATGCCACAGATTTCCTGACGATCTGGGGTTTGCCTTCTCTCATGGGTTCCTCAAGGCTGTGGCTGAGCAGTGTTGGCAGTCGTATACTAAATATGCTCTTTAAAGGCAAGGCGTCCTTTATGGAAAGGCTGTCCTCACTAGGAGATTACATGGGCTTTCCAGATTGTTTAACAGCATATTAGACATTCTTCTGCTGTCCTTAACTTGCAGCATCAAAACTGGGCACAGGGATTCCTATTCTGAGTGGTGGTGACATTCATCAATATGCTAGCGCTTGGCAGGAACTTGCTTGTGATGGGGTGGTGAGGGGAGGTTCCGAAGGTGGTTTTCCTCTTGCAGTTGCTGTCGAAGAATGTTAAGTGCGGAACTGTTAGAACCCGATTCAAAGAGAGTTTGGGCCAGGCAGAACAGTTTCAGAAAGGCCCCCTGCCTGCAAGATGGACAGAATTTGAGAATGTGTGAGGCCTCTTTGCCAGGGGCAACCTCTCGGGAAACACTGCAGCTGGAAAGGTGGCCATCGGCCTGGCCTGCAGGCTACCTTGTATGTGGTCATTTCCATAAACCAAAAAAAAAAAAAAGAAGATGCCAAACCAGTTCAGCAAAAATCTGGTGGCCCTGCCCTTGGCTAGTTTCCTCAGCCTCCCAGCTTTCTCAAGTGGGCATCTTTTAATTCTGAACAAAACAAAACACTTCATGTTCTGTTTTTCCTTTAGAAACTTTCACCTCTGCCTTTGGTTTCGCAGCTGGGAGGGGCTCCTGTCCCAAGAGCTGTGTCTGACAGTGTTCTGGACCCCGGAGCTCTTGGCCTTTGTGTCCTGGTTGCCCCATGGCGGGGACTCTGCCCACAGATGCTTTCTGGGGTCACTGATGTCTCTACGTCAGAGGCTGAGGGAAGCTGAGGCGTCAGGGCTGCACGTGTGTTCTGCAGTCTGATTTTTTTGAGGGAGAGGTGGGATCTGATAAGAGCAGTGACTCTTGGGCTCCCGGAAACCAGGCCTTATTACCATCTCCTTCCTCTAAATCCCTTCCGTGTCTGTGGTCTCGTCACACAATTGAGTGTGTGGGTGTGTGCTCTTTGGGTGGGGTGAGAGGAAAGAGGGTTCTTTGTTTAATGTGAGTTCATCTTTTTTCTCAGCCAGATTGGGAGCTCCACAAGGGGGCAACCGTGACTTTTAGTGCTTTGTGCAGGACCCCCAGATGGTGAGTCCTGTACTGTAAGAGGGACACAGACAAAGTGAAGCATATCTTGAGGAGAAAGGCCGGGACGATGAGGGAGACAGGAAACCAAACCATGTGAGAAATGGTTGAAATGTTTCAGGGCTTCTTCTAGAGAATGAGTTCAGAATGGGCTGCTGTTGGTAGTTGGGTGTGGGCACTGGGTGTGGGCACTGGGTGTGAGCACTGTCTCCACATGTTCTGAGCTTAGCGTGGGACTGAGAGTGCAGTGGGGAGGGACGGGGAGAGTTGATGATTTTGAGGATTTACTCTGTGCCAGCCTTTAAGATCTGTCATTTCCTCTCCATGAGGTCACAGCTGTGACTAGTGGGTGAAAGTCTCAGGGAGAGAGATTCCAGCCCAGTCTAAGACATGACTCTCAGAAGACTGGAATGGTCTACCGAGCCGCTCCCTTGCACTCCCAGCACTGGGAGTGCTCACACGGGAGCTGGCTGGCCTTCCGTGGGGAGCGCACCCGCTCCATGGCTTGTCCACAGGATGTATTCAGTTAAGACCATTCTTTCCTGAGATAGTCCTTACTTTTTCAGACCCTACTGTTGCTTTTACTTCTGTCTTTACATTGGATATTCTTTTTTTTTTTTGGCATACCTCATTTTATTGTACTTCATAACTTCATAGTGCTACATTTGGTTTTTTTTGAATTTTATTTTTTTATACAGCAGGTTCTTATTAGTCATCCATTTTATACATATTAGTGTATACATGTCAATCCCAATTGCCCAATTCATCACACCACCAACACCCCTCCCCTGACACTTTCCCCCCTTGGTGTCCACACGTTTGTTCTCTACATCTGTGTCTCAATTTTTTCCTGCAAACCTGTTCATCTCTACCATTTTTCTAGGTTCCACATATATGCGTTAATATACGGTATTTGTTTTTCTCTTTCTGACTTACTTCACTCTGTATGACAGTCTCTAGATCCACGCACGTCTCTACAAATGACCCAATTTCGTTCCTTTTTATGGCTGAGTAAGATTCCATTGTATATATATACCACATCTTCTTTATCCACTCATCTGTCGATGGGCATTTAGGTTGCTTCCATGTCCTGGCTATTGTAAATAGTGCTGCAATGAACACTGGGGTGCATGTGTCTTTTTGAATTATGGTTTTCTCTGGGTATATGCCCAGTATCATATTGGCTTCTTGCACATAGCAATATGTATTTAATCTTCCTCCATGTCTTTTCAAGACTTGAGAGCTCATTTCTTTTTGGTGCTAATATTCCACTGTCTGGATGTACCACAATTTATCCACTCACTCTCTTAAGGATATCTTGGTTGCTCCCAAGCTTTGGTAATTATGAATAAAGCTGCTATGCACATTCATGTGCAGGTTTTCATGTGGACATAAGTTTTCAACTCATTTAGGTAAATACCAAGGAGCACAGCTGCTGAATCCTATGGCAAGAGTATGTTTAGGTTTTGTAAAAAACAGCCAAATACTTAACGTCATTTTCATCTACCAAACAAGTACATAAAGTTCACTGTTTCGCAATGTTAAGGCCCACATCTCAAAGTAAAGGTTATGCCTTTAGCTTTACTTACCTAGGTATAAAGTGCCCCAATACATTCTAGGAAAGAGTGTCCACACTGCATCTCAGTATACAGCGTTTCCATTTTGATGACAGAGCCAAAGGTTAGGAGTCTACCTTGACATCTCTTCCCATCACCTCTCCCATCCCAGCCGCTGCCAAGTTCCATCACTTCTACTCAAGTCCAAGTCCAAGTCCAAGTGCTATCTTTCACCTAAGCCATAACGACCCCCTGTAACTGATCTCTCCACCTCAACTCCTGCCTCCCAACCACTCTCCACAATGTAGCCAGAATGAGTAATTAAATCTATATTGAATTGTGCCCCTCCCCTCTTTAAAATCGAACAATTGATTCCCTTTGAATATAGGATAGATCCAAATTTCTTACCTCACCAAAAGGCCCTAAGTGACCCTACTTAGGCCTATTTCCCTATCTTCATATAAAGCCCCCTCCACTGTTATTTACAGCATTCCTGCCCCTCTGACCTTTCCTACAGTTCTTTCAACATGACAAGCTCTTCCCTACCTTGGGCCTCTGCACTAGCTTTTCCCTCTGCTTGAAATAGACTTTCCTCCCCAACTCCAACTGAGCTCCTTTCCCTCAGGAGCTTCTTCTCATCTCTTGCTTTCTAAATGAGGCCACCCTCTCAAATCTGAAATAGGTGCTCCTATTATGCTGTGCCATCCTCTTCTGTTTCACTTACACCACCCATCAAATTGATCATCTCAGATTTATCTGTGTTCTGACTTCGTGTTTGTCCCGCCCACTAGACCAAAAGCTATGAGGGTAGAAACCATGTCTGTTTTGTTTACAAGTGCATACCCAGTGCCTGATACAGAGTAAGCACTTAAGTGATGGTTGAGTTAAAGAACTGATTGAATAAATGTGGAACTTGGTTTTTTGGTTTTTTAATTCTCCATCAGAATTCACTAAAACTCTACAGAAGAACTTTGGAGATTTTACTATGTATAACAAAAGAAGTTCCCACAACTAAATGCTGGCATTCTCATAGGTGGAAATAAAGGGTAGCAGAAGCATATCTAATGTGGAAGGGTGCACACAAAGCCATTTCCCTGAGAACATTAGTTCTAGGGACCAGGGACCAGGAAGGAAGGGACCAGAAAGTAGTGAGTTCAAAGTCATCAGTAAGCGAGTTATATTAGTTTGATACGATAAGGTCTTCTTGGAGCCATGTGTCTAAAGCAGAAACAGTCTCTGGCATATCAGATACACAGATATTTACGGCACAAAAAAGGTGGGGAAAAGAAAGATCCCTGAGTCTCCCATTGGCTCACACGTGGGTACTGCCAAGAACCTCGAGACCCTCAAGCAAATTTGCCCTTTGCTACACCAACACCTCAGCTGGGCAGGTGAGCCTCTACTTCCTGCTCTTATATATTTAGACTTTCCACCTCCTTTTCTACGTTCTTGGCAAAGCCATTTATGACCCTTAGGAGCCAGAATTACGCCTTTCCCTTGTGTGAAGTTCTTACTATATGTACTGTTCACGCAATTTACAATTTAATCATCAATTACCTTTGTAAATGGACAAGCAGACTCCTATAATAGGGAATGTACCTGGGGGAGACCCCTCAAGATCACCTGGTCCGAAGTCCTCATTTTGAAGGGAAAATCCCAAGGCCCAGGGAGGTGACAGATTTAGCCAAGGTCAGAGTCCAGGGTTGAGAGCACTAAAATGGGAATGTCAGTTGCCCAGCTCCCAATCTAAGCCTGCCTGGTCACTGTCTCCCCAAGGAGTCAGTGTGCTCTGAGGAAGGAGCTATGTTATCAACCTCTTGGCCTATGGAGAAGCTTGCTGAATATCTGATGACTAGGTTAAGAATGATAATGTGTATGCGTCACCATGAAGTTCAGTTTACACATAAACATGCACCATGGTGTCTGCTCTTATCCTCACCATTACTCACATTTCCAGAGAAGAGCTGGCTGCACAAAGCACTGTCAGTTCCACAGGTCCTCTCATGCATGAAGACTAACAGCCACAGGAGACAAAGAGAAAGTTTAAACTCATTACCCTGGGTAGACTCCCAAGGAAGTAAGATGGGTTTGTCTAGAGCTGTCATTCACTTCTGAAAATAAACAGACCCTAGTTGAGATCCAGTCAGCCTCAGTCAGGTGAACCAAACCCACACCTAAGCACAGGCAGAGCTCGCCTGACCTTTGGAAAGACCTAAGAAATCAGGCACAAGTTTTGGTGCAACATATATTCCTCCCTCCCTATGTTGTCAAAAAAAAAAAAAAAAGATGCTTTCCTCTACTTTCTGACTCAGATATGTAATGATTTCAGTCCTTGCAGAAAACTTTTCATACATTCCAACCAGCTGGCATTTTCAAGGTGCTTCCACATGCTTATTATCCTCCTTGACCCCCATAACCATTTTCCAAGGCTGGGCCTAAACTTGGAACCCAGGAAACCTCAAGCAGAGAGAGGTTAAGTGCCATCCAGAGTCACCCAGCTCAACAGCAGCAGAGCCCAGGCTTCCAGCTCCCGGTTGCTCTCAGAGCCCAGCACATGGTCACATCATCTGGCTTCTCACAGAGGGATGAAATTGGGTCATCTGTAGAGATGTGGATGGACCTAGAGACTGTCATACTGAGTGAAGTAAGTCAGGAAGAGAAAAACAAATATTGTATATTAACGCATACATGTGGAATCTAGAAACATGGTACAGATGAACCGGTTTGCAGGGCAGAAATAGAGACACAGATATAGAGAACAAACGTATGGACATCAAGGGGGGAACACCGCGGTGGGGTGGGGATGGTGGTGTGCTGAATTGGGAGATTGGGATTGACATGTATACACTGATGTGTATAAAATGGATGACTAATAAGAACCTGCTGTATAAAAAAAAAACCAACAAAAAGCCAATATGAAAAGGCTTCATGCTGTGTGATTCCAACTATAAGCCATTCTGGAAATGCAAAATTATGGAGACAGTGAAAAGATCAGTGGTTTCAAGAGGTTAGTAGGAAGGAAAGGATGGCTAGGGCAGTGAAACTCCTCTGTGTGATACTGTCATGGTGGATACATGTCATCATACATTTGTCAAAGCCCATGAAACATAAAACTACTCTGTATGATATTGTCATGGTGGATACATGTCATCATACATTTGTCACATAAAACATTGAGAGTGAAACCTAAACTCTGGTCTTTGAGTGACGTTAACAACTGATGAGCCTGCGCTGACATGTGATGTACCACCCTCGAGAGGGTGTTGATCGTGGGGAGGCTGCGCGTGTGTGGAGGCAGGAGGCACATGGGAACCCGCTGTACTTTCTGCGCAATTTGGTTGTGAATCTAGAGCTGCTCTAAAAGTAAAGTCTATTTAAGGCGGTGGAAGGCATAGGAGATTGTGGTGCTTGTGTACCGATGGTAGATGTCTCCTAGAAGTTGATTTTAAATACGAAATATGTCTTCTTTTCATCCATGTTAAACAGTTCTGGGAGTCCAGTGGACTGGCTCTGGGTATTTGAGTTCTGGTTAATTTGACTTTGAATTGGAATAGTCTGAAGGCTCTGTTGAGGCTGTGGTCCCAGAAAGGCATGGAACCTCACTGGAACCTCTCTGTTTGTGCATGACCACAGCAGGTGCCATTTTATTCATTTATTTCCTCTTCTAGTTCCTCCTCTTGACCTGTTAGTATGAAAGGACTTGAAGTTAACTTTTAAAAACACATTAGGGACTTCCCTGGTGGTGCAATGGTTGGGAATCCACCTGCCAATGCAGGGGACACGGGTTTGAGCCCTGGTCCGAGAAGATCCCACGTGCTGCAGAGCAACTAAGCCCATGTGCCACAACTATTGAGCCTGTGCTCTGGAGCCTGCGAGCCACAACTCCTGAAGCCTGGGCGCCTACAGCCCATGCTCTGCAACAAGAGAAGCCACCACAATGAGAAGCCTGTGCACGGCAAAAAAGAGTAGCCACCGCTCGCCGCAACTAGAGAAAGCCCACGCACGGCAACGTAGACCCAACGTAGCCAAAAACAAAACAAAACAAAAAAACCCCACACATTAAACTTACCTCGAAGTTACCTCTGACACTGCGATCCTTCCTATTTCATAAAGCATTTTTAGATCTAGTTTGTCTCGGTTTCTGAGATTCTGTTTAGTGCTCAGAAATTCTACCTCTCATGAACTAGTCAGAGAGGAGATCACTTTTCTGATTGGTAAAAAGACAATTGCCAAGTTTTTTTTTTTGCGGTACGCAGGCCTCTCACTGTTGTGGCCTCTCCTGTTGCGGAGCACAGGCTCCGGACGCGCAGGCCCAGTGGCCATGGCTCACGGGCCCAGCGGCTCCGCAGCATGCGGGATGCTCGCGGACCGGGGCACGAACCCGTGTCCCCTGCATTGGCAGGCGGACTCCCAACCACTGCGCCACCAGGGAAGCCCAATTGCCAAGTTTTATGTAAACACACTTAGCTTTTTCCTCTTCCTTTTTGCACCTGCTCTGATAGAAGAAATAGGATGAAACGACTCACTGCGTGTATTGGGAGAGCCGGGCAAGGCAACTTAATGACTCTTCTCTGAATAATTTGGGAGCATCAGGACTCTTTCATTAGAATGTAAATAAACTGCTGGAAGGTGGTTAGAAGCAGTGGTGAGTGTACAAACATTAGGAAGATTTTAACTCAAAATATTGAGGGTGAGATGAGAAAACTTTTACTCAGGGATTACCAAGATACATAGCTGGTTGAATACAGGCACTTGTAGTCCTTTTAAATCTTGCCCTAATATGGGTCGTATTTTAAAAGATTGTAAGAATACTGGTTAAAGTTATATTAAGCTCTACTAATGAAGAGCTTTGTTTTAGTTAAAGGCTAAATTTATTTAGTTAAATATATTAACTAATATATGGAGTTAAATTTATACTAGAAAAGATAATTCTTAGCTCACTGTGCGTGCATGAAATGAAGTCTAGTTGTTTGTGCCACATGATTGCTTCTTACCTGGAGTGATTGCAGCTACTGTTTATGGAGTGTCTCCTCATGTCAGAGACGTATACATTGACGCATATAAATTTGGAAAAGTTTTTCTTTCTAACTTTTATTTTTTACATTCGTCTGTGAGTTAAAACCACTAGAAGAAGAGCTGCACTTGGGGTTAAGGTCTGTCTGCTCTACAGCAGACCTTTCCAGTCTATTCTGCTACCTCTTTACTGTGCTACAAGCAAAGTACTTGGAAGACAGACTTGTGAGTGCTGGCCTTATAAACCTAAGTGTACAACTTAATAGCTAGTGTCAGGCAGGGTTGTATTGGAACCACCTTGTACAGGTGAGAATTTACTCATTAATTCCAGGGCCTCAAACAGCCCTTGCTGTGACTAATTCCAGTCACTCCTACCTCACTGTGGCCTGTCCCAGTTAGAAGTGCTTATTAAACAAGCTAATGGATTATTAATCTGTGCTTTTGCTTGTTAAGCAGTTTGAACGAAATGCCCTCATGGTACTTCCAGATAATAGGTAACGTGAACTCAGACTGATGTTTGTAGACTAGAAACAAGGTACCGAGATGATTGAGGACTCTGCCCAAGGTCTTTGAGCCACACCTTGACTTTACCACTTGAACTCTGCCTGCTTCTCCCCAACATGCTGGCCGGCTCGGAGTTACCATTACTAATCAAGGAAGGCATGGTGGAGCGTTAACGGTTCAAATTTTAAGAACCAAGGGGGCCAAATTTAGCATACAGAAAGGGGACTGTTGCCCTCAGTGTCATGTGGTCGTGGATTGCCAGACGTTTCTTGTTGACTTTTTTGGGTAAGCTTTAAAATTTTTCACACAATCAATATAATCTGGTAAAAATACAAACAACATAGGGATCTCTGGAATAAGAAGTGAAGCCCGCATGCCCATTTCCCTCTTTTCTCAGAGGCAACCTCTCTAATTCTCCAGGCATGCACATCTACACACACACACACACACACACACACACACACACACACACACACACACGTGTGGAGGTTCCACATAAATAGGGCAGGCTTTGTGAGGTGCCCGCACACCCATGGGGCCCTGGCCATGAAGGGACCCTCGTGTTCACAGAGCCTAGGGAAGCTGACTGCCCTTGTTGGGGTTCAGCCAGGCCCTTGGCCTCACGGGCATCTTGCTGTACCAGCTGATCATGTGCTTCCTGACAGTGGGAAGGTACGGATGGTGGTGGAGATGTGCTCCAAGGCTGCAGGAGTTGGGAGGCAAGGATACTGTGGTCTTATACACAGGCTTTCCTCAAATCCCCACTCACAGGCTGACCTGGTTTTATTCTTATAAGGAAAACAAAGTATTTTTCCCAGGTTGCTGCTGTGCTTATCAGTTGCCAGAATATATTCCATCTTTTAGGAGTTTCTAATATTCTAAGTCCTGCATTATTATTAAGATAACATTTCTCATTGCACACGGGGTCCCTCCTAGCTTGAGAGTCACTATTTTGAAGTGAACACTTGGGGCATTATATTTTGGTGCCTTACATAAGACATCCTTAGTTTTAACCTCCCAAACAATGAACATGACCATACTCTTTTTACTGAAATTAGAGTGTATAAAATACAAATGTGCCATGTTATACTTTTGGGTAAGCTGGAATGTTAGGTGATTAATTTGTGCCAGAGGACGTTGATATTCTTGTGGAAGACCTAATCAGAAACTCACAATTACTTGATAGCCCTGACAACGAGACGACTACTTCAAATCTGCATTACCATGCTACTGGTAATAATTTTAGTTTGATTTCCTGCATTTTTATAAGGGAAATAAACTCTAGTTGCTGCTTGCCTCAGAGTGGAATCCAGAATTCACCCATGTATGAACAAAGGGCGTGAGTAACTTTCCGGTGTGACGTTATTTTTGTTTTTTAGTTTTGCAGAATACGTGTTTTTGAGGAACACCAACTAATATACATAGATTTTTTAAAAATAAATTTATTTATTTATTTATTTTGGCTGTGTTGGGTCTTCGTTTCTGTGCGAGGGCTTTCTCTAGTTGTGGCAAGCGTGGGCCACTCTTCATCGCGGTGCGCGGGCCTCTCACTGTCGCGGCCTCTCTTGTTGCGGAGAGCACAGGCTCCAGACGTGACGTGCAGGCTCAGTAGCTGTGACTCACGGGCCCAGTTGCTCCGCGGCTTGTGGGATCATTCCCAGACCAGGGCTCGAACCTGTGTCCCCTGCATTGGCAGGCAGATTCTCAACCACTGCGCCACCAGGGAAGCCCCTATACATAGATTTGATACCCACTCTATGTAGGTTTTAAGAACCCCAGTATCAGAACTTAGGAAATGATTATTTTAGCTTTTCTGAGTCTTAAATTCAAGGTATAAATCACAGTAAAAACATTTTAGGCAGGTTTCTTTGGTCATTTGAGCCTGTGGGTGGTGGTGTACAGGGATCACCTGTTCTCATGTGGTTCTTACCTGGGAAAACTTGTGGTGTCAAGACCTGTGGGCAGTCAGTCTTGTGGTAATTGGGGTAATGGATAATGCTTTAAGCTCCTTTCTGGTCTCAGTGCTTAAGGTTTTAGTGAAATCTGAAATAAAAATCGCTAAAAAGCCGTCCTTTGGAATCATGCTGAAAGCAGTGGCTCCTCATTTGCTAGACTATACCTGTCATCTGTCATCTCTCTCAATGTAGGAGGGGTGTCTTTCGTTTCTTAATCCAGACTCATCATCCCTGAATGTTCTGTACAGGTTCCAGTGAGGGAGTACTTTCTCTGTGGGTCAAGCCCTGGGACACCCAGGGAAGCCTCTGAGATTCTGTGAAGCAGCTTATGCTGTATGATTAAGCAGATGGCTTTAATTAATTGCCTGCCACCTCAGCAGGAAATGAGGGGGGGCTCAACCAGGACACGGGATCAGCGGGCTGTGCTTTCCACAAGGCCCTGAAAATCGAACTGCTGTATATAACGTATTGGTCTTCAGCTGAGGAATTGCGGCCCGGAGAGGACTTCGTCGTTATGATGACTCAGCTCTCCCGTGTACATAATTCTTCATTCCAATTACCGCTCTCAGCATACCTCCAGCTTTCTTAGATCAGAGGCCAGGGAGGATTTGAACTGGGTGGGTGTTCCCCTGGAACACGGGCTCTCTGGGGGGGGGGGGTTGGTTTGGTGCATCCCTGGAGCTGGAAGGTAGGCTGAGGAAACTGGAACCCAGGAGTTGGTGGGATTCAGAGTGGACCCTTCCCCAAAGAAGCTTAGCAGCTCCCCCAACAATGCCAGGTGACCAGGTCAGAGAGCTGATCTCCCTCACATCCCTTGAAAATTATGTACTCCAGTGGTCCAAAACAGAGATCTCTGACACAGTCCACTCCTAGCTCTTCCCAGGCTTTTTAAGAAATCAGGGTTTCAGAAGGGAAACGAACACATATTTAACTCTTACTAGGATCAAGTGTTTTCCCTGTGACGCCGAACATTTTCTTTTATTGGACTTCGCATATGTGTATAATTGTGGCAGGGGAAAAATAATGAACTAAATCAGCAAATACAATAGTATAGTTCAAAAAAGGAAAACAGTAATGAATTAACATTTTCAAGTCATATTAATGCCTTTTTTTACAAAAAGGAAGAGCAACACATTAAGAAACACTTGCAGATGAGTGGACCTGTGCGGTTCAGAGTATGATTTGCACGTGGAATGATGGCCTTGAGGTCACTCGAGCTGGATCTGACGGCAAAGCCCACCAGTATCCAGGAAGGCCTGGTAATAGAATTGTAGGATTATATCTTGAATCATGATCCTTGGGATCTAGGCTCTTCACGAGGGAGCGGAGACCCAGAAGGACTGACACCTCTGGGTGAAGTAGGGGAAGAACTGGTGGTGTCCAGTCCACTGTTTACAGGAAGAATTCATGGTGGGTATAGTGTGATGGAAATTCCTTATCCTTGGAATGTCAGGCTGGCATGCCAACCCAGTCTGACGTCTTGGCATGTTTCTTTATTGGAGCTGTTTTCACTGTGTGTGGAGGTATGGTGGGTGGGAGGGAGGTGGTGGTGGGGGGGGTTAGGAAGAACAATAAAGCAAAAGCACAGCTGAACCCTGGAATAAAAAGGAAGCCAAGATGTCTCTGAATCAGATCCAAGGAAAGACTGGAAGCTTGTTTTAGGAGGCAGTATCCAAGGCAGGCATCCAGGGGTCACAGGCAGGCCCCTGAAAGCTGAACGTGAAAATTTAACTTTAAAACCTGGTGCACCTACTTTCTAATGACTGTGAGCCTTTTAGGGGCACAGTGTATTCATATATGGAGGGCACCTGAAAGCAGAGGTGGGCAGGGGGCAGGGGGCTGTAGAGTCGTCGTAGTCTAGCTTTATCTCTGGTTATGGACTGTGGCATTTTTCACACCCATCAGTGCTGGTAACCGTTTCCACCTCTTGTCTACCCCACAGGATCCTAGGATTTGGCAGCATAGTTATTGAGTTCCTTAGGAGCAGATCCCTAAGTATTTCGTGTTTATGTGTCAGTGTGCCAGATATGCGAGAGAGATGAGGGATAGAGCAGGGCCTTTTCTAAAGAAGTTTCTGATCCTGTGGGGGAGATTAAACCCACAAATACAGGACTGTGTGCCAAGTGCTGTGACAGAGGCCTGCACAGGGCTCTGATGAAAGGTATCTCAATGAATCGAGCCAGGGAAGGCTTCCTGGAGGAGGAGACAATTGATCAGAGACTTAGAGGACACGGTAACTAGGCAGAAAAGGGAAAGGTGTTCTGAGCAGTGGGAAGAGCATGTACAGAAATAAGAAAGCAATGTGCACTCAGGGAAGTGGCAATGGTCCAAAATGTCTGGGGTCTCAGGGACGGGGGGCAAGAAGTGGTAACCAGTGAGGTGGGTGAAGTTGTTGGCACTGGGGTCAGAAAAGGTCTTGTGTGCTACCTAAGATGTCTGGATTTTACCTGAAGCAGTGGGGAGCCATAAATGGAACTTAGAGTCAATTTCATCACTAGGATGTAGGGTCCATGCGCATGGGGACAATGTTTGTTTGGTTGACAGCTGTATCCTCAGGGCCTTGAACGGTGCCTGTCACACAGTAGTTGCTCTGTGAAGACAGTGAACTTCATGAGCTTTGTATAGTAAACAGACCCATGTGCCGTGTGGTGGGTTGGAGGCGTTAGCAAGGGTGCTCATCAGGAAGTCACTGGAGTAATTCAGGTGACTCAGGAGGGAGCAGTAGTGGTGATGAGAGGAGAAACCTGCTTTGAGAGTGGTTCCAGGAAGACGTGCGGACTCACTGGGTGGGGCAGGTACAGGGAAAGAATCAAGGATGGCTCCCAGGATTCTGACTTGGACACTTAAAGAAGGGAACCCAGTGTGGGGAGGAAGAGGGGAGGGGGAGGGTGGTGAGTTGTTCGGGGCAGGTTGGGTTGAGAAGTCTGTGGAACAGCTGGTGGTCCTGATCCTTGGTCCTTCAAGCCTTTGGACATCCAGTTCTACAGCACAAGAAGGCACTCCAGGCTCGAAATGGGGATTTAGGGTTTCATTAGGGATGAGGTAGGATGGAAACTGTGTCTGTAAGCTGTCACTTCCCTGAGTGTGTAGATAGAGATAAGATGGCGACCCCCAGTGGAACCCTATGACATGCTGATGCCGGAGGACAATACGTGCAGGGGCCCGAGGGCGGGGAGCAGGTCGCGCTCCTGTTGAGAAACAAAAGCACGAATCACATGAAGTAAAAAGTCCACCCCTTCCCTTTCCCACCGTATACCCTCCCCAGAAGGAGCTACAGAAGACATTTTGTCCTGTATCCTTCCAGCTGTTTTCTGTGCCTAAACAAGCCTAAATATGTGTGCTTTTTATTTTTATCCAGACGGATTTGACTTCTGTAACATCCCCTTCAATTCTAAGAGTCTATGAGTCATGCAGAAAAGCATTTAGAGAGATCCCATAAAAATACAGGTTGAGTCTTATGGCTGAGTTAACTCAGATTTAACAGCCCTTGGTGAAAGTACGGAATTTTAAGTGTTCTCCAGAACAGCAACATCTAGATGATTTGGTGGTGTTTGTGCTTCTTCACTGAACACATGTGGACGCGGGGTGGGGAGCATAGCCCTCCACTCCGCTTCACTGCCTGGCTCCTTCCTACGTGCTGTTTGTGTTGTGGTGCACAGTGCACTGAGGTTGCCAGGCGAGCCCGGGCTCCTGGCTGCATTGAACTGAAGCGGGTTCACGCAGAAGGACTCCGGAGGCAGCGAGGTCACCCGAGGGCAGGCCCCAGGTGTGCTTGTTTCTAGCCATCTGTATCCCCATAAGAAAAGGGCTTTCCAGAGGAGTCCTTCTTCTTGGCCAATAAGACTCTGCCATTCACACTGGCCGTGTGACCTTGCGCAGGTGACTTCATCTCTCTGGGCTTTGGTTTTTCCCTATCTAAAATGAGAAGCTTTGGACTAAGATCTCTAAGCTTGTGTCTGGCACAAATATTTCATGACAGCTGGCCCATCTACCTGCTATAAGTTAGACCGAGTGAAGGTTGAGCATGAAAGTATATTGAAAAACGACCGCATACCATGTAATTTGCCCTCAGTAAATCATTATTTGAGCTACTGTCTTACATCACCTTTTCTACCTTCTAGGGAAGTGGTATGGTCATTTGTATAGCGGGAATGGCTGCTCCTTTAATTTAAAAAGCAAAGGAGAAGTTAAACAAATGTAAAGAGCCACGCAGAAAGTGTTTGGAAGTGTGTCGGGTTTTCGTAAATGGTTTCCTCCATCAATGTCAGAGGCACCAGTGAAGGCCAATGGTGTAACAAGTCTGAAGATTTAATTATAATGGCTTTTGAGTTTTTTTTTTTTTTTTTTTTTTTTCCTTTTTGCGGTATGTGGGCCTCTCACTGTTGTGGCCTCTCCCGTTGCGGAGCACAGGCTCCGGACGCGCAGGCTCAGCGGCCATGGCTCACGGGCCCAGCCGCTCCGCGGCATATGGGATCCTCCCAGACCGGGGCACGAACCCGTATCCCCTGCATCGGCAGGCGGACTCTCAACCACTGCGCCACCAGGGAGGCCCGCTTTTGAGTTTTTAAAACACCACCTTAGTGGAAAACCATTCATTTTTTTTCTCCCCTGATATGCCTTAGTATCCTTCAAATGACATTTTTTCTTTGTTTGCAGAAATCTTTTTTTCTGGGACTGCCACTGTTAAGTTAAATTCCAACCTCTATGACTTTGGTTAAGGCTGGCTGGATAACCTTTTTAGAGATTTTGTTGTTGTTAGAATACATTTTTTAAACAAATGGAAAAATACACTTTTTATGACAAATGAAATACGTTTCGAAAGCTCTTTCCGTCAACATTTTAAATTTAAATACCTCAATTTCGGGGATGATCCTAGGGGACTGCTGCTCTTAAAACCTTTAAAGACACCTGAAAGTAGGTCACTTTGTAGTCATTCTAAGTTTTGCATCCTAGCGGGAGCTTCAACTTCCCTCTGTGCTGAGCAAGACGTGAAAATTCCGCAGAAACTTTCTCCTGCGGGAGGTACTTAATTGCGACCTCTCCTGGAGTTCCCTATTTTAAGGTAACTAATAGGTCTGTTGAAAGTAAGTATCAAGCCCTGATGTGTCCTTGACACTGAGGGATTTGAGGGCCTGTGGGCTTGGGTCCTGCTGCCGGAATCTTTACCTGGTACTTGGACTCAACCAGCCCGTGCATGTGAAGTGATTCGGGGGAGAGGAGTCTTTGTCCTCTGAAGGCCTGGTGGATGTGTGTGGGGTTTGTTTGGATGAACTGTGTGCATCTCTTAGGTCCTTTCTAGGTGTGGCAAAGAGCTGTAAGAATTTATAATCCACGTGCTTCTTCTTGTAGACCCTTGTTGGTTATCTAACCTAGTGTTTCACTGGGTTGGAATACCAGCATCTCCCTTCGTCCCAGGCCGTGCTTATGTGTCACTGAAGAATCCATTTCTCTTCCCCTCAGTTCTCTTGAGGGTTGTTTCCAGGTTTATTTGCTACCGTTCTGCACGTATGTAGCTCATGCAGAGCATCTTCCAGAAACCTCTGCTATATTTCCCATTGGAGTCCCGTTTCTGGATGGGAGAGTGAAAAGTGAATGAATGTCATAAAGGCCCAAATTCCCATCACAGCTGTGCCTCTTGTCAGCTTCCGTTTGGGTGAGAGGGTGATCATATTGTCTGACTGGAGGATTGTTTCCTGAATGCCTACTGTGTGCTCAGCCCCAAGCCAGACTCTTGTGGGAGCAGCGACAGGGCAGAAGGTGCTGAGCAGATCACCTGAGGGCTCTAGGCGCATGCGTAGCAAACAGTAGGCCAGGGCTGCACACTGTCTTTCCCTTTTGCACATTATGTTTTGACTTTACCTCGTGTCCTTCCCATGGCACCTGTCAGAAAAGGCTCTTGCTGTTTGTGCTTTTAGATACCCTCTAAGGAGACCTTCAGGGATTTTCTGGACCTGGTGCTAACGTTTCAGAATTTTTTCATTCTTATTCCTAGCCTTCATGTATCCAGATAAATACTGATGTAACTAGTCATGTAGAATCCTTACCCCCAAATGGGTCAACTGCTCCATCTCCCCTTCCTGGGGCTGCTGTCAGCCAGGTACTGTCGAAGGCTGTGGTTCTGAGCCCGTGGAATGCTCACACTGCCACAGTGGTTCTTGTCTCAGTAGCTGATGCTTCCTCCTGAATCCCACCTATGGGGCCACTCCTGCCCTCCAGAGTTAGGGAGAACACCTGTCATATTCTACACAACAGCTCTTCAGGTGTTTTCAAGACAGAAAACAACCTTCCCAAGGCCCCTCCAAGCTATAAACCTGTCCATGGGGGCTTCCCTGGTGGTGCAGTGGTTGAGAGTCTGCCTGCCGATGCAGGGGACACAGGTTCGTGCCCCGGTCCGGGAGGATCCCACGTGCCGTGGGGCGGCTGGGCCCGTGGGCCATGGCCGCTGGGCCTGCGCATCCGGAGCCTGTGCTCCGCAGCGGGAGAGGCCGCAACAGTGAGAGGCCTGCATACTGCAAAAAAAAAAAAAAAACCAAAAAAAACGAAAAAGACACTGTCCAGTCCCCTCCACTATTCTTCACTTAACAGACCTTCACTACCCTCTCCTTCCTATAAGTACTCGCTAGTTTGCCAGTGACCTTCTTTATGTGTAGTTGGTGCTTAATGTGTAGTGCTCAGGGCTAGCTCCTGTTCCCTTGATGGATTGGAACAAGCAACATAAAACTTAATAGAAATGTTAAATGCTTCATTTAGGTTAAAACAGTTCCGTCACGCAAGTACCAAATTCCCCTCGGCTGGACTGAAGTCTGTGTGAAGAAGTGATGAGGTTTTAGTTGAGCTCATACTGAACTGAGTTGGTAATTCATCAGGAGTTTCTGTGATTCATCTTTTTTTCATTCTTGAAAAGAGACACTTACCTAAACATATGTCGTCTGGCGCTTGTCTTCACTGTGATTTCTTACAACTAAAATGATGATGTTATTTCACATGGTAAATCAGTACACTTGGACTTGTCGATGAAGGCGAAGTGGAGGGTACCTTGTTGCTGACTGTGTTAGACTCAAGTTACCACTTAAGCTCTTGGTACAGCTCTCGCCATTGTGTTGACTTATGTTGGAATAGTCTTTTGGAGGCAAGGGACTAATGACCTCCTGTGATGGGGCCTTTGGACATCTGGCACTGACATTGCAAAGCAAGGTGGACATGTGAAACCAAAACATTTATTTCTGCAACTGTTCCGCCTTACCCTTTGAACTCAGTAGAAAACATCCCCTATTCCTTGGTTTTAGCACAAACCCCAAACAAATAACATAGAATAACATAGACCCCAGAATTCCTACTCAGAACCCCTTCATCCTGTCAGAGACTTGGATGAAGCCATTGTTTCTTTGGTTGGGAAATGGATGTAGCAGAGTTTGGCTTGTTCACTGATATCTGGTGTTCCTCCCCTTCTGACCACCCGGTAGAATTGTACTTCCTCACCCAGGTGAACTTGGGCATGACCACAGGGCTTGGTTTGGCCAAGAAAATGTGAATGGAAGTAACTTGTGATGTTTCAGGTTGGCACACTTTGCCAGTCTCTTTTTGTCCCCTCTGCCATGGTAACCAGCGCTATGCCAGGTAGGAGCTGCTCTATCGGCCTGAATTCCAGAACGAGGCTGATGTAGATCAGAATCCCCAGCCAACCCATGATGAACACAGAGCAGAAGCAAGAAGCAAATGTTTGCTGTGTGCCAGTGAGACTTGGGGTGGTTTGTGACCACAGCAGAACCTAGTTTATTCTGATGGATACGTCAGATTAGCTAGCAGGCTTCCAGGTTAGCTTCCCCAAAGGTAGCTGGCGAACGACTCGGTGGAGTCCAGAGCAAGCTAAGTCCTGTTGGTGCTGGAAGTAAAATGGATTTCCCACAGAGAAACTATCATTTTAAAGAAGAAAAGGAATGTGGAGTTCTTTTTCCTCCCTCCCACCCTTCCTCCCTCCCACCCTTCCTTCTTTTTTTTTTTTTTTTTAGCTTCCAACTCATTGTCACTGCCTTGCTCTCTACCCCCTTTTAAAGAGAGGTGTGGTAGGGAACAGTGGGCTGGCTTCAAATCTAGGAGGCTGACTGGTTTCTTCGCTCTGTGTTAATGGGTCAGTATATCTGACTTTATGCCTGAAATGACAGTGGGCCGTTTCCCCTCTGCATGTGAACAAATTTAACCTTGCCCACAAACAGGTCTGGCTTTTGTCATGGTCAAACAATGTGATTCAGGGTAGGGGCTGGATAGTCCAGAAAGACCAGTATGATTTGGGGTGGGAGCTGCCCACATCTTAGGATGGGGTGTGGCCATGCCAGAAAGATCGAGAACGATTTAGGGGGGGTACTTTGAGCCATGCCCAGCGTGGCTGGAGATCAGCCTCACAGGCAGTTGTCTGGGGAAGACACCCTGTTTTCCTTTACTTTCACTCAACCACTACACGTGCAGCACATTTGACACCAGATGTGTAGGTTTTTTCCCCACACTGACCAATTCTCAGACAGCAGCTGGGTGTCCAGCAATTAAATTCAAGTCTGACACTGTCTACCTGGAGTTGGCATCAGATCCCACAGGTTAAGGGCTCAGTTCCACACGGCTGCCCCCACTTCAGACGCCAGTCTCAAGTGCTAGGTTGTGAGCTGTGCTTCTGACCAAACGGCTGTAAATCAGGTTTTCCACGACTCCCTCCTTGGGTTTGATAATTTGCTAGAAGGGCTCATAGAACTCAGGGAAACACATGTCCTGGTGTATTATAGAGAATATAATAAAGGATACAGATGAACAGCCTGATGAAGCGATATATAGAGTGAGATCTAAGAGGGTCCTGAGCACAGGAGCTTCTGTCCTTGTGGAGTTGGGGTACTTCACCCTCCTGGCACATGGATATGCCCATCAGCCCAGAAGCTCTTTGAACTCTGTGCTTTAGAGATTTTTTTCAAGGCTTTGTCATGTAGGCAGAGCTCAATTTCCAGCCCCCCTCTCTCTCTGGAGAACAGGAGATGGCGCTGAAAGTTCTAAGCTTCCAATTATGGCTTGGTCTTTCTGCTCACCAGCCCCCATACAGGAGCCCACTAAGAGTTACCTCATTAAAACAAAAGGTGGTCCCATCACTCAGGAAATTCTAAGGGGTTTAGGAGGAGCTCTGTGTCAGGAACCTGGGCCAAAGACCAGATATTAGGAACTGGTGGCAGAAACCAATATATATCTTTATTGTTTCACAGCAGTCAGTCATGCCTCCATAATGAGCCCCAGTAAAAACTCTGAACACCAGGGCTTGGGTGGCCTTCCCTGGTTGACAGTGTTCTGTGTATATCGTCACACGTCAGTGCCAGGAATGGAATGCAGTTGGTATTTCTCTGACTCTGCCCCACATGTCTCTTCCTTCGGCTGATTTTGTCTGTATCTTTCCCTGTAATAAATCCTAACAGTGAGGACAACAGCTTTCAGTGACTCCTACTGAATTATTGAATCTGAGGATCTTTGAACTTGCAGTTGGTGTTGGAAGTGAGGTTGATCATGTGGACTGTGTGTCCTCCGACTGGACAGTTGACCCTAATTCTTGGCACTGTCCCCTTTGCTTCATGACTCTTCAGGAGTTCATTAGATCCTATTTCTACTTCTCTGCTGACTGGAAAGGATCAGTTTCCATTCCTTTGAAGGCTGTCTGCTGTTTTATTTTATTTTATTTTTTTTTTGTGGTACGCGGGCCTCTCACTGTTGTGGCCTCTCCCGTTGCGGAGCACAGGCTCCGGATGCGCAGGCTCAGGGGCCATGGCTCACGGGCCTAGCCGCTCCGCGGCATGTGGGATCCTTCCAGACCGGGGCACGAACCCATGTCCCCTGCATCGGCAGGCGGACTCCCAACCACTGCGCCACCAGGGAAGCCCTGTCTGCTGTTCTGATTGCAAATCTCAGAAAGGAAGGACTGAGAATTTTCTGTGATCTTGGAGGATTTCCATCCTATAGCGGGTGTGACAATAGACACACTAACCACTCCAGTCCCTCTGACTGTGGAACAGCTTCACATGGGAAATAATTTGCCTCTATGTTGCCTGACAGACCCAATGACTGGATAACTCTTGTCAATTAAAAATTAGTTCCTGTGCATGAGGCATCACTTCAGTTTTCTTCTCTGTTTATCCCCTTAGCCCTGTGTTTGGAAAGCGTTCCTACCATTTTGTTTTAAAAAGAAGATAAATATGTTGCTTTCCTTGGGCATCTTGCAAATAGTAAGCAGTCACTCATTTTCCCAAAATGGTAACTAATAAAGATAGCCTAGAGAAAGCAGCATAAAGTCATTTTAAGTCTTCAATCTAGAACCAAATGTGAAATTTTTGGGTCTCTTAACAGTTATAGTGAACCTAAATGTCACACATAGCAAATAATAGGAGTGTAAAATTATACATCCAATAACCTAAGTTGATGCCATTTTCTTTGTAGTTCAGCTGATTGGCTTTTTAGTCTTTTTCCCTAGGGTGGTTTTAACTGTAAAAAAAAAAAAAAAACTGGAACTTTCTGAATGATCCTTCTCAGCAGAAAAGAATGGACTCCCATCAACTACGATATATGTTTAATTTATTATATTGATTCTTATTTATTCAATCTGTGTAATACATTTCTGTAGATTTCTTTACGTATATAGTTTCAGGAGCTGTGAAGAGAGTGGGTCAAGTCGCTGGCGGGCTGGGAGCAGTGGAGGTGAAAGGGAGCAGTGTCAGGTCAAGTTGTGTTGGAATCACCTTGGCTTTGCCTTGGAGCTGTTGGGCTGCATCTTCTCAGGAAAGAGTGAAGACACGGCATAGATGGGACTAGCATGGATCCTCACTTAAATCCAAGGCCCTTGTTACTTGCGTCTTGCCAGTGGTATGGTTTCAGGAATGCTGGGACCACTGTTCCTGAGGAGCTTCTGTCACTCACCTGCAATCTTTTCCATTGACAGTCTGTAACTTGGCTGCGTTTAGATCATGACAGTGAAGAAAGCAAATTCTAAAAATGCCAGGTTAAGCTGGAAATCATAGTTTGATGTTCATGGGTCATTTTTGATGAAGATCAAGAGTCTTGATCTGCTAGGGCCCAAACCAAGGGATTTTTTTTTTCTGGCCCCATATGGGCCCCCTTTATACAATGGCTGAGTCATCTTCATGCACTGTGTGAAGCTGGGAGAGGGTCCTGGCTACAACCCTGTGGATCCCTCTATACACCGAACACCCTTGGAACTAACATTGTCTCCGAGAAGAAGAATCAGAGGACAGGAACAGGGATTTTGAGAACAGCCTTTCCAAAGGCCCATGGACCTAAATATTTCCTGTACTCTGGTCTGCCCAAAATGCTGCTGAGAGTTCCTCAAATTAGCTAAGCATTTTTACATTATTATAAACAAGTTATTTGGGAAGGGTAACCAGGAATTTATTAGCATGCATTAACTTAGCTTGTTTATTGGTTGAGAACAGGGTCCTAGCAAAATGGAAATAAAAGGTACTTGTTGCGGGTGAGAGAGCTGTGGATCCACCCTGGGCTGGCCATTGTCATGGGCCTGGTGGCACAAGGCCCCTCACTTCTCAGAACTGATATCCCAGGTCTCTGAATGTTCATCTTTCCGAGGGAGAATGGCTGGGGTTTGGTATTTAAACAAATTAAAACAAATACAGGGAAACTTTTCCTCTGAACCATCAGGAAATAGAGTAATAGTTTCTTCATTTTATGGGCAACTAAGAGTTTACTTAGGCATCAAAGTGCTTCATAAACTTCATAAGCTTCATAAGCTTCATAAACTTTACTTTGGAGTAAATAGAGTTTACTGAGCATAATTTCACCTTATTTTGTTGATGACTCAGGATTTGTCCAAAAAACCCAATATTTCAGTGTGGTTTAGATGAGATTCCTTCACGGTCTGATGAGGGCAGGCTGGGCCTTTTATCCTTCTTCTAAATGGAACCAGAATTATTTAGCATTCTATTCCTGTGCTGTTCTTTAATTTAGTCTTCTCTTGAACTAACCGCTCCTCTGCAGTCTCTGGTCCTGCTCCCAGCAGCACGACTCCCATTTGCTGCCTCTCCTGTCCCCACTGGGTTTACTTCACGTGTTCCCTTTCTCTCCATAGCTTCTTGCCATAAACAGTTAGTTTCCTGGGTGAGAAAAATGGCAGGAAAGAATGCTGAATCATGACATCTCTTTTGTGGCAATAAATGACAGTTATTCAGCTCATTATGGAAAATATTCCTTTTAACACTGATGTAGTACTAAGTTACATGTAGAAATATACATGTGTACTTTTGACACATGTCTCCAGAGGCAATTTATTAATAGACAAATGGACAGGGCTGCATCTATCCAACTTCCTCATTTCCAGCTGAGAGAACAGGTGGAGTTTGGAAGAACAGGACCTTGTCTATGCTTCTTTACTTTTTGTGTGACCTTTGGTAGATGTCATTCTGTTATGCCAAGGCGGCTCTGAAGGTTCGTTCTATTTCCCAGTCATCTTTGAGTCTCCTAGGGCCTTGCACAGTGCTGGCACACAGCATGCTGAGGAATGTTTATTGAAAATGTGAGTGTGGATTTCCCCTTTTGGTGGATAAGACTAAGGGCCCTCCAGAGGCACTGGGAGTGCAATGGTATGTATATCTGCAAAATCTTTGACTGGTAGATAAACTGCCTTGTGGCCACTGTTCTTTTTGTAATTGCTTGAAACTTGTTTTCCCTTGAATTAGCTCATTCCAAAATATCGGTGCCTCTATTATAAAGAGCATCTTACAAGAGGCTATGAGGGATATAAAGGTAAGAATTAGCCTTCCTCCCAGGTCCTCACCACCCCCTCAAAGTGTTTTATCTTTTTGGGCAGATAAACTGTTGATACCAATTGCTGTAATACATGAATGCCTACAACAGGGCCTCTGAATGTTTTGGCAATTGAAGATGGAGAGATCGTTGTGGACTTGGGTAGTTTGGGGATGGTTCATGGAGCTAATTAAACACCTATGTGCCAGGCACTGTACCAGGGGCCTTAAACCTTTATCTCCTTTGATCTTTGCTCTAATCCTCCAAGGTAGGAAGTTTTCTTGTCATTTACATTTGAGAGAACTGAAACAGGAGGATATTAATTTCCCAAAGAGCCATAAGTGGCAGGGTTGGAATTTGTCTCGGACTCTAAGGCCTGTGTTCCTTCCGTTCTCTGCCCTACCTATTCTGGGTGCACTCAGAACTGCCCTTCACACACACACACAAACACACATGTGCACGTGCATACACACTGGCCTTCTGGAGGTCAGTTTTGAGCTCAGCCTTGGAGTATGATTTAGATTTGAATAGGCTGAGAAGAATGAGCAAGGGCCTTCCCAGAGTGGGGTTGGGGGGAATGTCATCGCACAAGCTTTCTATTTGTCACCTAATGTTTAATTGTATCCCACCTGGAAATTACAATCGCGACCCCATTTGATTCTTTCTTATTAATTTGCATGGATATAAAACACAAAAAATATAAATTAGTTGATGCAGTCCTTTCAGAGTCTGAAGGCAGATAGATAGTAATATAGGTGTAAGGCTTTCTTGGCCCCTAAATTGTGTATTCCAGTTGAAATGGTTTCTCTAGTTAAATGGCAAGAACACAGGAGGGTGTCTTCATGGACACGCTGTGTGACCTTGGGAGCATCACCTGAGTTATCGGTTTCATTCTCTATGAAGCCCCTGAATTAGCTGACCTTGTAAGGTCACAGATGAGAGGCCATGTGATGCTGTGGAAGAACCTTTCAGTGTGGGCTCTGAAGATCTGCTTTCAAGCTCTGTGACTAGATTCCTAGGATGATAATGAACATTATCTAGCTTATGGGGTTTTTGTATGGATGAAAAGTGATGACATGAAAGCACTTAAATGTAAATGCTGGCATACTGTAAAACTGTTAGTCCCGTCACAAACACCCACCAGAGGCCTGCTACGTGTCCTTAACACCTAGCACTGTGCAGCATTTCCTCCCAAATCCATGGACAAGGTATCCAAGTTATTTCATAGCAGTTTCTAATAGGATCTAGACGTTTCACAGCCTGCTTTTAAAATAGTGAGGCTAATGGTGTGTAAGGAGTCCAAGTTATTTTTAACATCCCCGCTATGTTTAAGAAATAAACAGAAAATTATCCAACTCAGCAATTCAAAAACGCATTCTCTCTACTATCTGAGAATGCTTGAGCCAAACTGAATTTTTAACACTGTCAAGCCCAGGGAGGTGGCTTTGGAGCAGCCTGGAATCCCTGTCCCTTTATCTAGTGGGTTCTAGTCTGCCGAGAGAAAGGTGTGTGTGTGTACAAGTGGGAGTGAAGTAAGCTTTAAGTGGGGTTTTGACTCTGGCAGAGACAGACATGATCAGCTCTTGGTATTGTTGAATTATCCATTCTCCCTTTGTCATTGCGCAGTTGCTGTCTTTTAGTTTCTCCTAAACTTTGTGTTCTGGCCCCACTTGTCAACTAGTGTGCCTTGAACAACCTCAAGCAGGCTTCCTTGAAGGGAGGAGAAAAGTGAAATTCGAAGGAAATGTGGCTATTTTGTTCTTGCCAAAGGGTAGAGGGAATGAGAAGAGGGAGATGGTTTCAGGAATATAAGGCAGAAAACAGACATGAGGGCAGAATTTTGCTGGAAACTTGGTCATGAGGACTGTTGTTCCCCTGCGTTTTTCTGGGTTGGTGTATAGATCTAAAGAGGGAAAGGGGAGGGCGTTGTCTTCTTGGAGGAAGGCATACTTTATAATCAGGCAGAACAATTCAAAGCAGCCTTTATAGTAGCTTCTAAGAACTTAATTCCAGAGCTCAGGGTCTGTGTCTAAATGATATATTGAATGCAAAGAGAGCTCCTGAGTAAGCTGCTGGAGGCATTGACTGACTCTAGGCATTAAGGGAGATAGTAAGGTGGCTGAGGCATAGTCTTTCCTTGCAAAACGCGTACAGTCTACGTGGGAAACAGAATTCAGGAAGAGAACATATGAGGGGCTTCTTGAGGAACTTCCAGGGCACTATTCCCCTTGGCAGGAAGCTGGGTTGTCTCCACCTTGACTTCTGCAGCCCATGCAGCAGCCCCAGGCAGGTGAGAGGAGGACCCTGGGCCAAAGCTAAGAGTGCTTGTGTGCAGGAAACCATGAAAACCCTGGAACACCAACCCCGAGGCTGCTACTTCTATTTATTCCCAAATCACTGTTTTTACTTATTTTTGCTTATATTTCTTGTCTCCTCAGCCCAAACCCTCTTTAAAGTGTAAACAGCAAAAAGGTGTGTTAGGTAATGTATTGACATAGTTCAAGTTTCCAGCAACTAAGAGGAATGTGGTGATACGTTTCTCTCCACCTTTATCCCCAGTCAGGCATTTCCTTTCTCTGGAGGTGACGGATGGGATCTGGGATCTCATTTCTTGGGGATTATATACACATACACACACATATGTATATGTGTGTGTATATGTATATCCTTATCTATATATAAAATATAGTATAATGTCTACTTTATATTTTATATGTAGATAAAATATGTCTCTTATCTATATAGATATCAGTTTGCTTGCAATTACATGTATATAATCTCTCTACCCCTACCCTTGAAAAATATTTATTTCTCCCATTTTCCCCACAGCTTTATTGAGATGTAATTGACATTTAACATTGTATAAGACTGAAGTGTACAGTGTGGTGATTTGATACACGTGCTGAGAAATGATTACTGCAGTAGGGTGAGTTAACACTTCCATCACCTCACATAATTACTATCTTTCTGAGAGCATTTAGGATCTACTCTTACCAACTTTCAAGTATACACTACAGTATTGTTAACTATAGTCACCATGCTGTCTGTACATTAGATCCCCAGAACTTATTCATCTTATGACTGGAAGTTTGTACCCTCTGATCAACATCTCCCCATTTCCCCTACTCCCCAGCCCCTGGCAACCACCATTCTACTGTTCCTAGGAGTTTGGTATTTTTGGATTCCACATATGGTGATATCATGTAGTATTTGTCTTTGTCTGAGCCTTCAGGGTCCATCCATTTTGTCAAAAATGGCAGGATTTCCTTCTTTTTCATGGCTAAGTAATATTACATTGTAATAATACACACACACACACCACATGATCTTTATCCATGCATCCCTTGGTGGATACTTAGGTTCTTTCCATGTCTTGGCTATTGTGAATAATGCTCAATGAACATGGGAGTGGAGATTATCTGTTCAAAATCCTGTTTTCATTTCCTTTGAATATATACCAGAAGTGGGATTGCTGGGTCATAAGATAGTTCTATTTTTAATCTTCTGAGGAACCTCCATACTATTTTCCATAGTGGCTCTACCAGTTTACATTCCCCCCCAACAGTGCACAAGGATTTCTTTTTCTCCACATCCTTGCCAACACTTATCTCTTGTCTTTTTTATAATAGCTATGCTAACAGGTGTGAGGTGATATCTCATTGTGGTTTTGATTTGTATTTCCCTGATGATTAGTTCCTTTTCATGTACTTGTTAGCCATCTGTATGTCATCTTTGGAAACATGTCTATTCAGGTTCTCCACAGATTTCTAAATAGGATTATTATTTTTTTTGCTATTAAGTTGTATGTTTTCCTCATATAGTTTGGATATTAACCCATTATTTGATAAATGGGTGGCAAATATTTTCTCCCATTCCATAGGTTTCCTTTTCATTTTGTTTCTTATGCAGAAACTTTTTAGTTTGACATAGTACCACTTATTTTTGTTTTTGTTGCTTGTGCTTTTGGTACATATCCAAAAAATAATGTTGCTAAGACCAATGTCGAGAAGCTTCTTTCCCATGTTTTCTTCTAGGAGTTTTATGGTTTTAGGTCTTATGTTTAGGTCTTTAATCCATTTTAAGTTAATTTTTGAGTGGGTTATGATAGGGGTCCAATTTCATTCATTTGTTATCAGTTTTCCTACCACCATTTATTGAAGAGACTATCCTTTTCCCATTGAGTAGTTTTGGCTCCCTTGTCAAATATTAGTTGATTGTATATGTGAGGGTTTATTTCTGGGCTCTTTATTCCGTGGGCTCTTTATTCTGTTCCATTGGTATATATCTATTTTTATGCCAGTACCAAACTATTTTGATTATTGTAGCTTTGTAATAAACTTTGACATCAAGTATGTCATGCCCCCCAGCTTTGTTCTTCCTTTTCAAGATTGCTTTGGCTATTCAGTATCTTTTGTGGTTCCATCTAAATTTTACGATTGTTGTTTCTGTGAAAAATGCCATTGGGATTTTGATAGGGGTTGCAGTTAATCTGTAGATTGCTTTAGGTAGTTAAGGAATTTTAACATTTTAACAATATTTTTCCAATCCAAGGACACAGGATATCTTTCCATTTATTCGTTGTCTTCAATTTCTTTCATCAGTGTCTTAGTGTTCAGTGTACAGAACTTTCACCTTCTTGGTCAAATTTATTCCTAAGTACTGTTTCTGATGGTATTGCCAATGGGGCTGTTAATTTCTCTTTCAGATAGTCCATTGTTAGTGTATAGAAACAATTGATTTCTGTTTCCTGATTTTGTATCCTGCAACTTTATTGAATTAGATTATTAGTTCTAACAGTTTCTGGTGGAGTTTTTAGGGTTTTCTATATATGAGGTCATGACGTCTGCAAACTCAGACAATTTATCTTCTTCCTTTCCAATTTCGATAACTTTTTTTTTTTCTGGCTAGGACTTACAGAACTATGTTGAATAGGAGTGGTGAGAGTGGGCACCCTTGTCTTATTCCTAATCTTAGAGAGGAAAAGATTCCAGCTTTTCACCATTGAATATGAGGTTAGCTATGCATTTGCCAATATATGGCCTTCATTATGTTGAGGTGTGTTCCCTTTATACCCAGTCAGTTAAGAGTTTTCATTATGAAAGGTTGTATTTTTGTCAAGTGCTTTTTCTGCATCTATTGATGATTTTTTTTTTTTTTTTTTTTTTTTTTTTTGCAGTACGCGGGTCTCTCACTGTTGTGGCCTCTCCCGTTGCGGAGCACAGGCTCCGGACGCGCAGGCTCAGTAGTTGTGGCTCATGGGCCTAGTTGCTCCGTGGCATGTGGGATCCTCCGAGACCCGGGCTCGAACCCGTGTCCCCTGCATTAGCAGGCAGATTCTCAACCACTGTGCCACCAGGGAACCCCTCTGGCTATTTTTAAGATTCTCTCTTTGTCTTTGATTTTTGACATTTTTATGTCTTGGAGAAGATCTTTTTGAGTTGAATTTGTTTGGGAATGTATGTGGTTCACGAACTTGGGTGGCCAGATCTCTGTCCAGATTTTGGGAAGTTCTCAGCCACTTTTTCCATTAAATTAGCTTTCTGCCTCCTCTCCCTCTCTTCTCCTGGGACTCCAGTATTTCCCAGGATGCTTCTGCTGATGGCATCCCATAGTTCACATAAGCTTTCTTTACTCTTTTTCATTTTTATTTCTTCTTCTCTGATTGGATAATTTCCAAGGTCTTTTCTTCTACCTTACAGATTGTTTTTTTTTTTTGCTTGATCCATTCAGCTGTTTATGCTCTTAATTACATTTTTCAATTCATTCTGTTCTTCAGTTCCAGAATTTGTTTGGTTCTTCTTTATGTTTTCTATCTTTGTTAAACTTCTCATTTTCATGTCCTGTTTTCCTGTTATCATTGAATTGTCTTTCTTGTATCTTGTTGTCTTGTAGCTCATTGAGCTTCCTTGAAATAGCTATTTTGAATTCTTTATCAGGTAAACGGCAGATTCATGTCCTTGGGGTTGGTTACTGGAAGGTTACTGTGATCCTTTGGTGTTATGTTTCCTTGGTTTTTCATGTTCCTTGAGATCTTAAGTTGCTGTCCTCACATTTGAGGTGGTAGTTACCTCCTTCAGTCTTTACTGACTTCTGGAGACAAACACCTTCTGTCAGCCCTGCTAGGGATTTTGAGGCTCTCAGAGCTATGGAGACATGTGCTCCACATTTCTTCCTCCCTCTTGTGGCAGAATTCTTAAGCTTATACGCCTTCTTATATCCTGCAGTGTTCCAGGACAGGTGCTGACAGCCTCCTTTCTGCTTCCCAGGGGCGGTGCTAGGGCTCAGATTGGTGGTCTGTCCCTGGCCTGCAGACTCGCTGGGTTTGAGTGGGCTCACTAGCCATCTACTAAAGTTTGCTTGCACTGCCATCAGGAGCGTGCAAGGGGAGCTGACCACGGGGTTGGGGTGTGCATGGGTGGGGAGTTTGGAGTGCTGGGGCTGCCTGTGGGCCAGTTGGCGAGATCCATGGGCAAGGTGTCCCCAGCGGCTTGTGGGCAGGCTTCTTAGTGGAGTCTGCAGCCTGGTGAGTAGGATCTGTGTCCCTTTAACGCCCTCTGAGAGTCCTATCTGCTGCTCTGCTAGTCTCTTCCTGCCTCCTAGACTTAGTGCTCTGAACGGGGCAGGAGAGAAATGAACCTCTTTGGAATCATCCCACACAGCTGGGGAGGCTGGATGCTCATGCATCTCACCCCCCATCTCATGGGAGAAATCATTGCTGGGCCTGTCCTTCTTGGCACTACGCTGTGCTGCCTTGGGAGAGGGTGATGTGAGTAAAGTCACACCGGTCCTCTTACCTCTCCAAAGCGTCCACATGCAGATTTGTTGTTGTTGTTGTTCCAGCGGTATGCTAGAACTTCTCCACTGGACTTTTGGATTTCCTTGACTGCTCTCATCTGCATGTGATTCTGCAGTGTTCTCCAGCGGTGGCTAGAGCCAGTTCATGGGCCACTTCAGGGTCCACAGCTGGGACCGAGGTCTGTAGGCTTATTCCCTGACACTTGGGTGGGTGACGCCTCTCCCAGGTCCCTTGGCTTATGGTGCTGGACCCCGCAGCTCCCACAAGGCATTTCTGTCTGTGGATGGATGGATGCCAGATTGTTGTTGGGGTGGGGGAGGGGGGGTATAGGACCAGAGGATATCTTATTCGTCTGTCTTGCCGATGTCACTCCTCTCCCTCCGTCTGCAGTCCCCATCTTCTCTTGTATGTTTGGCAGCTAAAGACACTGTAATATACTTGCTTTTTTCCCCTTAACAATGTATCTTGAAGATTCTTGCGTTTTTGTGGTTTAAAAATTCTTTTTTATGGCTCCATGTCAGTGGATCTCAAACCTGATGTGGACAGACTCACCTGGAGAGATAATAGTAAACGCAGGAGCCTGGGCTCCTGGAGTCACGCAGGGCCTGGCCCTTTCCTGTTGACCACGTTCCCCAGGTAATTCTGAAAAGGCCAGAGGCGGGAGAAGCACTGCTCTGTGGTCTTCTCTTGTGTGGCTGTGCTGTGAAAAATCAGGCAGTTGCCAATTTCTGGAAACCCTGAAAGGGTATTGGAGCTGGACTTTAACACACCAGGCAGTGGTGGGGAGGGATGGAGTGATTTATGTGTTTATGCAGCTACCCTTGGTTCTAGGTTCTGAGGAGCAGTGTAGGTTGTACATTCCTTGGCAGTTTCTACAGTTGTTCATACCTGCCTTCTGGGTTCCATTGCTGAGGTCCACAGCATATGAACTTTGAGTCTCTTCTACGTCTCTTTCCACCTCTCCTTCCCTTTCCCTTTCTTTCAGCCTCCCTTTCTCAGTTGTGCCGAAGGGATGCCACTCTCCTTCCCCCACTGCCAAGCACTCCTGGAACTCTTATTCCCAGGGCAGTGGTTGGAGGGAATTGTTGTAATCCCCCAAACGGCTCTTTTGTGTGACTGTAGAAAGTAGAAATAGGAATAAATGATTATTTAAAAAATAAGTGAAGCTTGGGAAATGTGATTAATGCAGTGGTATCAGGGGATTTACTGAAGCCGAGCATTTTTTTACATCCTTTTGAGTAACTATTCCAGGTTAACAGCTGGGTGTGATCAGAGCAGGTTGCTGTTCCTTGCACTGCTTTGTCCAGTCTCTGAGGGCCTCCTGCCTCGTGCAGACCTGGGGAGCCCTCTGGAGCATGGGGCAGGCCTGGTGTGGGATGTGAGGGAGGGATGGTGCTTTTCAGTTATCACTGAGTGTTGGACAGGATAGTAGAAGTCATCTTGATCTTTGAAGTTTTAGTTTCACTAACGGGAACCTCCTCTCTAATACCTGATAAGCAAGTATTTACATTTCTGAAAAGGCAAATGATGAAAATCGCAGACCATGGACCGGACTTCGCTCTCCCTTCCGAATTTCGTAATGGGTTATTATAGAGGATTCTGACACATACGCTTGCCATTGGTTGCTCACAGATACCTGGAGATGATGACTGGTGCTGTTGCAGGTTCTTTCAATACTTTGGACTAGAAAGGAGACTCCAACGTTAGTGTCACGCAAAGCAGTGAGCATTCTCCTGACCTCCTTTTTGATCTTGGTCTGTAGTATCTTCTTTGTGCTTATTTTTACCTTTGTCCAATTGAGCAGAGCCCCCACATAGAGAAAATAGAGAATAAAGAAAGAAGATTAGGCTTGTCTTGGGTTTGATGCGTCTCCTTTTGCCTGGGATATGGTGGTGCATTTTGGAGTGCTTTTAAGGGGGCGTGAATAAGGAATCACTTGAAACTCACTCCTCCTTGCTGAGGTTTTTGCTTTTTCAAGAAGAAAACAATTAAATCCTGGATTAATTCTGTCCTCAGCAGCATAGGCTGGTCTTGGAGAGTCTCCTTCAAGACTCGTTAAGAAATAACTGTGACCGTGGGTCTCTACAAATTAGTAGAAAACACCACCCCCAATTGATTTAGGTTAAGACTTTTAAATACATCTGAGTGACTGGCTGCACTTGTGGGTATAACCACGGTGCTGTGAGAAAGATGTGAAGGAAGAAAATGTTAATGATTTTAAGGGATTAAAAGGTGTTTACAGGGCTTCCCTGATGGCGCGGTGGTTGAGAGTCCGCCTGCCGATGCAGGGGACACGGGTTCGTGCCCCGGTCCAGGAAGATCCCACATGCCGCGGAGCGGCTGGGCCCGTGAGCCATGGCTGCTGAGCCTGCGCGTCCGGAGCCTGTGCTCCGCAACGGGAGGGGCCACAGCAGTGAGAGGCCCGTGTACCGCGCGCGCACACACACACACACACACACACACACACACACACACACACAAACACACAAAAGGTGTTTATAAAATTTACTTGCCCTTCAAGTTTTAGCTGAGGTACTTAAAGTTCCTGAGTTTCACACCCCCACTTAACTCCTTTTAAACATAAATTAATGCCTATTTCTTCTTGCCGTTTGCTCTATGACAGCTCGCATAATCTGTTACTGAGCAAATCTGAGCAGGCCGCCCTAGTCCCAAGAAGAGAGATGGTGAAGAAGGGGGATATGTGGCAGAGATAAGCCTCTTACTGGGTACAGTGACGTGAACATTAATGCTCATTTTCTTCCCCAGCCTACAGCAGACTGCTATTAGCCAGGCTTGTTAGTCCTAGGAAGAGCATTATCAATTATTAGCATTATTAATTGGCATTGAACCATTATGATGTGCGTCATATCACAGAACCTGACATATATATTAATCTTATACTCAGTCCTTTCAACTGTGGAAGGAGGGGAGTTTCTGTTATCTCTATTTAACATCTCAGAGAATTGAGGCCAGAGAGGTTTAGTAACTTGGATAAGGTCACACAGCTAGGAAGTAGCAGAAGCAGGATTTGAGCCTCGCATACACAGCCACTACATTCTTTTCCCCCAAGCATGTTCTGATGTTCACTGTTCTTATATTTCTGGAGGATTCTTGAAGGACAGCAGTGGACACTCTTTCAAAGCAGAAAGTGGATGGTGGTTTCAGGGATAGTTTTCTGTCCTTGATTTTGTGGGATAATATCGAGTCCTTGATTTTGTTCTTAAAGTGGAGAGGAGGTATTGGCATGCTAGGGGAGGGGAGAAAACAGGAAATGTGTTGTTTGCCAGTGCCCGCTGTGGATGCAGAAGCCCCTTTCAATAAAGAATTTTGAAAATTATTATTTGTTGGGGAACATGGTGTTGGTGGGGAAACTGCAGGTACAGAAGCTAAAAATGTTGTCTTCACAAAAAGTTCAGGCACAGATCTGATTGTG
The DNA here is from genome assembly GCF_025265405.1 of Mesoplodon densirostris. NCBI lineage: Eukaryota > Metazoa > Chordata > Mammalia > Artiodactyla > Ziphiidae > Mesoplodon > Mesoplodon densirostris. The sequence continues at coordinate 66,934,278 of NC_082675.1, read as the reverse complement.
GACTGTGGTTGGTTTGGTATTCAGCCTGCTGAATAATTAGAGTGATTCATAGTTCATGCAGAGTGTGTGTTTGGAAGTCCAGCATTGCTACAAATGATAGAGGGGAGGTGGTTTTCCCCTGCTGTTTTGAAACTTGTGAAATGTCACATTATCACCTCCTGTCATGGTGACAAATAGGTTTCTGCACTGATCTCAGTATCCAGCTAAATGCTTTGAAATTGCCTGTTGCCCCATGGGTTTTGGAGCTACAAATGCTTTTAAAGCACTGCTCAGCCTACCTTTCTATCAAAGAATAGAGCACTGTGCTGAGTGCCATGGCAGTATTTCAATGCTTAGGGCCAGTGTCAGAAAGGAGGCTTATTTGGTGGGCGTTTACAGGAGGTGGCAGGTGGGCTGGGGGCTCAGCACCTTTTACTTTTCCGTTGACACTGATTTTGCATGTGGTTTGAGACCATTTCCCATAGGGCTTTGGCTGCCGGTCTTATAGTCCTACTGACATATTCAAAGATTCATGGTGCAAGTTGTGCATGAATGGAGCGAAATGTCTCTTGTAGCTAAAGCCTGGGTGTGATAGACAGGGAGTTGGAGGGTTGGAACTTGAAAAATACTGCTTTTTCAACATTAATATATTGTGATCAATTATGAGGACTCTCAGGTAATTTCTTTCCAGTAATAGTTAATAGAGCAAAACTTTTTTTTTTTTGGCTGCATGTGTTTATGTGTATCTTGATTCCATGTCATTCCCTTATCAGTATACTCAGGTATTTTAGGATGTTCTCTTGAGAGGGTGTGGGTGGGACAGTGTTAGGACCAGGAGCTAGAAATTGCTCTATCTCTGCACATGCCTGTGAGAGTCTTTCTCAGGCTGTGAACCTCACCTGGCATTGATGCATCCCTGGAGGAAAATAGTTCAAGCACTGCTCCAAAGAAGTAGTGTTCAGTCCTGTCTATCTCACTCTGCAGCTTAGTAATCGGTTGTAAATCGTCACATATGACAGTGGTGGGAGGAAGCAGGATGTGAGGGTAGGAGGAGGAAAGCAGGCATCGTTTGCTTTCTCCACTAGGGTTGTCCGTGAGGCTACAGGGTGGGAAGTAGGGAAAGGCAGAGGGAACAGGTGGGAGGAGTCACTGGGGTTGAGGCCTCCAGAATGAAGCACCAGGCCTTGCCCAGCACAGCATGGGGGTTATAAGGAAAAAGTGTTGGCCCCCAATCTTACAGTTTAGATGGATAGATCAGATGAACGTGTCAAGCAGCTGGTGATAAATTGATGCTAAGTTATTACTGAGCTGTGAATCAGAGTTGACCTGAAGGCACAGGGTCGAAGGCTCACTGCTCCATCGACAGGCTGGGGGTTTAAAGGGTTTGGGTCTGTAGCTCGTGGCATATGGGTTTGGGATTATGTGGGGTGGGGTGTATGAGAGTAGTTTCACCTGCTTTCATGAAGCGGGAGAAGTGCCTCCTGGACATGTCTGGAGGTCGTTTGCGCAGAAGTCTAGTAGTGGAGTGACTGAGAATTACCCATCAGCCCACTTGAATTTTCAGGAATTTGTGCTGAAAACGAGGACGGGTGATGGAAAACAGAAGACCTAGAAGTACTATTTCAGGTGGGCTCTCACGTGGTGCTGTGTATCCATGGCATCTGTGCATGTGGTGAGTGCCACAGCAGGGCCCTGGGAGGTTAGGGGTCACAGAGGATGCTGTCTGAGAGGGATTCACTGAGGTTTCTTGAGCTGGCAATAGCCCCTCAGCAGCCCTCACTGAGGGCTGACCTGTAACTGACTTTCAGAAGCACTTTCCTCTTGTGGGAATGTATGCAGAACCATATGTATCCTTGACTCAACCAAAGATATTGTCAACTCTGGAAAATTACTTATCACTGGGCATGTTAAGAGGACCCTAGAAAGAAACTTAAAAGATGAAAGTGAAGATTTCACACCATGACTTAGAATCTGTAATGTTGGAGCTAGGGAGAACCTTAAGTCATCTCACCCAATGTCCTCCTCTTACAAATGACAGCACTATAGCTGGAGGAGGTCAGATGACTTGCCCAAGGTCACAGAGAAGGTTAAAGGGCAGAGCTGAGACTACAGTCAAGGCTCACTCGTGGATCGGTGCTGTGGTCTTCCTCTTTATTGTGGTCCTGCATTCTTGTCCCGAATTCTTGTTTCTACTTTCGTCACTTGGAGTCGGGGGCAATGAGAAAATGCTCAGGCTTCTCTGGGGACACTAAAGGGAGGAGGCCGTCAGTGCGCCACAGGGTGGGGGAGCAGGCAAACCAAATGAGCATGACTGGGTAGGCTGGAGCCAGTGGCAAGCTGGGAGAGGATGAGCCTGGGAATAATTACGTGCGTTCCAACCAGTTTTTAATTGTGGTCTGGTGATTTCCTGTGGGGCAGTGTGGTAAGCAGGACACTATTCCCCAGGCTGAGTAGCTGGGTGTCTTTCAGAAAAGGACCTAATTGGTCATTTAATATCAACACATTCATTGGTTGACCATGCCGCCATTTAACAGTAACTTAAGGAATATTTGTATCTTTTTAGGGGTCATTAAAAGTAATCTTTGTTTTCTTATAATTTTAAGTAAGCTTTTTATAGAAATATATGCTTTTTCTGTCTACTTAGTGTGTCACAGGCAAGCGCAGGGGGCCTGACTTTTGCCTCTGATCCTTGGTGTTGGGGATAATACACTCCCAGCATGTCTGTTACCCAGGGGCGCACAGCCCAGTTCTTTCCCCAGTGTTGGATGTTTGGCAGTAGCATTTTGACCATCACCCAGAGTCTGCTAGTTGATGGGTGCATCTTAGAGGGATGTGCCTAAATCTCCTTATAACCCCCTGTAAAGCTTGGCCCTGAACAATTTCGCCTGATTTCTTCCTCGCTGTGAAGATGAGAACTGGATTCCATTCAGTATGACCGTGGTCTCTCCTCCTGTAGCCTGACTTTTTCTTTAGTATCAGGACTCCCTTTCAGGTCTGAGTTTCGATGCCGTCCGTTCTATGATTTAACACACTGAATGATTAATACTGGCCAGCATAGCTCTTTGATGTTTGTAAAGTGCCATGACCTACATCATCTCAGTTGATTCTCACAAAAAGCCCTGTGACCTGAGCAGAACATGCTTCTCATCCAGCACTTATAAGAACTGAAGGTTGGGGGCTTCCCTGGTGGCGCAGTGGTTGAGAGTCCGCCTGCCGATGCGGGGGACGTGGGTTCGTGCCCCGGTCCGGGAAGATCCCATATGCCGCGGAGCGGCTGGGCCCGTGAGCCATGGCCGCTGAGCCTGCGTGTCTGGGAGCCTGTGCTCTGCAACGGGAGAGGCCACAACAGTGAGAGGCCCGCGTACCACACACACACAAAAAGAACTGAAGGTTGGGGGAAGAGGTTTGCCCCATGCTCCATAGCTGGAACATGACAGGCCTGGGGCCCGGGCCCAGGGCTCCTGATTGCTGGGCAGAGTTCCTTCTGCCATGTAACTGTTCAGCTTGGGGTAGATGATGCCTGGCGTTCCAAACAGAGCGGGAGGGCTGCAGAGTCCGCCAGCAGCCGATGGACTGGGGCAGAGGGACAGGTGTGGAGGAGCCTCTACTCAGGGTCCTAGGGCCCCAGGGCAGCTGCAGTCAAGCCTCACAGAGATGAGTTCATTCAGGATTCCTGAAACGTTTGATATTAGCAAGCACGTCACAGTGACTTTATACAACTAGTCTTTTGCAAACTTGAGCAGATGAGAAATGTCCAGAGAGGGGTAGGTGGCATCCTGTATAGACGGTTTTGTTGGTTCATCTGTACCACTCTTCGGGCCGGCTTAGAGTTTTTCTCTAGTAGGGTGGGAGGGGTGACACACTCTGTGTGCTTCCCTATGACAGATAAGCCCTATAAGTTGTTTGTGATTTTAAAAAATCCGCTGAGGGTGCTTTTTGTTTCCTGATTTGTGTCAGTGCCCATCAATTCAGGTGAGGTAGATACCTCTGGTTCTCATCTCCTTGTCTCCTTCTGAAGGAGCCTTTGCCAATGCCCAGTAAGACCTTCTGTAGCAGCCACGAAAATGAACTGTGTATGTGCACTTATCAGGGTAACTTCCAGAAGCTACGGAGGTTGTCCAGACTCTCCTCTGGAAGCCTAAGGATGTTCTCAGGCATGAGCCATCTCTGTTGACGCTCATCCATCAAATTCTACACGGCAACTGGGGAATTATTCCCTCCTCCAGGAAGACTTAATTACAAGTCCAAGGGCCTTCTGCTGGATAATCATTAACCAGCAAAGCTCTTTGCTTTGTTGAATAAGTTCTTGAAAAAGTCACAGGAGGGCTTCCCTGGTGGCGCAGTGGTTGAGAGTCCGCCTGCCGATAGAGGGGACGCGGGTTCGTGCCCCGGTCCGGGAAGATCCCACATACCGTGGAGCGGCTGGGCCCGTGAGCCATGGCCACTGAATCTACATGTCCGGAGCCTGTGCTCTGCAATGGGAGAGCCACAACAGTGAGAGGCCCACGTACTGCAAAAAAAAAAAAAAAAAAAGTCACAGGAGAGTTTTTTTTTTTTTTTTTTTTAAGATGGGGCTGATGTATTTTTAATTGTACTTCCAGCATTAACCAACATTTTAAAATCAGATCACTGGGTAGCTGACAGCTGATTCCAGCCCAGCCTCTGAGCAGCCTGCCTGGCCCTCAGCCTCGCTGGGGTTGCATCTGCATTTCTGTTTTTGAGGAGCTGCTCTGGACATGCTGAGTGTTCAGGTGGTCTGGTGAGCTTTGTGCTGCTCATCTCCTGGGAGCTACCTGGGAGCTACCTCGGAGGGGTTTGCAGGAGGATGGCAGGCGGGAGGGGGTCATTGAAAAAAATTGGTTAGGTTTGGTTTCTGTTTTTCTGCTGAAAGAAGCATATCATGTTCATTTTAGAAAAATCAGAAAAGCCAGGAGACAAAATAAAGCCTCTCCTCTGACCTTTCTTGTTGGGAGAGGTTTCTGTAGTATTAGCCCTGTTTTTTGCCCCTTAGAGATGGAAGGTAGAGAATATTAGGTTGTACTTCAGCACTTTCTAAAGAGCACAGATTTGGGAGACAGACTGTTGCGTGGGTTTGAATCCCAGCTCCATTTCTTACTAGTGACCCTGGGCAACTTACTTCACCTCTTCAAGCTTCGGTTTCCTCATCTGCGAAATGGAGATGATACCTTCCAGTGCTGCGAGAATTAAAGGAGTTACTATGTGGAAGGCACTAGGCAACAGGACCAGACACATGGTAAGCTCTCAGAGTGCAGCTGTTATTATTACAGCTCCAGTATTAACTTGCTCGTGGATCATTTGTCTGCTTGCCCTCAAGTCGAATGGAGGATAACAGCTCCAGTGATTTGAGCTTTCTGCTTTATCAGAGTTTGATATTTCCGGTTCCCTTTCATATTCAGGCATGGAGCATTTATGGTCTCTTTGTTACAGTGGTTGTGCATGACAGAGACTTAACATAGGCAGAATCTTGCCCATGATAGAGTTCCCTGGAGGGAAGGGGATGCCCTGAGTTTGTGGGGTGACTGCTGTTATGGGTTTGTGACTATGGGGTTTCAAGCATCAGTTGCAGGAATTGCCCCTCCAGAGTGTCCTGCTTTGGCTACACCTCCCATCCCCTGGTCCCCACTCAACAGCCTTCACCTCCGCCCGCACAGGGCAAGACCTGGGTGTTTCCTTCAACATGGCTGAGTGTTCCCTGCCACCTGATCTCACCTGAGCTGAACATGACATCCCCGGCAGTAGTGGGGAGGCTAAGGGTGTGCGGCAGTGACTCATCCCTGAGATTTAGCAAGTTGTTTTTAGGCGCCGGGGCCTAAAAACAACTTGCTATGGAGGCGATTCTCTGCAGGTTTTGTCATTAAAAAACCTGCTTTTCCAGTGGACTACAGGCTGATTTGGTGCTTTCATCAGACTTTACACCAGGGCAATTTCCACTGGTGCCTGCCCCCTCAAGGGGCCACTTCCTGCCATGATGTTTTTCATTTTATCTTCACAGTCCTCCTCTGAGGTAAACAGCTTGGTTCTCCATTTCACAGATATGGAAATTGTGGTCCAGAGGGGCTGAGGGACTTAGGAAGTGTTAAGTGATCTCAAATTATTAGGTGCTGGCAGGTGGCCTTCTCTCTGGGCTGTTTGGCCTTTGTACCTGGGCAGGGAGTTGAACTGCTCCCAAGCTCTTGATTAAGTCACAGGGAGTGTGAGAGTCTTCCTGCTTTGAAAGGAGTAAGAGATTTCCTGTCAGCCTGCCCCTACACACTGCCATCTCCCTCCCTCCCTCCCTCTCTCTCTCTCTCTCACACACACACACACACACACACATCTCCTCCTACCTGGACAAATATAGTGGCCACCTTGCTGCAATCTTTGCTACTCTTATCTCTGTAAGATTCCTTTTCCTAAAGTTCAGCTTTTTTTGTGAATCCCAAGATAACAGCATCCTGCCTGTCTGCCTGCATGGAGGTTCACATGCAGAATCCACCAACTGTCCTCAGGTCACCTGGTCTACCTCACAATCCTCATTCCTCTGTTTGTCCCCTGTCCCCTTCAAAGCTACTCTGTCATGTCCTTCCTTATTCATTTGTTCCCACCATCTTGCCTTTTTTCATTCTGTTTCTTAGACTTCTGGAAACTTTCTTCCCCCTTCCTCTTTGCCAAGCCAATGATAGTGTATTTAGTCTGGGTTCTCCAGGGAAACAGAATCAGTAGAGGGGTGTGTGTGTGTGTGTGTGTGTGTGTGTGTGTGTGTGTGTGTGTGTGTAATAGGCTTATGTGATTAGGGAGGCTGAGTAGTCCCACGATCTGCTGGGTCCTGGAGACCCAGGAGAGCTGATGGGTGGTTCCAGTCTCAGTACAAAGGCCTGAAAACCAGGAGAGCCAATGGTGTATGTTCCAGTCCAAAAGCCAGCAGACTTGGGACCTGGGAAGAGCCAGTGCTTCCATTTGAGTCTGAAGGCAAGGAAGAGCAGATGTCGCAGCGCATAGGCAGTCAGGCAGAAGAAATTCGCTTACCTGGTCTTTTTGTTCTATTTGGGCCTTCAACTGCTTGGATGAAGCCCACCTGCATTAGGGAGGGCAGTCTGCTCAGTCCAACAATTCAAATGGTAATCTCATCCAGAAACACCCTCACAGATCACCAGAATAATGTTTGACCACCTATCTGGGCACTACGTGGCCTAGTCAAGTTGACACATAAAATGAACTATCACATGTAGTGATCCCTGAAGCCTCATTTAAATCCCACTTGCTCCACAGCATTTTTCCTGGCTACATGAGCTGACATTCGACTCAGCCTAGCTGGATTCCTCTTACTCTTGTTGACTCCACCAGAGCTCAGAATGAATGGCACCCACCCCTCCATTCTTCTTTAATTATTTTTTTCTGAGTATCTCTTGCCTTCTCCACCATGTTTGAAGGACAGATACCTAAGTTCTACCACTTTTGTCTTCCCTATGGGGTGGAGTGCTGGATCTATGCCAGTTGCTCAATCAAATGCTTGTTTCCCAATGGATGAAATGAAGGATACCGAATTTGCCTCCTGGGATTACAGACCACCATGATGGGTTTGGAGAACTTGGAATCTTTCTTCCTACAGGCAACCAGAGAAGGGATAGCCAGTATTTGGTATACCATAGGTATCCAAATGTTGTTGAGATGCTTGACATTTTCATAATGTGCTTTTGGATTGTTGTAGATTCCATGGCATGGTGGGGAAAACAGTAGACTCCAACCAGCTACATGATCGCAAGCAACTTGCTCTTTGCCCCATTTCCCATCTGTTAGCTGGAGATGGGTTGGTCTTGCCCCACCTGCCTCTTGGGTCTTGTGAAGATGGAATAAGGTAATAATGATGATGATGATAGCTAACTTTATTTTTATATATGACAAGCACTGTTCTTAAAAACACTTTTCACATGGAAACTCATTTAATTTCATAGCCCTATGAAGTGTATACGTTCCCATTTTTGTGACCAAGGTCTAGAAAGATTTAATAACTTGGTCAAGGTTACAAAGCCGGAGAGTGCCACGGCTGGGATTATAACCAGGAAGGCTGGTTGCACAGCACTCTTACCCACTGTGGCATGCCATAAGATTGTGTGGAAGGGCATTGGAAGGAAGCTTGAGAGCCCTGTGGCTGTTGTGAGACTCATTTGAGCAGGTCCTGACAATGACGAGTGTGTGACTGCTGTCTGCCGGGGAGTTTGCCAGGCCTGGTCCACGTATGATTTGAGAGCAGGAATGTGTGCAGCAGCTCTCATCAAGGCCGTTGGTCACCAGAATGACACGTTGGATTCGCTACAGATATTTCAGACAACTTGGGATCCTGCTGCTTCCCGGACAGTCTCCGCTGCAACTCCCCTGTGATTTGCCCTCTGAGTTCTGGTTTCACCTTTGTGGCCTGTGCCTCAGTTGAAATTAAACAACCACTGGTGTCTGTCTCCTCAGTGGAAGGAAGGCTCTGTCAGGGCAGGAGAGGCGAGGCTGTAGTGTTTACTGCTGTGTCCCTGGTGGCTGGTGTGGCACGTGGACAGGGGGTCCCCATCTTGAAAATGAACGTTACAGTAACGGGCCTCCCTAATAGAGTTGCTTTAATCGTGGTAAGATACACGTGACAAAATTTACCATCTTAACCATATCTTAATAATTTTTCATGGTAGAGTTTGGTGGCGTTAACTACCTTCACATTGCGTGCAGCCATCACCAACATCCGTCTCCAGAGCCTTTTCAGCTTCCCAGACTGGAACTCTGCACCCCTTACACACTAACTCTCTATTCCCACTTCCCCTCATCCCTGGAAGCCATCATTCTGCTTTTTCTCTTTAGGAATTTGCCTATTCTAGGTCCCTCATATGAGTGGGGTATACAATATGTGTCCTTTAGTGTCTTGCTTATGTTACTTAGTGTAGTATCTTCAAGGTTCATCCATGTGGTAGCATGTGTTAGAATTTCCGTTAAGTTTGGATAATTTTCCATGGTAGGTATTAGACCACTTGCTGTTTATCCATTCATCTGTCAGTGGACGTTTGTTTTTTTTCCCACCTTTTGGCTAGTGTGACTAACGCGGCTATGAACTTTGGTGTGCAAGTATCTGTTTGAAATCCTGCTTTCCATTGTTCTGGGTATCAACCCTATGAATAATCATAGGGTTGTTTAGAAGATTAAATAACCTAGTACTTGTAAAGCTCTTAGAACAGTTCCTGGAACACAGCAAGCGCTAAATATAAATATTTGCTAAATAAAATTCAAACTCTAGGTGTCCTCATTTATTTCGATGAATCCCTTAATTCAGGCAGTTTCTTTTCAGTTTACTATTTAGAAAGGTTTACAGCATCGTACCCTCGCAGAAAGGGGTAAAAGTAGTTTTGTGACGCCCTCCAAGCCCACCCAGATGGCCAGGCGTCCCTGGTGCCTGTTCCTACAGGAAGGAGTTCAGAAGGGACATGCCTTTGTCAGCCCCTGTAACCTCAGAGCCGTGGAGGCTGGGGGTGGAGGCTGGGTTTCTGAATGCTCCTGTTCTGTCTGCTCATCGGGTCCCTGATTTGAGGCTGGTTTCCAGCGCTGCGGTCTCTTTGTTAACCTCTGTCGTGTTGCCTCTTTCCTCTTTTAGTCTGGAGAAATTAAAGTAGGGCTTTTCCATTCTTACTTGGATGTCTGTAGTTTATCAAGAAGGCTAGTATAACATTCTTGAAGTAGGTTCACTTGAAGTTTATCTTTAAAAAGTAGCGTATACCATTCAAAATGATCAAGCAGCAGGAGAGATGTGCCAGAAGCAAACAGTGATATATGGAGTAAGTGATGGGAAGGACGCCATGGTAAAGGTTTGATACTCGGCTCATAGCTTTATGCATCTTCTGGATTGGAGATTTGCACAGGGCTTCCTTGTAGTTCATACATGTACCTTTCCTTCTGGTTTCAAAGCATTTTCTGGTTCTGTGGTATTCCTATCGTTCAAGAGAATGTTTTTTTCCTCTTTAATATTCACTTGAAAACAGAGGTGAGAAAAACGTCCACACTTTCCCTAAGCCTTTTAATAAACCAGAAGAAAGAACATGGTGATGGCTTCCATAATGTAAATGTTACTATGTCTTGAGGGCATAGGATGGGGCTGCGTGGTGCTTGGGACAAGATACCCAGTCTCCCCTGTGGGCATGAGTGTTCAACTGAAGAAGCCACATTTTGATGAAAATATGTTTTAGCACTTGTGTCAGAAAACTCGTAAAGAATCTCACAGTTTTACTGGGAAGTCTGTAAAGCTTTGAGAATAAAATTGTGGTTGCTAGAACCTCTGTTATCAAAAACCAGTTTAAGGGCTTCCCTGGTGGCGCGGTGGTTGAGAGTCCGCCTGCCGATGCAGGGGACTTGGGTTCGTGCCCCATTCTGGGAGGGTCCCACGTGCCGCGGAGCAGCTGGGCCCGTGAGCCATGGCCGCTGCGCCTGCGCGTCCGGAGCCTGTGCTCCGCAACGGGAGAGGCCACAGCAGTGAGAGGCCCGCGTACCACAAAAAACAAACAAACAAACAAAATTTAAAAAAAACAACCAGTTTAAGTAGGCAGAGGGGATATCTAGTGTTGCAGAATACAAGGAAATCTCATGGTAATCACAGGTCATAATGTGGTTTTGCTGAATTTTTAGATGGTAATTCAATTAAATTTACTAAGTAGAGCGAAAAGCGCAAGTAACATGCTATGGTGGAAGTGGTCTTACTTATATTTACACAGTTCACGGGCCAGTTACTCAAATGACTGACTGAGCTTGAATGGGAAAAAAAAAACACATTATATTCTGTGCATGGCTTATGTCTGTGTGTTGTGTATAGGCACAAAAAAACCCTACTTAATGATACAAATGGTCCACAAGGTGATGAGATACATGAGGGCAGGGATCAGTATTGAGCCCAGTGCCTGGCACACAGCAGACTTCCACTAGGTATTTGCGAAATGCCTGAACAAGCAGGGACACATTTACATCCTACTATTTGAAAATAGAAATATTTTTATCTTCCTATAGAGGCTTTAAAAAAATTTACTGAGGTGAAATTTATGTAATATACCGGTGACCATTTTAAAGTATCCAATTCAGTGGCATTCAGTACATTCACAATGTTGGGCAACTACCACCTCTGTCTGCTTCCAGAATGTTTCCATCACTTGTGAAGGAGACCATGTACCCATTTCTCCCTTCCACTAGCCCTGGCAACCACAAATCTGCTTTCTGTTTCTATGGATTTGCTTATGCTGGATATTTCATATAAATGGAATCATATGATATATGACCTTTCATGTCTAGCCTCTTTCACAAAACATAACATTTTCCACTTCCCTTGCATTGTAGCAGGTGTCAGAACTTCATTTCTTTTTATGGCCGAATAATAGTCCACTGTATGGATCTACCACATTTTGTTTATTCTTCCTCACCTGATAGACATTTGGGTTGTTTCCACCATTTAGGCCATTGTGCACACACAATGCTGCTGTGAACATTTGTGGAAGAGAATTTGAGTACGTGTTGTCAGTTCTCTTGGGTGTGTGCCTAGGAGTGGAATTGCTGGAGCATGTGGTATTTCTGTGTTCAGGTTCTTCAGTCAACACCAAACTATTTTCCACAGCAGGTGTGCCATTTTACTTTTGAATCAGCAATATATGAGGAATCTTATTTCTCCACATCCTTGCCAACACTTGTTTATTTTCTATTTTTTAAAAAGTTCTAGATATCATAGTGGATGCACATTGGTATTTTATTGTGGAATTGACTTGCATTTTAGGGCTCTGTTTTAAAAATAAGCAACACAAGGAAGAACCATATTTTTACTTCTCTCAAGGCAGACTTCCTGCAAGGAGTGAATTGTGTGATCAGGAGACATGTGATTTGGTGATGAAAATTGCCATGGAGTGAATGCCTTCTCTGTACCAGTATTCTAGTGCTTTGTGCACACTGTTCAGTTCTCAAATCACCCTTTTTTTAAATGTAAGGAAGCAGAGGCCTAGAGAGGCTAACTTATGTGTCTAAGGTTGCATAGCTGCTAAGTAGCAGCTTTGAGGTTCAATTCAGGGCTGCCCATCTGACGCTAAAACTTCCCAAGAGCTCATGCTCTTTCCATGGGGAGTTTGAATCTTGGGAGCAGGGAAAAGAAACTAAAGATGGTGTCCATTTGAAATATTTTAATGAAAAGCAAAGTCCTTACAGTCTGTGATCAAAAAGGACTGATGCTGGTGCTTGTTCGGGGTCCTGGGAATCTGCGGTGTCTGATATATTCGTGAGTTGCGGCCTCAGGTGCTGGTGTGTGCCTGGGCTGGAGGCTCCTGAAGAGAGTGCCTGCTTGTGTTTGTGGGGCTACAGGGTCTCTTTCTTGCCTCAGGGACTCTGTTAAGTAGAGACTTTGTAATTACATGGAAAGATGAGGATGAGGCAAGAATGCTCAATGATGAGCATAGGGCAAGCCCCAGCTACAGCCAGTTCTGAAGAACAACTTCCATTAGGTGATAGCTGGTTCTCAGTAAATGTTGGCTGAATTAAATTGAGTGCAAGTTCCTGAAAAAAATAAATATCAGACTGAATCCTATTATAAATGCACAGGAACCTGATGATATTTAAAAAAAGAGTCCTCTGGTGAATCCTGTTGTACATAACCCTTTGGATGTATCTTTTAGGTAAATCTGATTTTCACATGTTGTTTGTCTAGTGTGAGATACACCAGCATTGGGAATTTACTTAAAAAGGTCATTGATACCGTAACTGAACTATCTTACTATATACAGATAGTTCATGTATTCTAACAAAGTTTATTAAACCACTTTGGTGATGGACACTGGGGGTAAAGAAATAAGTGAGGCCTCAGGATGCTTATACATCTAGAAGGGGGGACGGAGATACAAACTGCAAACTACAGACCATGCAGGTACACTAGGGGTGCATACTGGGCACACACGGTGGGGGCTGACAGTGCCACTGGGAGAGTTCAGAGGGGGCTTCATGAAGGCACCTGCAGGGGAGCAAAGGGAAAGAACTCTCAGAACAGAAAGGCTTTGCAGTGTGGGGACCCAAACTAGGCCTAGAGGAATTTGAAAAGTCCCTGGGGAGAAGGGAAAGCATTTCAGGTATGGGGAGTGGCGAATGCAGAGGCCCAGAGAAGAGAACATACAGCTAAATTGCCAGTGGGTTGCTGCACTGGCTGGCTTTTGGGCTGGAGGGCAGGTCAGAGGTGGACAGCAAGAAATCCTCAGTTGCTGAGTCTGGCCTAGAAGTTCCTAAAATTTGTAAAGCAGAGCATGGGTCAGTGTCACCATCTGCTAGCTACTCAGGAAGTAGCAGTGCTCATAAACTATTCTTTTTTTTTTTTTTTAAATCATCTTTATTGGAGTATAATTGCTTTACAGTGTTGTTAGTTTCTGCTGTATAACAAAGTGAATCAGCTGTATGTATACATACATATATCCCCGTATCCCCTCCCTCTTGCATCTCCCTCCCACGTTCCCTATCCCACCCCTCAAGGTGGTCACAAAGCACTGAGCTGATCTCCCGGTGCTATGCAGCTGCTTCCCACTAGCTATTTTACATTTGGTAGTGTATATATGTCAGTGCTACTCTCACTTCATCCCAGCTTACCTTCCCCCTACCTGAGTCCTCAAGCCCATTCTCTATGTCTGTATCTTTATTGCTGTTGTGCCCCTAGGTTCATCAGAACCATTTTTTTTCTTTTTTTAGATTCCATATATATGTGTTAGCATATGGTATTTGTTTTTCTCTTTCAGACTTACTTCACTCTGTTTGACAGACTCTAGGTCCATCCACCTCAATAAAAATCACTCAATTTTGTTTCTTTTTATGGCTGAGTAATATTCCATTGTATATATGTGCCGCGTCTTCTTTATCCATTCATTTGTTGACGGACACTTAGGTTGCCTCCATGTCCTGGCTATTGTAAATAGAGTGGCAATGAACTTGTGGTACATGATTCCTTTTGAATTACTGGGTATATGCCCAGTAGTGGGATTGCTGGGTCATATGGTAGTTCTACTTTTAGTTTCTAAGGAACCTCCATACTGTTCTCCATAGTGGCTGTATCAATTTACATTCCCACCAGTGCAAGAGGGTTCCCTTTTCTCCACACCCTTTCCACCATTTATTCTTTGTAGATTTTTTGATGACAGCCATTCTGACTGATGTGAGGTGATACCTCATTGTAGTTTTGATTTGCATTTCTCTAATGATTACTGATGTTGAGCATCCTTTCATGTGTTTGTTGGCAATCTGTATATCTTCTTTGGAGAAATGTCTATTTAGGTCTTCTGTCCACTTTTGGATTGGGTTGTTTGTTTGTTTTTTTTGATATTGAGCTGCATGAGCTGCTTGTATATTTTGGAGATTAATCCTTTGTCAGTTGCTTCATTTGCAAATACTTTCTCCCATTCTGAGAGTTGTCTTTTCATCCTGTTTATGGTTTCCTTTGCTGTGCAAAAGCTTTTCAATTTCATTAGGTCCCATTTGTTGATTTTTGTTTTTATTTCCATTTCTCTAGGAGGTGGTTCAAAAAGGATCTTGCTGTGATTTATGTCATAGAGTGTTCTGCCTATGTTTTCCTCTAAGAATTTTATAGTGTCTGGCCTTACATTTAGGTCTTTAATCCATTTTGAGTTTATTTTTGTGTATGATGTTAGGGAGTGTTCTAATTTCATTCTTTTACATGTAGCTGTCCAGTTTTCCCAGCACCACTTATTGAAGAGGCTGTCTTTTCTCCACTGTATTTTCTTGCCTCCTTTATCAAAGATAAGGTGACCATATGTGCATGGGTTTATCACTGGGCTTTGTAACTGTTCCATTGATCTATATTTCTATTTTTGTGCCAGTACCATACTGTCTTGATTACTGTAGCTTTGTAGTATAGTCTGAAGTCCAGGAGCCTGATTTCTCCAGCTCCATTTTTTTTCTCAAGATTGCTTTGGCTATTCGGGGTCTTTTGTGTTTCCATACAAATTGTGCAATTTTTTGTTTTAGTTCTGTGAAAAATGCCATTGGTAGTTTGATAGGGATTTCATTGAATCTGTAGATTGCTTTGGGTAGTATAGTCCTTTTCACAATGTTGATTCTTCCAATCTAAGAACGTGGTATATCTCTCCACCTGTTTGTATCATCTTTAATTTCTTTCATCAGTGTCTTATAGTTTTCTGCATACAGGTCTTTTGTCTCCTTAGGTAGGTTTATTCCTAGATATTTTATTCTTTTTGTTGCAATGGTAAATGGGAGTGTTTTCTTGATTTCACTTTCAGATTTTTTATCATTAGTGTATAGGAATGCAAGAGATTTCTCTGCATTAATTTTGTATCCTGCTACTTTAACAAATTCATTGATTAGCTCTAGTAGTCTTCTGGTAGCATCTTTAGGATTCTCTACATATACTATCGTGTCATTTGCAAACAGTGACAGTTTTACTTCTGTTTTCTGATTTGGATTCCTTTTATTTCTTTTATTTCTTTGATTGCTGTGCCTGAAACTTCCAAAACTATGTTGAATAATAGTGGTGAGAGTGGGCAGCCTTGTCTTGTTCCTGATCTTAGAGGAAATGCTTTCAGTTTTTCACCATTGAGAATGATGTTGGCCATGGGTTTGTCATATATGGCCTTTATTATGTTGAGGTAAGTTCCCTCTGTGCCTACTTTCTGTAGGGTTTTTTATCATAAATTGGTGTTGAATTTTGTCGAAAGCTTTTTCTGCATCTATTGAGATTATCATATGTTTTTTCTCCTTCAATTTGTTAATATGGTGTATCACATTGATTTGCAGATATTGAAGAATCCTTGCATTCCTGGGATAAACCCCACTTGATCATGGTGTATGATCCTTTTAATGGGCTGTTGGATTCTGTTTGCTAGTATTTTGTTGAGGATTTTTGCATCTATGTTGATCAGTGATATTGGACTGTAGTTGTCTTTTTTTGTGACACCGTTATCTGGTTTTGGTATCAGGGTGGTGGTGGCCTCATAGAATGAGTTTGGGTGTATTCCTCCCTCTGCTATATTTTGGAAGAGATTGAGAAGGATAGGTGTTAGCTCTTCTCTAAATGTTTGATAGAATTTGCCTGTGAAGCCATCTGGTCCTGGGCTTTCATTTGTTGGAAGATTTTCAATCACAGTCTCAATTTCAGTGCCTGTGATTGGTCTGTTTATATTTTCTATTTCTTCCTGGTTCAGTCTCAGAAGGTTGTGCTTTTCTAAGAATTTGTCCATTTCTTCCAGGTTGTCCATTTTATTGGCATAGAGTTGCTTGTAGTAATCTCTCATGATCCTTTGTATTTCTGCAGTGTCCATTGTTACTTCTCCTTTTTTGTTTCTAATTCTGTTGATTTGAGTCTTCTCCCTTTTTTTCTTGAGGAGTCTGGTTAATGGCTTATCAGTTTCGTTTATCTTCTCCAAGAACCAGGTTTTAGTTTTATTGATCTTTGCTATCATTTCCTTCATTTCTTTTTCATTTATTTCTGATCTGATCTTTATGATTTCTTTCCTTCTGCTAACTTTGGGGTTTTTTTGTTCTTCTTTCTCTAATTGCTTTAGGTGTAAAGTTTGGTTGTTTATTTGAGCTTTTTCTTGTTTATTGTGGTAGGATTGTATTGCTGTAAACTTCCTTCTTAGAACTGCTTTTGCTGCATCCCAAAGGTTTTGGGTTGTCCTGTTTTCATTGTCATTTGTTTCTAGGTATTTTTTGATTTCATCCTTGATTTCTTCAATCATCTCTTGGTTATTAAGTAGTGTACTGTTTAGTCTCCATGTGTTTGTATTTTTTACAGTTTTTTTCCTGTAATTGATATGTAGTCTCATAGTGTTGTGGTCGGAAAAGATACTTGATACAATTTCAATTTTCTTAAATTTACCAAGGCTTGATTTGTGACCTAAGATATGAGCTATCCTGGAGGATGTTCCATGAGCACTTGGGAAGAATGTGTATTCTGTTGTTTTTGGATGGAATGTCCTATAAATATCAATTAAGTCCATCTTGTTTAATGTATCATTTAAAGTTTGTGTTTGATTATTTATTTTCATTTTGGATGACCTGTCCATTGGTGAAAGTGGGGTGTCAAAGTCCCCTACTATGATTGTGTTACTGTGATTTCTCCTTTTATAGCTTTTAGCATTTGCCTTATGTATTGAGGTGCTCCTATGTTGGGTCCATAAATATTTACAGTTGTTATGTCTTCTTCTTGGATTGATCCCTTGATCATTATGTAGTGTCCCTCTTTGTCTCTTGTAATAGTCTTTGTTTTAAAGTCTGTTTTGTCTGATATGAGAATTGCTACTCTAGCTTTCTTTTGATTTCCATTTGCATTGAATATCTTTTTCCATCCACTCACTTTCAGTCTGTATGTGTCCCTAGGTCTTAAGTGGGTCTCTTGTCGACAGCATATATATGGTTCTTGTTTTGGTATCCGTTCAGCCAGTCTATGTTGTGTCTTTTCATTAGAGCATTTAATCCATTTCCATTTAAGATAGTTATAGATATGTATGTTCCTGTTACCATTTTCTTAATTGTTTTGGGTTTGTTATTGTAGGTCTTTTCCTGCTCTTGTGTTTTCTGCCTAGAGAAGTTCCTTGAGCATTTGTTGTAAAGCTGGTTTGGTGTTGCTGAATTCTCTTAACTTTTGCTTGTCTGTAAAGGTTTTAATTTCTCCGTTGAATCTGAATGAGATCCTTGCTGGATAGAGTAATCTTGGTTGTAGGGTTTTCCCTTTCATCACTTTAAATATGTCCTGCCAGTCCCTCCTGGCTTGCACAGTCTCTGCTGAAAGATCAGCTGTTAACCTTATGGGGATTCCCTTGTGTGTTATTTGTTGTTTTTCCCTTGCTGCTTTTAATATGTTTTGTTTGTATTTAATTTTTTGTAGTTTGATTAATATGTGTCTTGGTGTGTTTCTCCTGGGATTTATCCTGTATGGGACTCTTTGTGCTTCCTGGACTTGATTGTCTATTTCCTTTCTCATGTTAGGGAAATTTTCAGCTATAACCTCTTCAAATATTTTCTCCGACCCTTTCTTTTCTTCTTCTGGGACCCCTATAATTCGAATGTTGGTGCATTTAATGTTGTCCCAGTGGTCTCTGAGACTGTCCTAAATTCTTTTCATTCTTTTTTCTTTATTCTGCTCTGTGGTAGTTATTTCCACTATTTTACCTTCCAGGTCACTTATCTGTTCTTCTGACTCAGTTATTCTGCTATTGATTCCTTCTAGAGAATTTTTAATTTCATTTATTGTGTTGTTCATCACTGTTTGTTTGCTCTTTAGTTCTTCTTGGTCCTTGTTAAATGTTTCTTGTATTTTCTCCATTCTGTTTCAAAGATTTTGGATATCTTTACTATCATTACTCTGAATTCTTTTTCAGGTAGCCTGCCTATTTCCTCTTCACTTGTTTGGTGTGGTGGGTTTTTACCTTGCTCCTTCATCCGCTGCATATTTCTCTGTCTTCTCATTTTGCTTAACTTACTGTGTTTGGGGTCTCCTATTCGCAGGCTGCAAGTTCATAGTTCCCGTTGTTTTTGGTGTCTGACCCCAGTGGGTGAGTTTGGTTCAGTGGCTTGTTTAGGCTACCTGGTGGAAGGGACTGGTGCCTGTGTTCTGGTGGGTGGGGCTGGATCTTGGCTTTCTGGTGGGCAGGGCCACGTCCAGTGGTGTGTTTTGGGGTGTCTGTGAACTTAGTATGATTTTAGGCAGCCTCTCTGCTAATGGGTGGGGTTGTGTTCCTGCCTTGCTAGTTGTTTGGCATAGGGTGTCCAGCACTGGAGCTTGCTGGCCATTGCGTGGAGCTGGGTCTTAGCCTTGGGATAGAGATCTCTGGGAGGGCCCTCACCAATTGATATTATGTGGTGCTGGGAGGTCTCTCGTGGTCCAATGTCCTGAACTCGGCTCTCCCACCTCAGAGGCTCAGGCTTGTCACCAGGCCGGAGCACCAAGACCCTATCAGCCACACGGCTCAGAAGAAAAGATGAAAGAAAATAAATAATAAATTTTAAAAATGAATAAAATCATATTATTAAAATAAATTTAAAGAGTATTATAGTAAACAAATTTAAATAGTAATAACAATATTAAAAAAAGAAGAGAGCAACCAAACCAATAAACAAGTCCAGCAATGATAACAAGTGCTAAAAGCTATACTAAGATAAATGTAAAAATCAGAAACTAGTTATTCGCAGACAGCAAACCCCAAGTCTACAGTTGCTCCCAGAGTCCACTGCCTCTATTTTGGGATGATTCGTTGTCTATTCAAGTATTCCACAGATGCAGGGTACATCAAGTTGATCGTGGAGCTTTAATCCGCTGCTCCTGAGGCTGCTGGGAGAGATTTTCCTTTCTCTTCTTTGTTCACACAGCTCCTGGGGTTCAGCTTTGGATTTGTCACTGCCTCTGTATGTAGGTTGCCCTCAGGCATCTCTTCCTCGCCCAGACAGGAGGGGGTTAAAGTAGTAGCTGACTACAGGGCTCTTGCTCATTCATGCCGGTTGGTGGGGGCGAGGGAGGGGTACAGTAGTTATAGGTGGACGGCGGGACGAGCGCGGCGGCAGAGGCCAGTGTGACGTTGCAACAGCCTGAGGCGGGCCATGTGTTCCCCTGGGGAAGTTGTCCCTGGATCCCGGGACCCTGGCAGTGGTGGGCTACACAGGCTCCTGAGCAGGAGGTGGGGATAGCGACCTGTGCTTGCACACAGGCTTCTTGGTGGCTGCAGCAGCAGCCTTAGCATTTCATGCCCGTCTCTGGTGTCCGAGGTGATAGCTGTGGCTCGCACCCGTCTCTGGAGCTCACTTAGACGGTGTTCTGCCTTCTGTGGGCACACGGGGAAGGAATCCCCTCTCCTCGCGCACCCCGAAACAATGGTCTTTTGCCTCTTAGGCAGCTCCAGACTTTTTCCTGGACTCCCTCCCGGCTAGCTGTGGTGCACTCACCCCTTCAGGCTGTGTTCACGCCGCCAACCCCAGTCCTCTCCTTGGTATCTGACCTCCGAAGCCCGAGCCTCAGCTCCCAGCTTCCACCTGTCCCGGAGGGTGAGCAAACAAGCCTCTCGGGCTGGTGAGTGCTGGTCGGCACCGATCCTCCGTGCGGCAGTCTCTCCACTTTGCCCTCCGCACCCCTGTTGCTGCACTCTCCTCCGTGGGTCAGAAACTTCCCCCTCACCCAACCCCCAGTCTCTGCCATTGAAGGGGCTTCCCAGTGTGTGGAAACTTTTCCTCCTTCACGGCTGCCTCCCACTGGTGCAGGTCCCGTCCCTGTTCTTTTGTCTTGGTTTTTCCTTTTTTCTTTTGCCCTATCCAGGTACATGGGGAGTTTCTTGCCTTTTGGGAGGTCTGAGGTCTTCTGCCAGCATTCAGTAGGTGTTCTGTAGGAGTTGTTCCACAAGTAGTTGTATTTCTGATGTATTTGTGGGGAGGAAGGTGATCTCCGCATCTTACTGCCCTGCCATCTTGAAGGTCCCCCCCTCAGCTACTCTTGTGAAGGTGGACCAACCTCAAGGTATTAGCTAGTAGGTGGACTCGCCTGAAAGCAGAGGCAGCCCCTTACCCTGGCACAAAGCATCCTCCAACACCCAGCCAAGCAGGGATGATCTCTGTCTCACATGTGAAGAAATGAAGGCTCACATGTGAAGTGACCTGCTTAAGGCCAGGCAGCCTACTTAGAGGAGGGCCTGGGCTGGATCCGGGAGCAGATGACACCAGCTGAGGAGGGTGGTGGCTGGTGGAACCAGCCAGGGGTGCTTCCTTAGGACGTGACCCATTGGGACCTCATGAGGGTTCTGTGGGTCCCAGCAACAAACTCCTGTTGCCCTGAGAAGTGAGTGGTCTCTCTCCTACCCACCGTCTTCTTCCGTTTCGTCTTTTAGTGAGTCAGGGAAGGGTTTCAGGAAACGGACTCCAGAAACCTAGACAAGCTCTTGCTTCTTGGTGGAGGGAAGATGATTTCCTGTTAAGAAGCTGTGTGGGGCTTCCCTGGTGGCGCAGTGGTTGAGAGTCCGCCTGCCGATGCAGGGGACACGGGTTCGTGCCCCGATCCCGGAAGATCCCACATGCCGCGGAGCGGCTGGGCCCGCGAGCCATGGCCGCGGAGCCTGTGTGTCCGGAGCCTGTGCTCCGCAACGGGAGAGGCCACAGCAGTGAGAGGCCCGCGTACAGCAAAAAAAAAAAAAAAAAAAGAAGCTGTGTGACCTTTGGGGCATGGACTCTGTATGAAGCCTGCCTCAAGCAGACCCGGCCTTCAAGCCTCCAGAAGAATGCTGATGGTGAAGGTCGGGAAGCTGACCAGTTTCGGACGTCCTGCTGTGTCTCCAGAAGGAAAGTCAACTGCAAAGCAATGCTCAATGAGCCTTTGTTCCTTCTCTCCATCATCAAAGTAGAAGTGACTTGCTTAAATATTTAAGAAATTTAGCAAATGTATACACATGCACAATATTGTTTGTGGAGTACACAGTGATATTTCTCATTTATACCTTTTTGAAGGCCCTGTGTGCTAGAAGCTAGATATTTTAAGAATTATATTTTTGGCGAACCCAACATTCATCTTCAGAGGTATGAGAAAGGTCTAGTCAACTAGCTCATATAAAATATTTCTACCTGTTAGAAGGCATCCAAAGCAAACTAAAGATTTTTGCTTTCATTGGCAATATCCTGACTAGCTAATCCAATTTTTTTTTTTTTTTTTTTTTTTTTGCAGTACGCGGGCCTCTCAGTGCTGTGGCCTCTCCCGTTGCAGAGCACAGGCTCTGGACACACAGGCTCAGCGGCCACGGCTCACGGGCCCAGCCGCTCTGCAGCATGTGGGATCTTCCTGGACCGGGGCACAAACCCATGTCCCCTGCATCGGCAGGCGGACTCTCACCCACTGCACCACCAGGGAAGCCCAATCCTGTTTTCTTTTAGAATTTTCTAAGAAGCCCTGGGAGAAGTAATTGAAAAAGATCAGAAGCGGAGCTCAGTGATGGGCCTGCCTTAAGCAGGCTGATTGATATTGGTGGGTTTTTTTCCCTTTAATACCCCCTCCCTTAGCGGGGAAAAGAAGATGTGTATAAATGCTTTAGCTGGAGATCAAGAGGACTAATTCTTTGCTGCTCGCTGACTCTGGGCCTTGGGGCAAGCCACTGCATCTCTGGGTCTTTCTCATCTTTAGAGTGAAGAGATTGTCCTTTCCGGCTGAGTTTCTCTGTGACCCTGTCACGGGAACTGGGCGGGCCATTGAGCAGAAAACTTCTGTAGCCCATGAGATTACTCTATCTGCAGCGACAGCAATCTGTGAATCCACATATAAAACATTTAGGGAGATGGAATGCAGCTGTTGGTGTAATGAGTAAGGAGAGAAAATAGAATTTGTTGAGGATTAAAAAAACTTAAAGCTGAACGATGTGAAAGCCCATAGGGTAATTGCTACTTGGCTGTATGTTCACAATTGGCATAAGTACGTCCCAAGGGCCTCTTGTGTGTTGGAGAACAGCACTCCTCAAAGTGGTCCCCTCTGCAGAATCACCATCACCCGTGAGCTTTGTAGAATCCAGCTTCCTGGGCCCACCTCAGACCTGTTGAACCAGGAAGTAGAGGGGATCCCGGAATCTGTTTCAACAAGCCTTCCAGGTGATTCTTTGTGCTAAAGTGAGAGAAACACTGTTCTGGAAACACAGCATTTGAGGAGCACTTAGGGGTCACATATACTTGTAGGGGTCATGCATACTTATAGATGAAGAAACAAGCCCAGGAAGGTCAGTGGCTTCCCAGGAAGGTCCATAGCTGACTCAGGCTTTGTCAGGGAGTTAATAGATGAGCTGCAGCCCAGGCCATTCCTCTTCCTAGTATGGTCTGTGACCAGCAACCTCAGTGGCACCTGGGAGTTTGTTAGAAATGCACATGCATGGGTCCCAGGCCAGACCTATGGACCAGAATCTCTGGGGGTTAGTATGTTTTATCAAGCCCTCCTGGAGACTCTGAAACCCTGGCACTCGTCTCGGCACTCTGCTCTTAGTAGTTGAGCACTTGTCACCAGAGAGACACTTTAAGTGCTAACGGCTGTGATGACCCTGTCTTGAGACTGTGTTATTGGGACTCAGATGGAAATATGTGGTCCTACCTACATATTTGTTTTTCTGTAGCAGCAGCCTAGGATCTCCTGGTCTCAGGGTGACCACCTGTCCTGTTTTGCCTGAGACGGAGGGGATTTCCCCAGACATGCTGAACTGGGTAAGTCCCAGACAAACTGGGACAACTGGGCATCCTAGCTGGTCTCAGGGTTTAGGGAAAAAAAGTTGGTTGTGTCCTACGGAGTTGGAATCATTTGACAAACATTTTCTTGACTGCATTGAGCGTAGGAGGCTGAGGTGGTAATAAAAAGGCCATTTTCATTAAGCCTGTGGTAATGTATTGCTGTCATTGCTGAAGCCCATTATCCTTTTCTTTCTTTCGTCTCCACATGGAAGCTGGCAGTGCAGGAGCACAGTTGTGGGGAGGAGATGGGACGGCCCAGCACTCATTTTTTGTTCCTTTTGTACAGTAAGTGGTTATCACGTGGCATGCCACGTGGTAGGGATATTATATAAGCCAGGGAGGGGCCTGTTCTGTGGGTTCAAGTCCAAGGCAGGGAGGGGTCTGAAAGAGGAAGGGATGTTCTTAGTAACAAAATCATTTCATTTGTCAGCTGAAGCTGGGAAGCTCTTGGGCATTTGCCAAGTGTAGCTTTTGTTTGTCTCCTGCTCTGCTGGGAGTGCCGGGGCCTACGGACAGAGCAAAATGGCCCTATTTTCTTCATGCACTTACATTTTTCTGGGCTTTTCAGAACGTTTAAGAAGCAAGTAGGTATTCTGATTCTCCCATTTTATAGATTATAAGGTTTTGGTTCTAGAGAGGAAGAAAACCAGACTCCCAAGGAGAAAGGGGGTGATGGTATACTGTTTAGAGTTATATAGTCCAAAGTTTTTCAGATTTTATTACTGATGTCCCTAGAGCTGTTTCTTGTACTGGGCTCAGGGATCATGGAAGCTTGCTCCTGATCCATGAGTGGGGCTGGAAGTGTCGTCCCAGGCCTTTGGAGACTGGTTTTATGCAAAGGTGTTTATTTTTTTAATTTATTTATTTTGGCTGCGTTGGGTCTTTTTTGCTGCGTGTGAGCTTTCTCTAGTTGCAGCAAGCTGGGGCTACTCTTCCTTGCGGTGCTCGGGCTTCTCATTGTGATGGCTTCTCTTGTTGCAGAGCATGGGCTCTAGGCGCGCGGGCTTCAGTAGTTATGGCACACGGGCTCAGTAGTTGTGCCGCACGGGCTCTAGAGCGCAGGCTCAGTAGTTATGGTGCACGGGCTTAGTTGCTCCGTGGCATGTGGGATCTTCCCAGACCAGGGCTCGAAGCCATGTCCCCTGCATTGGCAGACGGATTCTTAACCACTGTGCCACCAGGGAGAAGGCTGTTATGGGGACATATCTCTCCACGTGTTACCGGGGGATTGCTAGTGAAAGAAAAGTAGCCCCATCTTTCGTGGAGTGATACCAATTGTATGTCCTGTAGCTGAGAACTTTGGTCTCTTAGGACCACAGGAATGTGGTATGATTATGCTTAGGATTCTGTCCTAGACTTTCAATTTTTGTTAATTAAATTTGTTTGACCCATTCTCAATCATCTAGGAAAACATTATCTCACTTATTAGAAATCCCTATATTTTAATTCAGTGTCTAAGTCCTGGAGACATGGGGAAGCTGGGCAGGACATGGAAGGAGTAGTGATGTTGCATTATTTCTTCCTCTTGTCATCTCTGATTAGTTGTAGCTGGAAACATTCCAAGCCTGTTTTTTTCCCCAGAGTAGATGGGGATCAGGTAATAGTTATCTTTAAAAAGGAAACAACGCCCCTAAAACATTACATGTTAACTCACCCTTGTATACCCATGCAGAATCCTCACCAGAAAATCTATTCACTGCTCCTAAAAATCCCCCAACATGTTACAGGAACAGATATCTGATCATGGTGATTTAAATATTGGAGTAGGTTATTTAGTAGTTCTAGAATGTTCTGTAAGGTTTTGAAGCCAGACTGATGACTAGGCTTCAGCAGTCAACTGTCAGGTCTGTGAGGATAGGGACAATGTTTTTTTTCCTATGGTCTTTCTAGAGCCTGGCACAGGGCATGGCCATGGTAGGTACTCAATACCTATTTGATAAAATGGGCATAGAAGTTCTCTTTGAAAGAAAGAGGTTACATAACCGTCAGCCTCCCTTAAGTAAGGCTAGTTGAGTCTAGCCTTAAGACTGAATTCCACAGACATCTTTGGAAGATTAGCCAAGGGCCCGCTCCCATCTGAGTGTTGTGAGGAGTGAGGGGGAAAGGCCTGAGGGGGAGAGAGTAGACTGCAGTGAGCAGTCTAGGCTGTCACCCCCCCTCAGGGTCAGTGGAGAGCCGTTGTCACTCGTAGGACAGGTATGGTGGAGCAGAGGGCAGGGGCACAGGTGTGGAGTCAGGTGTAAATGACAGGGAAGTGCACACTGAGGTGTGGCGCCTGCAGTGGGCCTGCAAATCATGGAGTCCGAAGGGGTGCTGGCAGTGACATCGGCTGTGTTCCCCTTCTGTACTGGTGAGGAAACTGAGGCTCAGAGCAGGAACGCGACTCATACAAGATCAAACAACCTGTTCGCGGTTGAGTCCAGAGTAGAACCTGGGTCTTTGGCTTTTAGTCCTTTTTTTTCCCCCGGTATCTGTGATTTTCAGATGCCCTGTGGAGCAACAAGGAGCCTCCTGGGTGAGCAAAGGGGGCAGGCAGGCAACCATGTATATCTTCTCTGAAGGAAGGTTCTATCGATATTTATCCGTAGATCTCTGAAAGCACGGCATGCACCAGCTGTTGAAGTAGCGCCGACATTGCCGGTCGCCCTGGCACCTCCCAGCCTTCATGATCATCACATTTTTGCTCCCAGATGCGGTGACACTGATCCCCCGAGAAGGATGAGCTCTTATTCCTGCTCTGGTCCTTCAGCTCTTTGCCAGGTTCCCTCTAGGGCAGTGTGAGCTGAGGCTTCTGAAGGAGTCAGCTGATGCGTGAACATGCTTGTCCAGCTTGGACAAATGTCTGAACTGGGAGTGGGTTATGTAACTTTATTACATAAACCTGATTCTCCCCCAGGCCTCAGTTACCCCTTAATTAGAAGCCAGCTGCCCTCAGAAACCTGGCTGCCCCTCTGGGCTCTTGGAGTATTGTTTGGGTACCTGTCACATGATGAGCCTTTCTAAGTGATATCTTGGTGACCTGGACGAGTTAGTGCAGCTTTGGAAGGTGCACTGAGAAGTCTTAGGCAAGTCAGCATTGCTGTGACGTTCCCGCACGTGATTTTTCTGCGGATTCATTTTTATCATTATTTTCCAAAAACATCAGTATGATAGTTTGGAAATTTAATACATGGTCCTTCACTAGGGATAGTTTGAGAAGGTCTAAATCATCTAAAGCCTTACCTTGAATTTAGTCATCATAATAGTTAACACACATAAAGCATATGCTCAGTTAGGCTTTATGGTAATTGCTTCGAACGTGTTTTTTAATGCTTGGGATCACCTTGTGAGGGTGGTACTCCAGGAGATGAGTATCCCTGGCTCCCAAATGCAGAATCTGGGCCTTGGGGGCCCATAGCCCACCCAGAATCAAATGGGTGGGAAAGGGCAGTATGGGGCCTTGACATCAGGTCTGCTGCCTTCAGAGCGTGGCCTGTGCTGAGCCCCTGAGCTCCTGAGCTGAGCTGGGCTTGGGAGGGGCTCGCGTGCTGGTCCACAGGTTTGTTCCCCGGGCTGAGCTGTGGCCCTGCACTGCCCTGGACTTCATGGCGGAGGAGGGTCTGCATCTCCCACTCTTCTTTTTTTTTTTTTTGCAGTACGCGGGCCTCTCACTGTTGTGGCCTCTCCCATTGCGGAGCACAGGCTCCGGATGCGCAGGCTCAGCGGCCATGGCTCACGGGCCCAGCCGCTCCGCGGCGTGTGGGATCTTCCCGGACCAGGGCACGAACCCGCCTCCCCTGCATTGGCAGGCGGACTCTCAACCACTGAGCCACCAGGGAAGTCCTCCCACTCTTCTTTTGCCTTCCTCCTGCCTCGCTGGTTTGTGCTCATGGAACAAGTGGCAATGAGAAGACTGTTTCTTGGACTAAATGACAGCAGTTGCCACTCATTCTTACTGAACATGTCTTTTTTTTTTTGGTCTTAATGTAATGCCTTCTGCTGAGGTTTTGGGGAAGACAGACCCCCCCCCCCACCCACAGAAATGGATTCTGTAGGTGCAGGTGCCCATCTATAAGAGATGGCAGTTGGCACTTTTGCCTTCCTCTTTTCTGATGCCAACTGTCCCTTCCTCTCTGTCAGTATGTGGGACAGCAGGCCTGCTTGAGGAGAGTGATCGGACAGTGGGCAAAGGCCTCGTAGGAGTCCAGTAGCTGGAGGCTTGGCCCTATGTGAGACATGGGCTTCCTTTCTCTTTCCTTCTTTGGGCAGCTGTGACTTGACTTCTGTGCATTCTCCAAATTTTATGTAGCATAAATTCAGTATTAGAATAACATACTTTAAAAAAACCAAATTCTACCACCTTTTCCTTATACCTGTGCCTCAGTTTATTCATCTGTAAAATGGTGATAATTGCCACTGCTTGCTTCATAGGGCCAAATGAAGTAACAGCCTGGTGTGCTGGGTGTTTTAACGAGAGGTGGCAAAGACCACGAAATCAAGCTCAAGTGGCAGATAGATTTTAATGCTATAAATGGGGCTGTGAGATGGAAGTTTAATCTTTTGCAATCTGATCTCATTTGTTCAGTCTCAGGACTTAGCTTGGGAAATCGATAAAATGAGTTAATTGTGTGTTCTCTTTTTTCCATTGGTGTAGCAGCTCTTTAGGCTTTGGACAAAAGCTAAACTCCCATGTACTTAAAGAAAAATAGCATTTGAGATGCCTGGGAGATAAGAACAGCAGCCTGAGTTGCTCTCAGCCGGGATGATAATGAAAGCCAGGCAGGAGAGTGGGGAAGAGGGGCATTTAGAAGGCGCTCCCCGATGAAGTCTGCAGTGATAAAACCCCTGCACTGACTTCAGTCTTCACGGGTCCCACAGCACTTATCTCTGGGTAGTCGATGCATTTTTGGACATTCTTTAATGTACAGAAACAAATTGCAGTTTCCTATCTGAACCTGATAATTATGAGGCCACACTTGATGTTCAGACTTAAAGAAAAGGAAATAGCAGCTCTCTGACTTGAATAGTTAAACCATATCAGAGCCGCGAGTGTTCCATAGCCCCGTGATGAGCTTTTTCTCTGAAGTTCGTTTGTCCCTAATCTTTAGCACAAATGTAAAATGTAGTTGTCTGCCTCCAAATCATGGTGAGCCTTGCAGTAAAGTCGGCAGAATTTGTTACAGCAGCAGCAGGGAGGCATCAGTGACTCTTGGGAGAGATCAGGCTTCTGGTTTTATGCCAAAGCAGTGCTTGAAATGGCTTTAGAATGGTAAGCTTCCTGAGGGCAGGGGCTTTTGTCTGTTTTGTTCACTGTTCTATGCCCAGTACTTAGAACAATGCTGACCACAGCGGTGCTGAGAAGATATTTTTTGGAGGGAGTGGATGGGAGCTTTAGAAAGTGCCTCCTTACATTCAGCAGTGTTGGTAGTGGGCGCAGGGGGCTAGAGGCACAGCTGAAACAATCTCATTGGGAAACAACTATTAAATCCTGGTGATGGGAAAGGGCTCTAATGTACATTATTCACAACCAGCCACTCAGCTTCCATGTAACCTTAATTAAATGAAATGATTTGAAAGTGTAATGTTGGCAGTAATATGCTTGGGTGTTTGAGATTGGGTGATTGCATTGCATTAATAAATGTCTTAGTGAAATAAACGACCCAGTTTGTTGTAGCGAAAGTAGAAAGCCACTCAGTTGGGTGTTATACTGTTGCAAATTGGTTCATTTTCATAAGTGTCTTGACAATGGGGATTTGATTATTGTCATTAGTCATTGTTATTTGTTATCTTGGATCAAACAGTTGAGCTTCTGCCTGCCAGTTTAGAAACATCCAGTTCATTGGGGAGTTTATCTCTCTGATGGAAGTATGTATATGGGGTATTTGGGACTGGAAGGGCCTGATGTCTGCTTGGGGCAGACAGAAAAGGGTTTTCACAGGGAATAACTATGTCAAGTATCACACACAGTGGGTGGTCAAAGGAAGACACTGCTGCCGGTGCTCAGCTGGTTAAGGTGCCATGGTGTCTTCAAGCCTGGGTGCATGGGTGTCCCCTACTGTGTGTCTGCCAGTGGAGTCCAGTTTGGTGGGTACAGGTGGATGGGTGGCTTAGTAGGAGTCCTATCTTTGCCTCTTGGTGAGACATCTCAGTGTTGATGCTATACTTACTGTGATGGGTCATTGTCGTGTACAAAGGACTCCGTGTTTATCCTATAGCAGTGTTTCTCAGTGAGGCTCTTGGAGCCCCGTAATAGAGTCAGTTAGGTTGTGTGACATGTGGACTTGTAGAACCATCCCAGATCCTCTGGAGAAGCACTTTGGGCCTCTTTATTTTGCTTTCCTCCATGGAAAAGCCTTGGTGGGCTTTTGGGCCTTGCTTCCTCATTTCCATCTTGTCTCCTCTCTGTTGTCACTTCCATGGAAAGTCCATCTCTCACTACTCTGTCTGAAATAGCACGCTTGGTTCCCCCAGTTGGGTTGTTTCCAAGCCCCTTACCATGCTTTACTTCTCTCTGTAGCAGCTATCTGTGTATCTGATTTTGTCTCTCTCGTCTACTGGAATGTGAGTTCTCTGAGTGCAGGGATCCTGTCTTTTCCTCCTCTCACACCCCATTGCCTAGAGCCTGCCTGGCAAATAGTAGGTGCTCCATAAATACATCGCATGAAGGTCTCCAGATGACTCTTGTGTATGCTCAAGTTGCCTTATAGGAAGAGGGGGAATGAGTTGGTAAGAGATAGTTCTTCAGTAGGTTAAAGAAATGGTGGAGGGCTTCCCTGGTGGTTGGGAGTGGTTGGGAGTCCGCAGTGGTTGGGAGTCTGCCTGCCGATGCAGGGGACACGGGTTCGTGCCCTGGGCCGGGAGGATCCCATGTGCCGCGGAGCGGCCGGGCCCATGCTCCATGGCCACTGGGCCTGCGCATCCGGAGCTTGTGCTCCACAACGGGAGAGGCCACGACAGTGAGAGGCCCGCGTACCACAAAAAAAAAAAAAAAAAAAAGAAATGGTGGAAAAGGCTAGAAACTCAAGCCCTAATGTTAATAAGCTTGCAGTTTTACCTTAATGAGATAACTTTACCAGTGTGAACCGCAGAGAATTTAAGGGCCTTAATAACTACTGGTGGTAATTGCAAAACTTTCTGCAAACATACGGCAATAGATGTAACAATAATGGCCGTTATAGATCTTAGTTATGACTGACCCCTTAAGGAAGATAGGGTTTTAGCAGATTCCTGGTTCTTTTGAGTTCTGTCTCAACTAATTTAACCCAGAGAACATGAATTTGAGGGAAAGATGCAGCCTGTCTTGAGAACTCACACCAGGGCTTGCAAAGAGGACACAACCCAGAAGGATCTGTTCTTCTGTCTACTAATTTAAATTATAGTCTTGAAGTCAGGTGCATCTCTGTTTCAATCTATGACTAATCAGTGCCCTTTTCAGGGTAGGGACTTCGTGGTTTTATGAATAGAATTTGCTTCTGTAAAATAATCAGTTTAAATTCTTTTATTTGACAACTTGAGCAAGAAACTCTACTGATTGTAAATGATGGTAGTGATGCCTTTAGCACTGGCCTCACTGCGTCCCTTTGAGTTGGTAGTGGTTAAACTGAGGTGCCAACAATATTGTGAATAGAAGGCACAGCCTCGGTTCCCACACTACTAATCTTGGAGCTGATCTAATCTGAGTATTATTTCTTTCTTCTTTTTGCCATTTCCTTACTTAATAGGATCTCCACCAAAGAATGAAAATCTTAACAGAGCTGGTCCAGAGGCAATATGTGACATAATCCTGAGGAGAAATCTCAGTATTGTAGAAACCTCATTATTGTGAGCATTTATTTAAAAGTAGCTCTCGTATCTGCTGCTATTCTGTTAGTAGTGCACTATGATTGTAGGATCTTTTTCCGATGTGTCTGTGTAGAGTAAGGCATTCTCTAATCTGAAGCCAGAGGTGTTTGGCTTTGTGTTTTCTCCCTTTACCATATTTTAAACTGTATATATGTGTGTTTGTGTGTGTGTGTGTGTATAATATATATATATATATATACGTGTGTGTGTGTATATATATAATTTTGTTGTTGTTGACATTTTCAATGTCTTCCAGGTGGTTAATATAACCCATCCTCACCAATCTGTGCTACAAACATCTTTGGAAATTCTTTACTAATGGAGTAAAGGTTTGGTTCCTTAACTTCCATCTTCAGTAGATCCTATATGGGGTCTGCATTTACAGAGGGACTGGTTTGAGTGACACATGTTTAGGGATTTAAAAAAAAGAGCACATTTGACTGACCCAGGAGAAGAGGCAAGGGTGGATTCAGAGCGTTGCTTTGGAGTCCTACAGATCCAGGGTCAAATCCTGGCTCTGGTGATTTTTAGTACGCTTGGCAGGGTGTTTAATCTTGCCAGTTAATTACCCCACTTTCTTAGGTAAACTGAGAGTAAATACTATTTTATTCATTCAAATACCAACTGCTGGGGATACCTAGAGCAAATGGTGGGCGATGGCCCCGGCCCACATGGCGCTTACATCAAAGTGAGGCAGACAAACAAGATAAAGTATTTAGTTCCTAGACACTGTTAAGTGCTGGGGTGAGGCGGGGGTGGGGAATGAAGCGGAGAAGAGAAACATGCGGCAGGGAGAGAGGAGTGATGTGCGATTTGAGGCTGTGCTGAGATGTTCGTTCCCCTTTGGGTGAAGACTTGAAGCAGGTGAGGGAGCAAGCAGGGTGGAAATCTGGAAGAAGAACATTCCAGACAGAGTAACAGCAAGAGCCCAGGCCTGAGGTGCAGTGGGCCTGGGAGTTTTGAGGAACAGCAAGGAAGCCTGTGGCTGGAGCTGAGCTGGGAGAGTAGGATGGGAGCCCAGAGAGGGGCACAGGCCAGATCGTGTGGGCTTTTGGAGGGCATTGCAAGGCTTTGGACTTTTACTCCGAGATGAGGAACGAGTGGAAGATTTTGAGCAGGACAGTGACACTATCTGTCCTCATTTTCACACGACTTTAAGGTTCTTTTGAGAATTTGCATTTGTGTATGAAGGGCACCTGGCATGCAGTAGGCGTCCTGTAATACGATTCACTAGAATGCTGCCGTTAGTAGGATAAGGACGAAAGCCTTGTTCTTGTCCGCTAAGCCCTGCCACCTTTGAAAAAGTCACTATCGGTGGACCTGGTGTGGGTAAGGTTGGCAAGCTGCTGATCTGGAGAGCATGTTGTACAGGACTTAACTCTTCTGGGGGCGTTTTTCAAGATTTCTGGCTGCTTCTCTCCCTACTTGGGTGCCCAGCATTCATGGTTCTTCCCTCTGGTCCTGTAACACATTCTGCTTTAATAGGAAGGTATGTGGTCTGTTATTTAGACTCTGGTCTTGATTGAGTTGTCATGTGCCTGTGTATTGACTTTAGAAACTTCCTCATCGTGGTTTTTAGAGCAGTGGAAGCTGTGGATGGGAGAGGTAAGTGTAGGCAGGGTTTCTAGGGCCTTAACTAGTGCCAGTGACCAGTTAGCCCTGGCCCATGTAGCTAATCTCAGAGTCATCAGCCCAGTGACTTTATTCTTCTTGGAACCTTGGTCAGAGAGAATCAAGTTCTAGCACGTGGGGACCCTTCAAAGCCAGGTGCACTGTATTGTGTGAAAGGAAAGAAAAGTGTACCTCTTCTCTTACAGGAATAGCCCAGCTCTGTGCTGGAAGCAACACATGGAGCCTCATGTTAGACTTGAATAATTCAGAACTGGTTAGGGTGAAGGTTATTTATCAATTTCTGTCTGTATACCTGGTATCAGTAGCAGTAGAGTTACTACTTATTCTTATTGATTCAGATTTATTAGCAAATAGCAAGACTTTATTTTTAGGACCTGATTTGTGTGCCACTAAGGAAGCACTGTGGATTGCTGAGGATTTGTGTTTGTAGGAGGCCCACCTGCAAGATTCCCCATTTCTTGGCTTTTTAGAAACATCTGACCAGTGAAGCCTGCTTGGAGAAGTGGTCATGTTCCTACCTTGGATACTCAGATATTTTCATTACAGTCATGTTGAAATTGTGTGGAGTCAGTTGATTCAGTGTTGATGTTAAAACATAGGAGAGATACCCTTCAATATTTAACATAGATCAACACGTTGTTGTGTATTCATACAATGGACCAGCACACAACAGCTAAAACAAACTTGAGCTACACACAGTAACGTGAGTGGATCCCACTTTACGCAGAGCCAAAGAAGCAAGACACAAAGCAATACAAACTCTATGCAGTTCAGCTATAGACAAAGCTCAGCTCTGTCATTCAGAGATTCTTATGTAAGTGGGAATTATTTGAAAAGAGGTTAGTGGTTTGCCTTTAGAGGGAGGGGCACTAGTGTTCTTGGCTGGGGCTGTAGCTACACAGATACTTCCTAATAGTTATTCTCTATGTGTGTGTATGCTGTGTGAGCTATAACATACACAACTTTAAAAGTACATGAATACCTGGAGAGAATGCCGGAATCCCGAGGCTGGTTGCTGGCACTAAAAAGCTGTGTGACCAGAGCCAGTCTCTTAACCTCTTTGTGTTTCAGTTTTGTATCTGTAAGTTGAGGGGGTGGAATTGAATTTGGGGTCTTGTCCAATTTTAGTATCGAAACTCTTTCTCAAACCCAGTCTTAACTGAAGCTCAAGATGAAAGAAGGTCGTGGCATGATGGGTTGTCTGAGCCCCCATACCTCTGGTCTTGGGTGGTTCTTGGAGCCCTGGGAGTACCCTAGAGTTTGAGGAAACCCTGGACCAGGTGACCTCCAAGATAACCTCCAGCTGTGAAAAGTACATGATTCAGAATCGGGGCAGCCTTGGTTCCCATAATGGGTTAGTTCCCACTGCTGGGCTGTTTAGGGTGGAATGTTCTCCTCCCTTTGAATCCTCCCTCAGTGAAGGCAGCAAATTGAGGCTTGGTCAGCGAGCATTTCTCCAGGGCTTGCTGAATGGGGTGAGGGAGATGGAGGGTTACGAGACCACACCTCACCCACGAGAAGCTGGGGAGACAGACTTGTCTGACAGCAGACCTTGAGCTCGTACTGTGAGCTAGGTCTTGAGGATGCAGCAGTGAATAAGATGCTCTGCCTTGTCAGCCTTGCGTTTAGTGGGGGATGCAGACCTGTTGCCTGACAGCATTGGGTCATGGGGCCTGTGAAAGGGGCAGTGCGGAGGAGGAGGGTTGTATACCTCAGGCTTGGGAATTGGACCGTTTCTCAGGGGAAGTGAAACCCAGGCTGCAGTACCTGCAGGTGGGAGTAGCCAGACAATGGGAGGAAGGGGTGGGAGAGCGTTCCAGGCAGAGGGAGGGCCTAGGGGAGAAAGAGCATGGTGCAGTCAGGGAAGCGAAACCAGTGTTATTTCCAAGGTGGAAATGGTTAGAGACCTTGTAGATGCACGAGAAGTCGATCCTGAGAGCCATGGAGAGGTCATTGAAGAGTTCTGAGCAACGGAGGGAAATGATGAGATTTATATTTTGAAACATCACTTTGGCTGCACTAAGGAGGGTGGATTGATGTGGGGGCCAAGCTAAAGGCCAAGGGTCCCCTGCTCAACCCTAGTGAGAAAAGGGGCTGCCTGAGCAGAGGTATTGGTGGGGGGCACAGAGAAATGGTGAACAGATTCAGGAGAATCGGGGATCTGCTTGAATGAACAAGGCAGAGGGGTAGTCAGTAGAGTGTCGAGGCTTTTTACCTGGGCTGCTGAGAGGATGGCACCCCTCTCTGAGACAGGGAACAGAAGCAAGGGGGCTTTGGGGCTCCAGAGTGGAAGGAGATGAGCTCACTTTTGAACAGGATGAAGTTGGAGAGTCTGTAAGAAACAGCTGGAGAGGATGACTAGGGTGGACTACATAAAAATGGGCCAGCTTGTGAGAGTCTTTGAGAGTTAGCCTAGAGCTCTGTTGTCCTGCCAGAGTCACCAGGAGGAGCTGGCCTGGGAGGGCCGGGGTGGCACTTAAGGAAGTGACTCGGTGGCTTTGTCCTTAACTGATGTGTTTTCTCATGTTTCTGGGATTCTATGTGGCTGGTCCAGAGCTCAAGGTTAAGGAGACCTTGCTCTATAGCCACACTGTTTTGGCTGATGGAAAGTAATGGTTTGAGACTCCAGGTTGTAATGACATCCTGGCTCCCACATTCTTTCGATCTTCACAACTGACAGTCCCTCCAGATCCCACATCCATCCTGGCTGCCCGCCCAGCTCTGATATACCCTGGGACCAGCAGCTGTTTCTCTGCTGCTTACCATGCAGCACACCTCTCATTTATGCCCAAGTGCTAGTGACTGGCCTTTGTCTTGTTTCATCATCCAGCCTCATCCTGGTCTGAATTCCTACTTTTTTTTCACACCTCAGTCTGTAGGGAAACAGTTCTTTTCCTAAACCTCAGAAGACAAGTCTTTGCTTCCTACTCCCAGATATCCCCGTGTACCCGCTCTTCTTGAGTCCTCCTGGTGTGTGAGTCCTGGTGGTCCTCAGAATGCTGCATTCCAGCCTTTCCAGCCGAGCCTCAGCCTGCCCACAGGTGCTGCTTCTCTGGCGTTTTGTGGTTCTGGGATTGCCGGTGTTTACTGTGCATTCTGGTAGGGCTCTTGTCCATCTGCTTCCAGTTAGAAGATTAATAAGGGTAGATGCTACTTTTGGAGTCCACATCTGTCTGTGCACTCTTTGGATAAAAGAGTTGACCCCCAGGGCCCTGCAGAGGCCTGGCATGCTGATAACATGGCAGCCTGTCACCACGTTGGCTTGATTTTCACCTCTTACCATCTGTGTTGTCAAATAGCTCCATCTCCACATTAGGTGTAGGATTCAAAAGCTGTGTGTCACCTGGGTTGCCCTCTTTCCTTTTCTCTTTCCAGATCTTATTTGTCTGATACTTTCACCCCCTGTTCTTATTTCTGCAGGCACTAGATGCTCAGGTGCTGCTTGGTTTCTACAATCACGTACTCCTAAGAGTATGCCACTACCATGGAGAGTTTCAAATAGATTTCATAGATCATGGGCCTTTTAGTCTCTTGGAGGTGCTCCTGCTTGGTGCTTGTGCTTGTGACTCCAGCGTAAAAGCCTGATGTGGCGAGAAATCCTATTGGCTCTCCTTCCTGGAGTATGGTGGCTGCTACTGCCCACCTCTGTTCTTGATCCCTGTTTTCCCGAGTGTGGTCCTCTGAGGAGTAGGGGGAGTGACCTTCAGCCTCTGTTCAGAAGCTGCAAACTACTTGTGTATCCTTAACATTTTTTCTGGTTGTAACCTGGTTTCCATCGGAGTATGCGCCTGTGAGGCCAGGTAAAAAGGTCAAAACTGTAGTGTTACAGAAATAAGTTCAGTGTCAAGGAGTGTGAATTATCATTTTTAAACTTGGGGAAAGGCCGTGAAAGATTTGTGTTTACTTAACTGAAGCTTAGGAGAGCATGGTCTGGGCTTCCCTGGTGGCTCAGTGGTTGAGAGTCCGCCTGCCGATGCAGGGGATGCGGGTTCGTGCCCTGGTCCGGGAAGATCCCACATGCTGCGGAGCGGCTGGGCCCGTGAGCCATGGCCGCTGAGCCTGCGCATCTGGAGCCTGTGCTCCACAATGGGAGAGGCCACAGTGGTGAGAGGCCCGCGTACGGCAAAAAAAAAAAAAGAGAGCGTGGTCTATAATTCATTGTTATTATTGATATTATAAATGAGGAACTTGTTTCATTATTGTAGGAAATGCAGGAAATGCCTTTTTTCCTGATTCCCACCCTATTTGAGCATTACTCTTCATCCAAAGAAAGATAAGAACCATCACAAAGATGAAAAATTTAATTACAATTTTTCATGGTGCCGACCTAAACTAAGTCAAATTTTAAAAAAAACAAACAAAACTGGTACTTTTACTAAGGAGGAGATTCTTACTACATAACATGTAAACCGTATTCCAGAATGATGCTTCCTGGTTGCTCTACCCATTTGGAGCTCCATGCTCTGGTGGCAGATTATTAGTGAGGACCCACCAGATTTCAAAGGGCCATCTGGTTATAATGTTAGAAAGAGTTGTTAGGAGTTTGACTGGAATCTTTATAAAGAAAAACCACAAGGATTGAGATGTAAGGGTTTTGAATAAGAGTAAGATTGTGAGATGCTGACAGTAACTTCCAGGGAAGGGAGGGTTGAGCTAGAGAGTCTTTGTCTCCTCAGCCTCTGTGGTTTGGGTTGACAGAATATCCACACGAAAAACTAGTTAGAGGTGGTGGCTTCAGGAATGGCTAGGCAGCGCTCCGGTAGGCTCAGATTCAGGACTGTTGGTAAATTGTTGAGGTCATGATGTTGCCAAAATGCCAAGATGGCTCTGAGTCTGCACAGCAGGCCACGTGGTCTGCTGACCAAAAGATGCTTACAGGAAGCCCAAGGTGAACCTGCAGTCCTGAGCACAGGCAGACAAGGAGGGGTGGGGCAGGAGAGAAAGGAGAGAGGGCAGAGTCTGTTTCAGGAGTGTAACAACTCCACCTGCTGATAACATCCAGTCCTTTGGACTAACTACTCTTCTCCTTTGAGAGAGGAATGAGTTTGGGGCGAAGTAAGACAGAAGACTGCCTTCTCACTGCTGCCTGGAGAGGGCAGAAAAGACTCTTATGGGCTGAAGCAGAAAATGGGGAGAGGAAAGAAAGGCCTTTGAGAAATTCTGGACTGGCATGGGGCCATGCAGTTCTTTTGCCTTGGTGATTTGGGGAAAAGCTCAAACTATAAGTGTGCGTGCAAAACACCTGGGGATATTTTAAAATGGAGATTCTCATTCATTGGGTCTGGGTTGGAGATTCTGCATTTTTAAGAAGCTCCCAGGTGTTGCTGCTGCTGCTCCTGGTGTGTGAACCGTACTTGGAATGGCCAGCTTCAGATCCATTCCTCTGGGCCATGCTGGACTGGGTTACTGCTATAACAGCCTTTGCCCTGTATCAAGGTCACTTACTAATTGCAGACTCTTCCTCTGGCTTAGTATTCCTAATATGCGGCCATCTCTACATCTCTAGCTTCTCAGTGGGTCTATGCAATGCTGGACCATTGGGAAGGTTTGTTACCCGGCTTTTCTTCATCTGGGTTACATTCCTTCTGCGAATTCTCTCTGAAAGTTCTGCCTTTCTTTCCCCACGTTAAAACTGGGGGAGTGGTTTTTTAAGTTCCTTTTTTTTTTTTTTTTAAACTGTAGTGTGTGGCAATCAAGATTGCCTTAGGACTTAAAGTGAAGATTGCATGCTACAGAGATGATAAGGTCAGGGACTCAAGAATGCCTGACTACTGCCTTGTAAGTACCTGTACTCTTCCCTGGGACCCTCTTAAGGAACAATTACCAAATACTAAACAAAGTTCCACTCGATTTTGATTGGCCCCAAGCCCAGTGCCTTCCAAAGCAGAGTTCTGGGTTAGAGCATTGCAGTGTTTTGGGTGGTGGAAATGGCCTCAACTCACCTGAGCCACATCCGTGTCTAGGGGTCTTACCATGCTCTGGTTGTGTCCCCTGCAAAGCAAAGACAGGAGGGAGAGAACAGAGAGGGCCTGACATTGAGGAGCCTTTATCTCCGGTTCAGTTTTGCTGATCCCTGGGCCTGGAGGAGACAAGGTGAAGAGAAGAGAGAAGCACCATGTGTCACCTTAGGCCACCAGTGACCATGTCCTCGTAGTAGTCAATGTCCTGGATCTAACCAGTTGGTATTATGTGCTTTGGGAGAGGAGTGAGGAATCAGGTGGAGAGGGTGGTAGGCACCTTTCATACTATGCAGGCCATTTCCTACTGGGACGTAATGTAAGGATAGCTCTGTGTACGGTAGCTGAAGTTTTCTTGTCAGTGGGCATATTGCTGCGCGGTAGTTAACACCTCAAAGATGCTCAGTGAAGCTGGGATTCCCATGTGTGAAAAGACATTCTCTCAAGCCCTCACATGAGCAGCAGAACCAGCATCATGCATCATTGTCTTCAGTGTAGCAGCTCAGGGGAAAACAAGATCCTGATTTAGCAGAAGCATATGTCACATAAAACACTTTGCTTTAACTATGACAAAGTGAAACTGAATTAGTCATTTAAGAATTTACTCTAGTGAATATCCAAACATGTGCTAATTGTACAAGAGGAAACTTGCTGCTCCCTTGCCGTCATTGGACCACACCTGCATGTGGTTTTATGTTCTTCCTTAAGTTCCCAGCGAGGGCTTTGCTAAAACATCTGGGCCGTGAATCTTGGCTCTGAGTTTGGGAGATAACCACTGGGTTATGGGTGGTGAATCCCTGAAGGTGGGCTTAGGACACTGAGGGCCTGTGTGGACTATGGAGCCCTAGCCCTATGTCCAGTGTCTTCAACCAGCCCAAGGAGCTCATGGCAGGCACATGGGGCCCTGTTGAATATTTGTCAGTATTTAGTTAGCCCTTTTGGTAGAGGATAACATTAATGTGTCCAATGTTGGAGGCGCATTAGCATCAGTGAACCAAGTTGGGTTTGCAGGGGAAAAATAACTGCAAGATACCTTGTATTCCTCAGCTAACCATTCTGCGAATGCACATAGGGGCAATTGCTGAAAGGATGTGCAGCTCCAACCCACCACTTAAAAGCAGCTCAAAGCTCAGCCAAAAATGTCTGTAGACCTCACCAAACGTCTCCTGGGGGATCAAGATCACCCGTGGTTGAGACCTTCTCACTTAGGGTAAGGTCTTTGCGTTCTGGGATGATCCCTTGGAGGCAAGAATCCCAAGAGTCACCTGCATTTTACTCACTTAAGAGGTAAGGCTGCTGGCTCTGTATCTAAGCCAGGACTTTGGAAGTGGAAGGAAACTCAGACACCTTGTCAAGCTTCTGTTCTCTCATGTCTCCCTTGGACTCTCCTGTGTGTATCACTGTTGCTGTACAACCAGTCCTGAAGCATGGTCTTCACATGTCACTGATCTGTCCTGGAGCCTCTGACAGCCTCTAGTGCTGAGAAGCCTCCCAAATCTGCCTTACCCGACCTGTCCAAACCCATTTCCCACTATTGCCTGACATGCATTTTCTGTTTCAAGTAGGTTTTCTTTTTCCTCCCCATATTTCAATTGTTTTTATTCTGACCATTAGGTACAAAAGATAAGGACATAGAAAATGTCTCAAGTTGGAAATGTGCAACTTCAAACTTCATTAAGGAACTCCAGATTTAGACATGCTGGAATGTGTGTTGCATCCATGGTTAGAGAAGGTGGATTAAATGCAGACAAAATTGAAAAGTTGTGTTTCAAGCCTAAGCAGTTACTAAGGGTCACTCTGCTCTTAGAGTTGTGCTTGGATCATTCATCTAGAGGTCACTGCTATCTATGCTTCACATTCATTCAGCGGAGGATAAAGGTGTACAATACTGACGGTCAG
The DNA here is from genome assembly GCF_025265405.1 of Mesoplodon densirostris. Taxonomy (NCBI): domain Eukaryota; kingdom Metazoa; phylum Chordata; class Mammalia; order Artiodactyla; family Ziphiidae; genus Mesoplodon; species Mesoplodon densirostris. The sequence goes on along the minus strand of NC_082675.1, from coordinate 66,893,761 downwards.
TTGGGTGCTGAGGGAGGTACTTAGGGGGCAGATGGCCTCGGTGTCCTCAGGGTTTTTCATCTTTAGTTGCAGGGCCTGTGTGGGTCGGGTTCCACGTTCTGACCTGCTCCCCTCTGGTGAAGATCTCTTCCCTGAGCCATTCCTCAGTTGACTTCTGTTGGTACCTGAGTTACCCGTGCCGCAGGAGCAGGTAGTTGAGAGTTATTGCACTGATCATCCAGGAGAGCTTACTACGTTGTCTGCCTTATGTTACCATGGTCTTCATTGGTTTACTCCTGTTTCTAAGTGTTTGGCCTTTTCCTTCTGTTTCAATCGCACCACCTCTGGCAGCCTTTTCCAGTTAATCCAACCCCACCCCGTTGCACTTCCAGTCTGTACCCACACTGTTGGAGGCTTAACTGTTTTTCAAAACTGAATTGTAGTTTATAAGCTGCTTGAAGTGAGGGATGGTTTTTCCCCTTTATCTGTGTTTTCTTTATGATGATAGCTAGCTTGGTACTTGGTACATATTTTAATATTGATTTCGATGGGGTCTTTGGGACATGTGATATGAATGTTATACTTTAATTGGAATCCAGAGAATGTGGCAGCTAGGTTTGGAGCCTGTTCTCCAAAGCAACAATTGCCATTGACACCTTGGCCCTTAAACAGTTTGAGCAATAAGGAAAGAAACAACTGATTTTAAGCAAAGTAGTGTCTCTACCACTCTGAATATTGACTGTTAAAGTATACCTCTAGGTAAACACACAAACTGACTTGCTCAATGGAGAATGTTAGCTATAATAAGCAAATTACATTGTGGAGAAAGTGTCCATTAATTTTGCAGGGAATCATTTACTCTGATCTTGACAGGTGGTCTCTTGCCTGGACTTCAGTGGGGCTGGTCAGTCTTGTCCTTTCCTGGCTCACACCTCTAGCCTCTTAGGCAAAAACTGTATGTAGTTTCCCCTTTGTTGAGGATTGAGTATCAGTTTCGTGACTGCTGACTTTCCTTTGCCAATCCCAGGTTGTGCTGTCTTCAGTTTCATGTTTCTTTCACTGCTCCATCTCAGTTTCACCAGGGCCTGTGATCTACTGCCCTGGTTTCTTTGTTGGCATTGAGTCCTTTGGCATCTGCAGCTGCTTCATGAGCTGTCAGGGGTTTGCCTGTAGACATTTCAAGGCTTGGGACTTGTGTTGGAGTTTTACTCTCCCTCCCTGACCACTGGCTTGTGTCATTTGATGATGCCTAATTTGGAACCTAAAGCTTTTTGCCTGTTATATCTTCAAATCCATCATGCTTACTGCCTGGATAATAAGCCCTATATTCTGCTGCTATAAAGTGATGAATGATTTTTAACAAATATATCAGAATTTACATTTACATTATTATTTTAGGACTATTCTAACCACACGGCTATTGCTCAGGAAGTTTTGGAAGTTCTACTTGCATTCAAGCCATCTTATAATTTACACATGGACCAAACACATTTCATCAGTACAACTAACTAAGTCTTTATTGAGCACTTTCGATGAGCCAGGTAGTGCAGTAGGTCTGAGACTCAAAAGAATGGTTATGGCTGCTTTTGTGGAGCCTACAGTCTGGTTGATATAAGTGTATGGGCAACCCTGGGACAAGCGGGATGCATTGGCATGTGATGAGGGAGGTGACATGGATTCAAGAGGTTCATCTGTGTGGAATGGGTGTGGGAGGAAAGTCAGAGAAGGCTGAAGTCATGAAGAATGGGGAGGATTTCAGGAGGATAAGATAAGGGAGGGAGGGGCCTTCCAGGAAGAGGGAACCATACCAACAACCAGGAAGTCCAGGGCTTGCTCAGGAAATGGGATAATTCCATTGGACTGGCTGACTGCATGTGCAGAGACAGTTCCTCATCACACCGGCCCCGTGGGTGGGTGCCAGGTGAGGCTTCAGGGTCTGGGCTGGCTCAGCAGGGGTCTCCCAGAGCATCTGAGAGCAGATGTTGGTCAGAGATGAGGGGTATATTGTGGCCAAGCTGAGGAGCCAGCATAGAATCCAGTGTTGGGCCCCTGGGCGAGTGGGAAGTTAGAGACTAAGAGGAGGTGGGAACAGGACAGGAAGTAGGAATGCAAGGCAGGGTGCGGGGGTGTGTGTGTCAGTTTTTAAGGATATTCAGTGTGAACGAGGCCAGAGGCAAAGGACTTACACTCATATAGAAGTGGGGATGATGCTGGGGAAGTGGGCATCTCATAAAGGTCAGACTGAACAAAGGAGAGAGTGGAGACAGTGGCCAGAGAGCACCAAGGGCCTTGAATAACAGCCTGAAAGAGGCTCTGGGAACCACTGATCCTTCTCAAACAAGGAGTGAAAGGCCAGACCTGTGTTTTAGGAAGGGGGATCTCCTAGCTATTCGTAGGATGGGTTGGAGAGGAGAGAGCCTGAAGGCAAGGAGACCATAGCACTTGGCAGCCTAAGTTTAAAGGCTAAGAATGCCTGAACCAAGATGATTCAAATGGGGAAAGGGAAAGGGTTGGTGTGGGAAGCAGGTGGGAAAGGGTTTGGTGACGGCTTAGGTGCTGGGTGACCGTATGTCTTTGTTTGCACCAGAGATGCACGGTTTATGCCTATTGACCTGGCATAGATGAATCATATGAAGCTGCCTTTCTGTAGGTCAAAAATGATCCCAGGTGGCCATTTCATATGCATCAACCTAACATTAAAAGGGCTTCCTTTCACTCTTAGAAGTGTCCCAGTTTGGGTAGTAAATTACTTGGTCATCTTAGTTAGAGGTCGGGAAATGAGGCAGAAGAAAGTTTTTTCCGAGGTTCTGAGCTTGGTGACCAGGAGAGTAGCCAGAAGTAATTAGAATTGGGAGGTGGGTGATACTGTCCTATCTTGTTTCCTAAATTTGGGACTGACTCACACCTTACTTTCAAGTAATTCCATTCTCACTAAAGATGGAACACACTTTGACCCCTGAGGATATGTGAAAACCTACAGCCCGTGAAGGTGGTTCATGTAGAAACCATAACAGCTATTGTTTGGGCTCTTGGAAAACTACTTTGAATGACGTGACTCACATCTGGATGAGTAAGTTCTGGTGGGTGCGTTTGCACACAAGCCCCGCTGAAGTATGGACACTCCTCATACGGGTGGTCAGAGTAAGCGATTGGTCAGCCTAGGCCCCAGGGTTCATGCCCTTCTGTTTAGTGTTTATAGGCTCTGTTTCCCCAAGGCCAGCCAGCCTCGCAGATGCTGGTCCTTATTCACAACGAGGGCTGGGCATGGGTGTGTCCATGGCTTGGTGCAGACCCACCACCTGTGTGAGGACGGAGCCCCTCTCACTCATGGAGCCCGGTGCACGTGCCTCCTTCATTATGGAAGCCAGTATCAAGTGTTGGGTGGAGAATCAGAAATGGCACTGTGATAAAGCTGCTTTTAGCCTTTTTACTCTTAAGATCTTGCTTCACTCCCTTTATTTCATGGGTTAACTACAGGCCCTGGTGTGCTGAGGAGGAAAACGCAAGTGTGAGGTTGGCCAAAAGGTTCGTTTGTTTTTTTCCGTAAGATGGCTCTAGTAGCACTTAGTTGTCTTTAACTTCATTCGAAACAATTTTGTTAGATTGTATGTGACAGTTGTCACATTAGCGTGCATTTAAAAAAAGACATCAAAATTGGTGAATTTTTGTGTAGCCATTTTAATATTGAAGGTAGAAGAAAAAAGCAACATTTTTGGCATATTATGCTTTATTATTTCAAGAAAGGTAAAAACGCAACTGAAATGCAAAAGATCTGTGCAGTGTGTGAAGGTTATGTGACTGATCGAATATGTCAAAAGTGGTTTGCAGGGTTTCGTGCTGGAGATTTCTTGCTGGACGATGCTCCACAGTCGGGTAGACCAGTTGAAGTTGATAGCAATCAAATCGAGACATTAATTGAGAACATTCAACGTTATACCATGCGGGAAATAGCTGACATAATCAAAATATCCCAATCAGGCGTTGAAAATCATTTGCACCAGCTTGGTTATGTTCATCGCTTTGATGTTTGGGTTCCACTTAAGTTAAGTGAAAAAAACCTTCTTGACCATATTTCCACACGCGATTCTTTACTTAAACGTTCCATTTTTAAAACGAATTGTAATGGGTGATGAAAAGTGGATACTGTACAATAATGTGGAATGTAAGAGATCATGGAGCAAGCGAAAGGAACCACCACCAACCACAGCAAAGGCCGGTCTTCATCCAAAGAAGGTGGTGATGTGTATATGGTGGGATTGGAAGGGAGTCCTCTGTTATGAGCTCCTTCCGGAAAACCAAACGATTAATTCCAACAAGCACTGCTTCCAGTTAGACCAACTGAAAGCAGCACTCGACAAAAAACGACCAGAATTAGTCAACAGAAAACACATAATCTTCCATCAGGATAACGTAAGACCGCATGTTTCTTTGATGACCAGGCAAAAACTGTTACAGTTTGGCTGGGAAGTTTGGATTCATCTGCTGTATTCACCAGACATTGCACCTTTGGATTTCCATTTATTTAGGTCTCTACAAAATTCTCTTAATGGAAAAAATTTCAATTCCCTGGAAGACTGTAACAGGCACCTGGAACAGTTCTTTGCTCAAAAATATAAAAAGTTTTGGGAAGATGGAATTATGAAGTTGTTTGAAAAATGGCAGAGGCTAGTGGAACAAAAGGGTGGATACATTGTTCAATAAAGTTCTTGTTGAAAATGAAAAATGTGTCTTTTATTTTTACTTAAAAACTGAAGGCACTTTTTGGCCAACCCATAATTACTCCTGCTTCCGTTTCACAGGTGGAATTGCTGGCCATGCCATGGCATCAGTCTCCAAAGGATAAATGGCTTTGTCAGGCAGACCATGATAGTAGAAGATAGTTTAGTGGGAGCACAGTTTTTGAAATGGGTACACTACAGAGGGTCCTGTTGTGAGAAATGTTATATACAAAGTGTTGAAAACTGTCAGGTTTACCCTGGGAGGGGGAAGGGTAAGCTGGGACGAAGTGAGAGAGTGGCATGGACATATATACACTACCAAATGTAAAATAGATAGCTAGTGGGAAGCAGCCACATAGCACAGGGAGATCAGCTCAGTGCTTTGTGGCCACGTAGAAGGGTGGGATAGGGAGGGTAGGAGGGAGACGCAAGAGGGAGGAGATATGGGGATGTATGTATATGTATAGCTGATTCACTTTGTTATAAAGCAGAAACTAAGACACCATTGTAAAGCAATTATACTCCAATAAAGATGTTAAAGAAAAGAAACTGACAGGTTTTTTATTACTGGACAGGTCCACGGACAATAGGTCCTAGTTCCAATTTTTGGTGGCCTAATAGTTACAGAAAGAGTCAGTACCCCATCATGGGCATTGTGTGTTATGTACCAGGTGTGTGGATGAAGAATTCTAAGAACACCAGAGTACTCAGTCTGTGTTAAATCTTTGATGAAGACAACACTGATCTGCATAGAGTTTTTTTTTTTTTTGATAAATGTTCCCATAGGACAGTAGTATAGATTGAGGGTTAGCTCTGTAGTTTTCTCCTAGATGGCTTCTCCCTTCCCTTCATAATGAACTACCCTTTTCTCTTTATTTCATCATGAAATCTTTAGTGTTTTCATTGAATTCTTTTTGACTACAAAAGAACTCGAGTATTTTAGAAAATTAGGAAGATGCAGGAAACAATAGAGAGAATCAGGGTCATTCCTAATCTTACCACTCTTCCCCTTAACACGTTTCCTCCTTCCTTCTTCTAATCCCACCTGCTTGGAGATAAACTGTTAGGTTTTGGTGTAAACTTTCCAGACTAGCCTTTTGCATGCACAAACCATGTATCCAGAGATCCATGTTTGTTTGTTTGTTTAACAAAATAAACATCATACTGTATACGTTTTGTGACTTTTTCATTTAATATACCTTGATTATCTTTTTTGTGACTTTTTCATTTAATATACCTTGATTATCTTTTTTGTGACTTTTTCATTTAATATACCTTGATTATCTTTCCAAATCGTACGTATTCGTCTACTACTGCATCTTAGTTACTACAGGATTCACGTGGATGACTGTACAATATGTTTCCACCCCATGGTTGATGGAAATTTAGGCTGATTCTCAATTTGTACAGTTATAAACCATGGTGCAGTTAATATCCCTATTTATTTACTTCATCATCGGGCTAGTGTTTTCGTAGGAGAGAACTCCTAGACATGACCTGACTAGGTCAAGTCGCCCTCCAGGTTTAATCCATTTTGCTGTGCTGTGTTCTGCATGACTGTGCCTGTTTCCTTACCTCTTGGCATTACAGGTCTTTTAATATTTTGCAAAAACGTTTAGGTTAAAAAATGGTATCCTTCTGTTTAATGGTCATTCCTTGAATCATGAGTGAGGTTGAACATCTTTTCGTATGTGGATTGGCTCTTTGAATTTCTTTGAATTGTCTATTGATAAGTTGTTAATATTTTGTTCCTGATTTATAGGAGCTTTGAGAATAAGGTATTAAACCTTTCTTCGTACATTTGAGAATTTTTTTTTAATATTCACTTATTTATTTGGCTGCAGCAGGGCTTGGCTGCGGCAGGGCTTAGTTCCGGCATGCGGGATCTACTTCCCTGACCAGGGATCGAACCCGGGCCCCCTGCCGTGGGAGCACGGAGTCTTAACCACTGGACCACCAGGGAAGTCCCTTGTGAACGTTTCTTATCTGTCATTTTTTTTTTTTTTTTCTTTTTGCGGTATGCGGGCCTCTCACTGTTGTGGCCTCTCCCGTTGCGGAGCACAGGCTCCGGATGCGCAGGCCCAGCGGCCATGGCTCACGGGCCCAGCCGCTCCGCAGCATATGGGATCCTCCCAGATCGGGGCACGAACCCGTATCCCCTGCATCGGCAGGCGGACTCTCAACCACTGCGCCACCAGGGAGGCCCCTGTCATTTGTTTTTAAATTTGTTTATGGAGAGTCTTTAAAAAGAATGTTGTCGGGGATTCCCTGGTGGCGCAGTGGTTGAGAGTCTGCCTGCCGATGCAGGGGACACGGGTTCGTGCCCCGGTCCGGGAAGATCCCACATGTCGCGGAGCGGCTGGGCCCGTGAGCCATGGCTGCTGAGCCTGCACGTCTGGAGCCTGTGCTCTGCAACGGCAGAGGCCACAACAGTTAGAGGCCCGCGTACCAGAAAAAAAAAATAAAAATAAAAATAAAAAAATAAAAAAATAAAAAGAATGTTGTCAAATCTGTCAGTCTTTTTCCTTTATGGATTTTGAATTTTATGTCATGCTTATTTAGGCTTTGGAATTCTTCAAGTATTTTTGGAGCCCAACAGTCTTGATATTTATTCAGTGATGCAGTAAGTTAACTAACATTAGAGTATCTACTTGATGCGTTCTGTTCCTACTTATTACAGCATCATTTCTTCCCCCCATTAATTTCATTTTGAGCTCCTGTATGTCAGAGGCATTCATTCATTACAGCGGCTTTTTAGGAAATTGAATATCCCCCTTTTGGAAAACCTGAGAGTTATGGTCCAGCTAAGCATTTGACCAGCCTCTTCCAGGAACCTCATGGTTTCCATGGCACCTTTATAACCCTTTTATAAGGATCTTTGAGCAGACAGGGTGCTTTTTCGTTAAAAACTGACTCAGCCAAAGTCATGGGTTTCAAACACATCCTGCTTTCCTGAGGTTTGTTAGAACAGTGCCCAGAGGCAGGAGCTCCACACGCTAATCTCCCTTCCCCTTTAAGATGTGTGACCTTGGGTTTGTCACTTAACCTTTGTAGAGTCCTCTACGCATTTTTCAAATGCAGGACTCAGTCATCCCTTTTAATGCCTCTCCCGTCACTGTTTCTTGGTTTCATGATTCTTTTGAATTTCAGCTTAGGGCTGTGTCTCTGCTACTGTGGTTTTCTTGTCTGTCATTTCCCTCTTCTGATTGTTTCTTTCCATCTTTTGAGCCTCTTATTTGAAATCCCTTCAAGGCAGGCAGTTATTCATTTGGATTCTTCTCTTTGTTTCTGCAGGCCCTTAGATGTGTCTGCCTCATTTCCTGGACTCTGTCTTTGCAGCTGAAATTAGAAACCTGAAGAAGCTTAGCAGATGCTAGAATCTTATGAAGTAACAGGCCCAAAATAGCCCAAGTCCACTGGTAGAGGGCTTGGCTATAATTCCAGTGACAGCTCCTGATGGGGCATACCTAACCAGGTCCCCTGTTTCTCCTAGACTTTTGAGGATGGCCTCAGTACATCCTCACCCCCTTGGCCAAACCCTTGACTTTTGTAGTCCCATTTCCCCCGTTTTTTCCTTTTAGTATGTTAATATTAAAGGGTTTGGGAAAATTTCAGTACAAACCTGTGTGTAAATGGGAGTTTAAATCTACAGAAGCTGCAAGCAGTCACTGAACATAAGTTGGGGCTGGGGGTACTCAGCTGTGGGTAACAGGGTGTGGTGATAAGTCAGGTGGCCCTTGGGCATGTGGCTCATTTGATAAACAAGTGGCTGCCTGTATACCCTGAGAGCCTCCTGCACAAGGAGAGAAGCAGCCTGGAGTGATGGAAAGAAGGCAGAATAGGAGCCAGATTTGAACCCCCCCAGTTTGGGGGCTACCAGTTGCTTTTTGTTTTAGGTACATCCCTTAACTTCTGAGTCTGCCCACTTCATGGGACGGTTGTAAGGATTAAGAGATAAGATTCGTGTATGCTGCCTACTAGGAAGCGCTATCTATAAATGGTAATGATAGCTTTTTAGTACTTGTGGTGGTGACGGAATTACCAAGAATACAAGGATGGGTATGAAAATAAGTTGAATATGAGTAAAATCTGTAAATGTAGTAGGAGACTTTATCTATAAAGTGCTAAAGAACTTGGGGAGCGAGAGCTTCTATCAATCTGTGGGTAGGAGGGGAATGCACAACATTTATATACTAAATACTCATTGATCAATCAGAGCTGCTGTAAGATGGGCTGCCAGATATTTAACAATTCCTTTATAAACGTCAAGTGCATTTGAATGATAGGATAGGACTTTGTCCAGTTTTCTTTGTCCAAGTAGTGAGTGACTGCAGTGTACCCACATGCACAGGTGGAGCCCTTACTAAGAATTCCCTTTTCCTGGTGGCACAAAGATACCCAAGAACACCTGTTGATATATGATTTGAATGCACTTCCTCATAGAAACATGTTTACTATATTTTGGGTATATCGGCTGTGTGAGCTGTCCTGGGAACTTACCACTTCTAGGGTGGTTTCTATGGAAAAAGTGAATTCTGAGTTACAGACTTAGAACTTAGAATACAGCTTGTTTGAATATTGATAAAGAAAACTCTCACTTAATGCTACAGGAGGATGTGGGACCATGTTATAAGTGAAGTGGTGATACAATGAGGTTTTCCCTAAATGGATCCAAGAGGTAGTAGCCACGCTGTGTTGCATTGTAACACGCGCCAGGTCAGTTGTAGGAAGACTTTGGTACCTAAGAGGCTAGGAAGCTATTCTGCTTTGATTTTAAACATTACATTTTGAAATCTTGGTTTAAGAAAATAGCCTTAAAAGAAGGATAAAAGAGGAAGGGGCGGCATCAGTAGTAGGAAGAGCAACCCACCCGTGGGGGGTGGTGGTGGTGATTTCCTGGCTTCCTGTAAATGCTGGCTGTACAGCTTATGAATGTTGGTTGTTGAATTCTAGATGGATGTGGAGACAAACCCAATAAGGGATGTTAGGTAACATCCCACAGCTGTTGTTTCCTGGATTCCCTGTCCATTTGGGCTATTGTAATAGAACACCATAGATTAAGCGACTTTTAAACAACAAGAATGTATTTCTCCTTGTGGAGGCTGTGAGTCCATGATCAAGGCACTGGCAGATTCGGTGTCTGGTCAGGGGTGCTTCCTGTTTCATGGATAGCCATCTTCTCTCTGTGTCCTCAGATGTTGGAAGGGGAGAACTCTGGGCTCTTCAGCCTCTTATAAGGGCACTGATCTTGTTCATGGGGGCTCCACCCTCACGACCCAGTCACCTCCCAAAGACCCCACCTCCAAACACCATCACATTGGGAATTAGGTTTCAACATAATGAATTCTGGAGAGACACAAACATTCAGTCTGTATCACCCTGTCAGCAAGCAATGGGTTCGTTCTCGTGGGCAGACCTGAAGTCTGTCTTCCATGAGTACCCTTTGTTAGTTTCCTTCAGAGGAGAAATTTTGGTTTGCTTTTTATATTTCTAACACTTGAATAAGGGTTCCTATAACTTGAGCTTTTGATAAACTCTAAAAAATAGTACTTAAAAAGGAAACTGGTATGCCTTCTGGAAGATTGCTTTTGCTAGTGTAATGGACAGGAATAATAAAGATTAGCCAGGAATAATGGACACTTTAGAGAGACTTTTTCTCCCAAATGATATTACCAAGAAAGGGAGCAATAGAAATCAATCAAAAAGAATCTGTCAGGCACTAGCATATGCTTCTACTGGATTGAGGATTTTGGAAGAACCAAAGATATATAATACACAATGCTTCTTCAGAAGTTTATCATGTAGATAAGATAGATATGCAAAACAATGACTGGAAAAGACAGTATGAAATGAAATACTTTGCTACAAATCATTTTTGGAAGATGGGGGGATATAAATTATACATACATGAATCCATGCATTTTAAATGGCAATGTGCACAAATGCATAATACAGACAATTGGAGAAATTTAGTAATTTCTGAAGTACAGGCTCGAGCTGGTCTTTGAAGAGGGGCAGGACTAAAGGGTTATATGAGAGGATATGTAAAACTGTAGATTAAAAAAATTCACTGTTCTATTTTATTCCTAATAAGCTAACCTGGGGTTACACAGAAAGGAACATAATTTTTGTTTTAAAGATTTTAGTCACCTGAAAAATATTTCATCTGTGTGGTTTCACCGGTGTGGCCACCTGTGTTTGTGGTGTGATACATGGTGGTGTGGTGGTCTGTGGTGGTGATACATGGACTCCACATCACTTATTTTTCTGATGTGTGTGGTAGCTGTTCCCTACATATCTGCCAAGTGAAGTTTTCTGAGACTCAGTTCTGATATCACCTTTATCTGGTTCAGAAACTTTCAGTAGGTTCCTAAAGCTTGAATTCCTCCGCCCCTGGAAAGGTGTTCTGGGTTCCTCCATGGTCCGCTACAATCCTGACTTCCCAGCCTTTTCCTTCTGCCTTTCTCTTCACACCCAGTCCACAGCCAGCCTTACTGCAGGCGCCCCCTCACCCACACAGCTTGCTGTGTGTCCTACATGTGGGTCTCTTCCTGGTAGTCCCTGTCTCTGCGTGTTCAAATCTTGCATGTCCTTCAAAGCTTTGCTCAAATGTCACTACTTCCATAAAGCCTTCTTATCTTTCCAGCTAACAGAATCCCTGCCACCTCTGAGTCTGATGGCATCCAACCCACCCTGCTCTTGTGGCCCTTGGTATTTTCTCCTTTGTATTGTTGGTTTCTGAGGAAGTTTTTGTCCTCTCCCCTGCAGAGAGGGCAGAGTGCCAGGCCCTTCTCATCTTGGTTTTTCTGAACCTAACATCAGCTGTGCTTTCCACACGAAAGGGTTTACCTCCTGAGAAAAGGTGCCTCATGAATCAGAACTGGCATCTCCAGTACTTACCCTGACTAGTAAACACCTGGGCCTCTTTGTTGCTATACTTACGTATTCATTTGGTGGGTTTTGCTGATGTGTGTATAGATGGTGGATGCATGCAGACAAGCATAATATGATTCTGTTAACATTCTGCTTTATAATGCAGTCTCTAAGATGTCTTTTTATCAAAGGGAGTTTCCCGGGGAAGCTGTGGGGTGTAAAGAGGCAGTCGTTTGGAAACATCAGAATCCTACCCAGCTGTAGATTAAGGAAGCTCTCTCAGGATGTGGGGAGAAAGCTAAATGCCACGATGTGTCCCTGCCCACAAGATTGTATGGTGTTGGGTAACGTCTCTGCCTGATTGTTGTATTGTTCACAGCTGTCACACACACACGTGCCAGCTGTGCTGTTCTTGTGGATCTCTTGCATGATCTGCTGTAGAGGGTCACTATTCCCAGTCCGTCTAATTTGGGGATATTGGTAGAGCGATTTTGTGTTTGGTTATCTGTTGCTGCGTACAAGCCACCCCAATATTTAGTGGCATAAAAACAATAGTCTAGGGCTTCCCTGGTGGCGCAGTGGTTGAGAGTCGGCCTGCCGACTCAGGGGACACGGGCTCCTGCCCCGGTCCGGGAAGATCCCACATGCCGCAGAGCGGCTGGGCCCGTGAGCCGTGGCCGCTGAGCCTGCGCATCCAGAGCCTGTGCTCTGCAACAGGAGAGGCCACAACAGTGAGAGGCCCGCGTACTGCAAAAAAAAAAACAAAAACTAAAACAACAAAAAAAGACAAACAAAAAAAACGATAGTCTATTTTCAGCTCAGGTTTGTGTGGGTTGAGTCACATGAGTGCCCTCTCCAGCTCATCTGCTTTCGTGGCTTCAGCTTCCACCTGTAAACGTAAGACTTCTAGGCTCATTTTTTTTTTAATAGACTATTTCTAGTGTATGATCTATTTATTTATTTTTATTTTTTAAATTTATTTTTGGCTGCTTTGGGTCTTTGTTGCTGCTCACGGGCTTTCTCTAGTTGCGGCGAGTGGGGGCCTCTCTTCCTTGCAGTGCGTGGGCTTCTCATTGCGGTGGCTTCTCTTGTTGCGGAGCACGGGCTCTAGGCACACGGGCTTCAGTAGTTGTGGCTCGTGGGCTCAGTAGTTGTGGCTCACAGGCTCTAGGCGCGTGGGCTTCAGTAGTTGTGGCGCATGGGCTTAGTTGCTCTGCGGCATGTGGGATCTTCCCAGACCAGGGCTCGAACCCGTGTCTCCCGCATTGGCAGGCGGATTCTTAACCACTACCCCACCAGGAAAGCCCTCTAGGCTCACTTTTGAGCCTTTGATCCCTTCTTGAGCTCTAGACATAAATATCCAGCTGACTGCTGGCATAGTCCGCAGGATTCCTCCAACCTTTGCATTTCCACAAGGGAGCTCTTTATCTTTGACACGGATGTGAAAATTATGTTGTTTCTTTTTAAGTCTCCAATGCCTGCCTAGTATATGGCACACACAGTAGACACTGGGTAATACTTGATGAGTTAGTATGTGAATGAACACTTGTGTAGGCCCACCAGTAGGAGAGTGGGTAGATAATGGTACACACGCAGTGGAATACTGAAATGAGTGAACCAGATCTACTTGTATCAACAAGGATAAATATCAGTGGTGAGTAGAAAAAATAAAATTATGGAGTATTTAGTATATGCTACCCATTTATCTAAAATATCCAGCCCCAAATATTGTGCATTTCTGGTTATATATTTATGTGGTCCTGGTATACTAACATGGATGTGAGGGCAGCGCTCCACTGTCAAGATAATGGCTATCCTTTGGGGGTTAGAATGGGGGCAACTGCAGGGGGAAGGAACCCTCAACAATAACATTAAATTTGTTTTAAAAAATCCAAGGTGAGTAGGAATAGGCTATAAAACATTAACTGAGTTTTGGAGATACGGATGTCTGCTTTAACTCCTCTGTACTTAAAAAAAAATCTTCAATATATTAATTTTTTTTTCAAAGGAAAGACAGTGATATACCAGAGGTCAGCAGAAATAAATGTAGTGAGCCTCACTGAGAAGTTAAGCAGGGACTTGATGAGGGTCACACTTCTGTGCCAGAGATTAGAACCCAGATGACGTGGCCCCGCCCAACTGATCTTTCCCCTCTCCCATGTCATCACATTATATTCAGACCTAGAATGTTTGGTAAATATGATTGATCGTTTTCCATTCACGTTGATATTGACTGCCCATTACCTGTGTTAGTCAAGCTCTGTGCTGGACATAGGCTAGCCAGGGAGCATTCAGGGTCTGGCTTGTTATTGCCACTGTTCTGACATCTCTTTAAGGAGGATCTCTGTTGCCATCCCTATAACACCAGTGGGTCTCACAGATGGTTTAATACATACTCACAACAAAGGCACTATGTATGATCCCAGAGGGCTGAGGAGAGATGGGCCAGCATTGAGAAGTGCTGGTCCACTGGACTTGGTGCCTCTGAGGCCTAGGAACCATGTCTTACTTGTCCATGCATCTGTCCTGGCACCTGCCACCTTGGTGCTTAAATATTTATTTGAATTAATGGATCCGGGAATGTTTTATTAACGTGGCGTTGTTCATCAGGATGCAGATGAGACCTTCTCCCTGTATGCTGAGAGTAAAATATGATTTATTAGGTTTAGAAAAGTAATAACAGAGCCTGGAAAGAGACCTTTCACCTGGAAGGGGTTTTCTGGGAGCAGCTGTTGGAGGTTCCTTTGTGGGTGATCTTGCAGTTCTGATCTGAGACCCATGTGCTCGTGGTGGCGCCTGGCTGTTTTCCTCAGCTTCCCCAGGGCTGGTGGCCACGGCCCCTTTCCTGGCACCGTTAGGCAGGCAGCTTGATTCACAGTGCTGCCCTCCTCTTCCCCACCCCCACTGTGATGTGAGGTGTTTCACTGTCCGCTCAAAAACAGCATCCCAGGGCTTCCCTGGTGGCGCAACGGTTGGGAGTCTGCCTGCCGATGCAGGGGACACGGGTTCGTGCCCTGGTTCGGGAAGATCCCACATGCCACGGAGCGGCTGGGCCCGTGAGCCATGGCCGCTGAGCCTGCGTGTCCGGAGCCCGTGCTCTGCAACGGGAGAGGCCGCAACAGTGAGAGGCCCGCGTACCACAAAAAACAAAACAAAACAAAACAAAGCATCCCAAAGACTGCTGGCAAGTACAAAGGACCACATTCCCACAGAAAGGTAGCCGAAGCTTTCTGGAGACATTGCAGTTTATGGGGGGTGGGAATGGATACGATAATTCTATTCTCTCTCTTCCCCCTTCTCATGCCAACTGTGTTAACTGTTGCGGTGCTCAGAGCTGAAGTAGGAAATGCAGCTTCTCAGAAAAGAACTTAGAACAAGGCAAATTTCTCCTCCACTGGGAGTTGTTGCCCTTCCCTGTGGGCAGCAGCTCTGTCATGAACAGCCTGCCTGTGTTAAATGATCTTTGTGCACTTTTATGGGTCATTCCATCACCATATAACTTAAGGTTTTGACTAGTTTGATGACCTCAATTTCATATTACGTGTAATTTCCAGAAGGCAATAATAAGTGAATGGCTGATGTCCTTGGGAAAAATAACTAGATAAAATATTCATTGTTTAGCCTGGGAATGGAGATGGGGCTGGTTATTAGCTAATCATTACTCCAGGTGTTAGAGATTTAGATTAGAGTTTGTGAAGTTCTAAAGAATATATGATGTGTGACTGCTTTTCCTGTTATGCTAATTAAACTAACATGCCAAGCTTACAAGTTCGTATGTTGGAAAAACTACCACTGACCACTCGTAATGAATTACCGGGACAGAATAAGCAGTAAGGACTGAGAGAAGTGATGTTATTCCTTACCGACAGCAGGTAACGCGGGCATGTCACAGTTATGAACGGGGAGGTGGGCGACAATGGACTGAAGCCCAGCCTTGGGGTTAGAAGACCTAGGTTCCAGTCCTGGCTCTGTGGTTTCAGGGGAAAAGTGGGCAAAGTCACTTAAACTTGCTGAGGCCTCCCCCCTCCTCTGCCCCTGTACTTTGCCAGAGATGAAATAATACTCTACTTACTTCTCAGAGGAGTTGTGAGGTTCAAACTAAAGTTTAAGGTCCTCCAAACTATAATCCAGTTCTGTTGTCTTTACCATCGTAGCAGGCATCAGGATTCTCTGGCAGCACAGTTGACCCTTGAACAACAGAGTTTTGAACTGCGTGGGTCCACTTATACATGAGTATTTTTCAATAGTAAATGCTACTGTACTGCATGATCACAGCTGGTTGAATCTGATGATGCCGATACAGAGAGCTGACTATAACTTATATGTGGATTTTTGACCGTGCAGAGGGCCAGCGCCCCTAACCCCTGCCGTTGTTCAAGGGTCAGCTATATAGATTTTGTCACAAGTTCCCAGAAGGTAAGAGCATGAAGACGTGGGGAGTCGCCAGCAAGGCAGAGAACTGCTGTGTGAGTGATGAGTTCCCCAGCCCTGAGGGTATTTAAGCCTAAATTGGGTAACCGTCTTCCTGCCAGAGATTCAGAAGGGATTTGAAAGTTGAGTAGGCAGTTCCTTTCCAAGGTCCTCTCCCTCTCAGATGATGTGGTTTAGATTCTCTATGGACACATTTTTCTATTTATCAATCTTATGTGAGGCATAGAAAACATAATGGTTGCAAAGAGAACAATAAAGGTGGTTAAAGCAGAGTTTAGAAAAAAAACAACTGAATATAACCCAGGAAGAGAAATCTACGAGAGGACAAATATTCCACTCTCTCAGAATTGACTCTTGATTCATCCTGGATGATGGATTAAAAGAAACACAGATCTGTTTTTTCCCCTTCCCATTTTACAGATGAGAAGATTTGAGGCTGAAGAGGAGGGTGTGTGCTGGTAAGCACTGGCTAACAGGTGCCAGGCATTGATCTTAAAAACACTACACATTACTCATGGAATTCTCCCACCTACCCTACGGGAGGGACCTGATCATAAACTGATGCCCAGGGAGGTTATATAATTGGCCCAAGTCACACTGCTACTCTGTGGCAGGCAGTCTGGCTCCAGAGTTTGTTTTACTGTGGCACTTCCATGGTGGTTGTTCAGGGAAGTTACAGGCATATTCTGTAATTTGCTTTTAATTATGAATCTCCGTTGTGGTGTACTGGAGTGGTGTGCCTGAGGATGAATGAGTTTGAGATTCCTGACCTTGGGGATCAGTGTGGGGACTCCCACTGGGGGGTGTACCTCCTTTCACTCCCAGTGGTATGTGGCCTTGGGGACCAGCCTTGTAACTGAGCTCACATCTTTGTAGAACGGCTGGCCAGATGTGGGAAAACCCTCTGAGGCTGTGAAGGAAAGTGGAGTTGACGTCCCCAAACAAGGAATGAATTCTCTGCTTTGTCTTTGCTTCTCCAGTGACCTGACGTCCCATGTTGCATGCAACATGCCTGCCTAAACTGGCTGCTTCAGGTCTGAAAATCTTTCTATTGTATTGGGGTGATGGCTTCAGGTTCTTAGCGAAAGTAAAATGAATTTCAGTGACTAATGGTCTCAGCTCTTAGGAGGCACAGAGGTTGGGGAGAAGGTATTGTGAGTGAAATATGTCTTAATCTTACAGTTAATATTAGGCCAGACATTTCCTTGAGGTAGAAGGGATGGAATAAGTTGTGTGTGTTATTAGTATATTTCACCGATGTCTTTGCTTTAAACATAGTACAGAGTGAGGCCCTTGATCTGAATTGGTTTGAGTTTTTAAGAATGCATTTTAAATGTAGATAGGCCCTAATAATATCAGTAGGTTAAAATATTTCTTTGACCAGGTGTTTGGAGTTTTAGGATGCAGTTTCCCACTGGGAATATTTTTGCGGGTGTCTGTGTTTCTAGGTCAGTCTGTTTGGTCCATACTACACTTGAGCTGTAATATTCCCAGTGTGAGACTGAGTGAGGCCTGAGCCCTGGGGTCTGCTCACCACGGTGTATAGGGTATGGTTCCTGCTTTAGGGGTGACGGTGATGTCTGGCATTTTGCCTACCTCCTGTTGTATTTGACCTTTTCAAACCTCCTCCAGCTCTTGGTGCCTTTGTGGACCCAGAGCCCCATCATACTTGGGTCGCCTTGACAGTGGTGAAAAGACGTTTCCTTTGAGCAGCTGTTCTCAACTGTTTTCCTCCAAATGGCAGTGAACTGATTTGTTATAAGGGCGTGAATCACCAAAATACCATGTTCCTCTTAGAAGTGTATTTGTGTTTTCAGAAAATATTATTAAACCAAATGAATCACTGTTTGGTAAAATTCCAATAAACTTCAATAATTGGGTGATTGCGAAGTGAGAGAGTGGCATGGACATATGTACACTACCAAATGTAAAATAGATAGCTAGTGGGAAGCAGCCGCATAGCACAGGGAGATCAGCTCGGTGCTTTATGACCACCTAGAGGGGTGGAATAGGGTGGGTGGGAGGGAGACGCAAGAGGGAGGAGATATGGGGATATATGTATATGTATAGCCGATTCACTTTGTTATACAGCAGAAACTAACACACCATTGTAAAGCAATTATACTCCAAAAAAGATGTTAAAAAAAATAATGGGGTGATTTCAATTCTGTAACCAAGAATTTGGGAAATGTGAAATAAGAGATAACAGGGCAAGAAGGACCATTAGACTAGCCTTAAAGCCTTCTTCCTTCCACAGTTGCTTCTATGCAGTTGTGACTTTCTAGATTCCGGATTTTATTTTCTAAGAAAGCTTAGAGAACAGAGGGGAAGATAAAGAAGTTTGCAGGTGTGAATCGTAATATTAGATGTTACCTGCACTGAAAAAAATTGCCCAGAAATAAGACTTTTTTCCCCATATGGGTCTTTATATCCCAGGACATGTGATTTATGTACTTTGATCAAGAACAAGCCAAAAACAAAAACCCCAGGCCAGCCCCAGAGCATGGTAACGCATTGTTTTGGAGAGAGCTATTTTATTTTATTACAGTGCAGGGATTGTACACCTTCACAATGGGGCTGTTTTCCTCTCGTGGTGTTTTCCCCTTTCCCACCACCTGTACAATAACTGGTGGATGAATCACCTGTGTGTAGAGAGTATGACTCAGTTAGCAGCATCCCGAGCCATCAGTTAGCTTTTGTTGGCTATTATAAAGTTATTTAAAAATAGCAAGTGTTTGTTCTCCTAAGAGTTGAGGATATTCCCATTTGGGAGAATGGGCTGCAGGGTCCCTTAGGCTCTGGGAATAGGTTATCTCCGCCCAGCACTGCCATCCAATCCCCTGGTGAGTTTGGATTAGGATAATTTATCCCAAGGGCGGCTGGCCCAGTGGAGGAAACCACTGGAGAGGTTGACCTAAATGCAGGTTTTGTCGGCCTGTTGAAAGGTGAAGCAGGAGGAAGGGGATGCTGGCAAAGCCACGTTAGAGCACAGAGTGGTGCTTTCTTGGAAGGCATGTTTGAGTGTCAAGTGACTCATAATTTTCTTCCAAGTTTAGCTTGCCACTGGTTGCGTGAAAATATTTTTCTTAGCTGCCGCCTCCTGATCATTTTTCGGTTTAATGATCAGATTCAGTGTTTTAAAGAAACAGCAACTTGAAATGTAGGCCCTTGGACAGACTAGGATGGGCAGACAAGTGATTCATGATCAAAGACCCCTCAGATACCTTCTCCCTTCTCCATGGACACCTCATCACATTGACTTTGACCCTGTGCCTGTTGTGAAGTGTTCTTAACATGGGAACTTGGTTCGTCCTAGTGTTTTGCACAGTGGTTTGTACTTGGCAGTGTTCCATAAGTGGTGCTGTTTAGCACGATTCCAGTGAGGATTTTGATCCCATTGTCTTATTCTAACACCTGATACTTCAGGAGACTTCCACTGAAGGTGGATGGCCTACAAATGGCCTGACTCTTGGGGGAAGCAGTGGGGCAAGTCATCATTAGCCTCCCCCCACTGAATTTATGAAAATGTCCACTTTGGAGTAACCTGTGCATTGAGAACTTTGAAAGGACAGGTGGGAGTTAGGAGAGGCTCTCTGGCAGGCTTGCTGGGATGGAGGTGGACGCTTTGATGGCTCCCTGAGAGGTGAGGGCCTTAAGTCCTCTCCGCTGCTTCACAGGTTTCCTCCTTGAGCCTAGATGCAGAGCCTGTGAGGAAGGGCAGTGTCTTGGACCTTTTGGGAGGCTGTGACAGAATATTATAGACTGGGGAGTTGAGGGGGGGTGCTTAAATAACACGTATTTAATTGTCACAGTTCTGGAGGCTGGGGGTCCCAGATCAAGGCACCAGCAGATTCTAGTGTCTCGTGAGGGGCTGCTTTCTGGTTGACAGTCTTCTTGCTGAGGCCTCACATGGTGGAAGGGCCAGGTGGTGCTCTGGGGTCTCTTATAAGAGTACTAATCCCATTCCTGAGGGCTCTACTCTCATGACCTAGTCATCTCCCAGAGGCCCCACCTCCTATACCATCATATTGGCCTTGGGACTTGACGTGAATGTGGGGCAGGGGGACAAGCATTCAGTCTATAGTAGGCAGTAAACTGGGGGTAGTTAGCCTGGTTGACCTTGTCACAGCACCAAACCACTGTAGTGTCAGGCTGTTCCCAAGGGCTTGCTGAGACACTGCACGGTACTGTCTTCCCTCGTGTAGACTCACACAGGCAAAATCAAGGGCAGGCATGCCTTTGGAGACTCCCCAGCTGGACCATTGCCCAGGGGTGAAGTAGCGAATGCTTTGCCCCAAACTTAGTCTGATTCCACCGATACAGAGATTGACATCTGTCCCATGCCTTGTCTCGATGCCAACTCCCTTGAGGTCTGGCCTCTCCAGAGACCCAAGGGAACAGCAAATGGCTGTACAGAAAAGGCGGCAGTCATTCGTGTGATCATCCATTCGTGGTCTCCAGTGTCAGTGAGGCCGGCAGGTATTTAAAAGTGAATGAGTTTCTGTATCCCAGGGCTACAGAGAGGGTCACACCCAGAGGGGGGAACGTTAGGAGAACTTTCACTAGGCAGAGCTTCTAGCTTTTAGGTGGAGGAAGGCAGTGATGGGTCCAAGGGATTCTGTTACCCCCACCATCTCATACCTGGGGGTACGTGGCAGCATTCTGCGGAGGAAAAGAAGCGACGGGCTAAGTGTGGCACCTTTTCCTAGAATGTGAATTTTAATGAAAGATTCTAGGGAAAACTGAAATGATATAGACATAAATGTGCCTTAGAACCAGAGTATGCTGGGTTGGGTCTTTGGTACCCTGGCTTTTTCGTTTCCTTAGTGCAGAAGGCTATTAACATCCAAGTAAGTGGATCCCTGAGCTAGCTTATTGTAATCTTGACCCATATATATATCAATTCTGAATGGAAAGGAGGTGGCAGTTAGCGGGTCCACCAGTGCTAGGAATTAATATACTTTTCTTGATTTCCTTTTTATTCCTTTTCCCTTTTCTCCCCTCCTTCCACTTCTTCCCCTCCTTCTTTGGGCCTCCATCCTATTGAGGCAGGTCATACGTCTCTGATTCCTAGTGCCCCTCGCTCTCGGGGTGTCGGGAGGGAACACAGCATGTGCATTGCTACCTCCTCGAGTGCAAAGCTGGCAATTGGGCTTATCTTCCGTTCAGTTCCCACGGCCAGAGGAGGGTCTTGACTTCACCCGGAGTGCTTTCCTTTAGGCAGTGGATGAGCTCGGCCTCTGGGTGAAACATCTTCGGCAATTAAAGAAAACATCCTGCCCGCCCTTCCTTCTGATGGCTTTATTTGATATGATTTTTCAAATCATGAGCTCATCCAGGAGGCGTCAGTGGGAGGCTTAACAGAGGTTATCCTGGAGGTATCCTTGGATTCACAGTGCAGTTTGCAGGTGGACTTGCTGAGCCAAAGTCCAGCCCTTCTGATCGTTCTGCAGTGTGGCCTGCCCCGGCCTGACGTACCTTTCCTGGTAGAGCCTCACTTTGCCACTGATATTTATCTTTAAAAACGGGGTGATGGTGGCAGGAAAGAGCGCTGGGAGCCCGAAGTCATTGGCCCAGGTTTCTGGCTCCATGCTCGTTTTATGGAAGAAAGCTTGTCTCCTCAATCTGAATTGAGTGTCACAGCTTGTTTAGAGAGAGCTAGGGCTTCCTGTCCTGTGTTCCTCACTCCCCTTTTGGCCCTTGTTTCCTTGAATCCAGAAGCCTAGAGCTCTTGGTCTGTGTTGGGGAACCACAGTGCAGTGTGTATGGCAAGGGAAGGCCCTTAGACATCCTGGGATCCAGGCTTTGCTGGATGGCCTTGGGCAGAGAGAGATGCACCTTCAGTGGGTTGCAGCCCCCAGCATTTACAGATATGAGGGGTATAGTGCTTCACTGGAAGAGTGATGAAGATTAAATGACAATGGGTAAAACATTACCTGGGGAGATGACTGACTCGTGGTGGTGATCAGAACAGTCGGTCCCTTTCTTTTTGCAGCTGTGGAGAAGGGAGATGATAGACTGGTCCACGCTATCGGTGGATCAGTGATACTGCTTCTGTGTATCAGCCTCCCTCACCCAGCTCTTCACTATCCAGGAGATGCTTAAAACTTGGATTGCTCAGTGTCCCGGCCTATACCTGAGAGATCTTCCTGCTTCTCTATCCTGTATTTTTCCTATCTCCCCAGACCCATGGAATCCAGAGAACTCTTTCCAGTCTGAACCTTAGCACTGGGGCAAGGTCAACGAGAATGCTCCCATTTCTTCCAGAGTCAAAGCACCTGTAGTACACATGGTTTGTAGCTCAGATTTGGTTCCTCTGCAAGTTTCTGAGCACCTGTCATATATCAGGCACAATTGGCACTGGAGATGTAAGCTCCAGGAGGTTAGAGACCTATCTGCTTCGTTCACTGTTATGTTTATGAGCCTGACACAGGCAACAGATGAACAATATCATTTCAGATAAATACTATGAAGAAAATACAATAAGGGGTATGGTAGAAAGTGCCTGTTTTTAAGTTAATTGTTCAGCAGAGTCTCTCTAGAAAGGTGATATTTAAGCTGAGAGTCATGACAAGGCAGAGCCATGTGGTGGAAGGGACTGCAGGGTGGCAAATTCAAAGGCCCCGAAGACAGTAAAGGAGGCTGGATTGCAGTGTGCTGGGGATGGAAAGGGATGGGCCTGTGGAGAGGAGTGCAGGGTTTGACAGCCTCGATGAAGAACTCAGACTTTATTCTTTTTTTTTTTTGCTGTACGCGGGCCTCTCACTGTTGTGGAGCACAGGCTCCGGACGTGCAGGCCCAGAGGGCATGGCTCACGGGCCCAGCCGCTCCGCGGCATGTGGGATCTTCCCGGACCGGGGCACGAACCCGTGTCCCCTGCATCGGCAGGCGGACTCTCAACCACTGCGCCACCAGGGAAGCCCTCAGACTTTATTCTTAATGTGATGGAAGACTTTAAGCGGGGAGTGGCATCTCATGTGCTTTGTCAAAGAAGCACTCTGCCTGCTGTTCAGCGAGTGATTGGTGAAGGTTGAGAGTAGAAGCAGAGGAGACCAGGTAAGAGGGGGCAGGCACAGCCCAGGAGAGACGGGAGGGGCGGGGTGAGATGGGAAGTGTCAGATCCAGGGTATCTTTTGGAGGCGGAGCTAATGGACTTGCTGATGGGTTGGATGTGGATGTGAGGGAAAGAAAGGCAGCCGGGACATCTTCTAGGCTTTTGGCTGAGCAATCAAGTGGACGGAGGCATCATCTTCTGAGATGGGAAACACTAGGAAAGAAACAGGTGATGGGTAGGGTAGGATTCTAGAGTTCAGTTTGGTCTTTTAAACGTTTAATGTACGTATTAGCTACCAAAACAAAGACGTTAATAAGTTGGACATGTGGATCTAGATCTCAGTGGACTGTTACTTATATGAGGGTTATAGCTGCAAGATCCCATCAGGGGCTGCATGTGTTGTGCGTGTGGGTGTGTGTGTAAGGAGAGAGCCAAGTAAGAAGCCGGGGCCCTGCATCATTTACAGGTGGGCGGAGTCAGTGAACTAAACAGTGAAGAGACCAGGGAAGGAGAAAGACCAGGAGTGTGGTCAGCAAAGCTGAGTTGTTTTGGAAACCTGCCTTCTAACAGCGCATTCACGAAGCGGAAGACTTTTCATTCTGAACGCACCTTGGTTTGATTTGGTTGCTTGGCTTCCAGAGGTTCTTGGCTTTTATCTTGCCTGTTCCATCTGGGTGCAAGGTACTGTTAAGTGGTTAAATTGATATAAATTATTTACTGGTCTATCTTTTAATGTTTTTCTTCTGCCGTCTGGATACCCTCTACACAGTGCCGGGCTCAGGGGCGGGCGCCAAGAATAGCAGTGATGATAATTAGCATTTGTATAACGCCTGGTAGCTGTAAATGTACTTTGGTACTCACCATCCAACTACTCGTACACTTGCTCTGGCTGCTTCTGGGGAAAGGATCAGGTGAGAATCCCTTGGCTAGGAATTAAGTCTCTACTATGACACGACTCTGACCTGCCTTTTGAACTTCCCTCCCATCACACCTGCCCACAAGTCCCTGGCTTCAAACCAGCCCATGGCCTTGCACTTTCTTGCCTAGACTGTCAGCCCTGTCCCACACCTGCTTCTGGTCGTGCGGGTCAGGTTCTCTTCAGGGACTCCAGCAAGAGAGCGCTCCCGTTTCTGCCTCTCTGAGGGCTGGTCCCACTCACTCGTTTAATTCTGTGTTAATTTCCAGTAACTCTGCGTCTTGCCACTGACCTTTAATTGATGGTGAATGTTGCCTTTTTTATGCTTTGTCTGCTTAACTGGGCTGTTAGCTCTCCAAGGGCAAACACATGCCTTAGAAGACTTCCTTCCCGTGGCGTGCCTGGTAGTGTCATCTTCTGCCCACGTGAGGGGTTTAATATCTGGAGTTTTTCTCCTTGGACACCCTTGTGCAGTCAGACAGGCAGTTCTTACAAATAAGGAAAATGAAGAGGAAGCGGGCCTTCCTTGGGAAGGACGTGGCTCATCCCGGGTCACACAGCAGTTAGTGACAGGACTGGGACCAGCATTCAGACTACCAACTCCCATTTCCAACCTTCCTTCAGACCCTACTCCCTGAGCACCAGCCCATTCACTGTCTACTGTTGGCACCTACGTAGGCTGTGCTGCTCTCCCACCAGCTTACAGTGCTCCACAGACTTTGGACTGAATCCCTGAAGCTTGTAAGAGCCTTGCTGGACAGTGGCCTCTGTCCTCTTTCCACACAGGTCAGAGGCAAATGCTAAGCACTATTTAACCTTTTTTCTTTTATAATGGTTTTTGGTTATATAAGCTACAAGCGTGTGTTTGCTGTATTTTCCCCCAGCAGTCACAGCCTGCCTTTCCTTCATAGCATCTGCTCCTGCAGGGCTGATATCAGTGTTTTCTGGAGCCCACGGAGAGGTTTTGAGGGTTTCCAAGGAGACCTTGAGGACTTCTAGTTACTTCTCTTTCCCTTCAGGCCAAGCCTTGTGGGGCTTGCTCATTCCTCGTTATGGAAGATGAATTGATAGCCTGTGTGATGCAGTGCATTCTGGATGTCAAGTGTTGATTTGTCCCTTGTTAACAGACAGGGCATGAGTCTGGGACTTTGTGGAATGTCCCTTGGATGCTCCCCTACAGCGGGTGGACCTGGGCTAAGGATCCTGCTCTCAGCGTTCTTCCATTTAGCTTTAGAGAAACACAAAACAGTGCATTTACGCACACATTGCATCAGAGCTTTCTGATCTGCAGGGGCCTGAAATTCCCACAGAACGAGTTCTGACAGATAAGACTTAAGAAGTTGCAGGAGGTGGATGGACCTAGAGTCTGTCATACAGAGTGAAGTAAGTCAGAAAGAGAAAGACAAATACCGTATGTTAATGCATATATATGGAATTTAAGAAAACAAAAGTCATGAAGAACCTAGGGGTAAGACAAGAATAAAGACACAGACCTACTAGAGAATGGACTTGAGGATATGGGGAGGGGGAAGGGTAAGCTGGGACGAAGTGAGAGGGTGGCATGGACATGTATACACTACCAAATGTAAAATAGATAGCTAGTGGGAAGCAGCTGCATAGCACAGGGAGATCAGCTCGTGCTCTGTGACCACCTAGAGGGGTGGGATAGGGAGGGTGGGAGGGAGGGAGACGCAAGAGGGAAGAGATATGGGAACAGATGTATATGTATAAACTGATTCACTTTGTTATAAAGCAGAAACTAACACACCATGGTAAAGCAATTACACTCCAATAAAGATGTAAAAAAAAAAAAAAAGAAAATCTGAACTGGTTTCTGTAGAAAAAAATAATGAATAAAAAATAAATCATATTTCTAAAAAAAAAAAAAAAAAAGAAGTTACAGGAGCTCTGGTTGTGCTAACTCTGCAGACAGAAGTGCAGTGTCGTCAGACCTCAGCACTGGAGTTCGAAGACAGAGCTGCTCTTCCGCGTGCCTAGATATTCTCAAGCTGGGTGACGGCCCTGAGCTGATAAGTTATTTAAATAGGACTATATGTAGTGTTCCTGGCAGGAGAGAAGCTCTAGTTTCTTGCTATGAGAATCAGGAATATACAGTGCTAGGGTTCATCCATTTATCCAGCACGTACTGAAATAGTTTCCAGGCACTATCCTATGTGCATGGCACGGAAGATAAATGACATTTTATTCCTATGCCAGAGGGAAGGGAAACATCTATACAAGTGAATGTAGTACAGTTAAAGGCTGTTATAGTGAAAACACAGAGAGGGACCAGTTGGGTCAGCAGGAGCAAAAAGACTCAACAAGGAGGGTAAGATTTAAGCTGGACCTTAAAGGTGAATAGCAGTGGGGAAGGTGGAGGAGGGGAGGAAGACGTTTGAGGCAGAGGAAAAAACAGAGCAGGAAAACTTGCGAGGTATTTGGAAACACAAGGTTAGTGAGGCTGGAGTGCGGGAAAGGTGCGGGGGAGGGTCGGGGTGTGGCGGGAAGAGTTGTTTGGGCTAGATTGCAAACCATCTGAATATGAACTTTATCCTGTAAACAGCATGGACATTTTAAAGCAGGGGAATGCCTTCATGGGGGGGGGTATATTTTTTAAGGATGATAACTGTAGAACAAACGTTCTCAACCTTGGCACTGTTGTTGTTTCAGTCTACATCACTTTCGTTGGGGGGTGCGGTCCTGGGCACTGTAGTAACATCCCTGGCCTCTACCTACTAGAAGCTAACAACACCCTCTCCCCCCGACCCCAGAGGGACCACCAAAAATGTCTCAAGGCGTTGCCAGATGTCCCCTTGGGACAAGTTTTTACCCCCTAACCACTTTGGAGAACTGCTGCTGCAGAAGCAAGCAGCCTAGAAAATCAGCTGGAGTTGGGAGATTGGCGTCAGGCAAACCAATTAAAAGTAGATGGTAATATTTCACATAAAAGTCGAAGTCCTGAACTGAGGCAGCAGAGCAGGAATTGAGAGGACGTGCTGAATTCAAGGGAGCTGTCAACAGTGTCTGGCATGTTCTAGGAGCCTGAACAAGTGGGGTTGAGCTAACAGGTCTTGATTGGGATGCCTTAATTAAGCTTTGAATATTGGGTATGGCTTGGAGGGGTGGGAGGAGCCCTGGCTGGAGAGTCAGCTCTGTTTGCTGGGTCCGTTCTTTTTTAGGGGCCTGAGTTGGCCAAGTCCCTTAACATCCCTGGATCTCGGTGTCCTTCTTCGGTAAAATGTGTCTGAGACCACCTGTGCCTCTATCGCGTGGAATTCTAAGACTCCACCTTTGTGAACGCTCTTTGAAAACAGCAGTCTGCTTTCTAAATGAACAGTTGTTTTCTCTCTGTACATGCTTAGGAGCGAGGGCAGTGGGGATGAGATTACACAAGGCACAAATGGAAAGGGAGGAGATCACGGATGCCTTGTCCAGCTGTGGGCTAGCGGAAATGAGGCTGGGCTTCGTTAAGCTCGTGAAGCCCGTGAACGTGCGATGGGATGCTGCCATTGGGCAGGGAGACGTTTGCTTGCATTTTGGTGATTAACATCTCGGCTGTGAGTGGTGGAACTCTGTCATAACATGACGCTGTTCTTCATCCTTCTCTCAGCAGTCAAACAGACTCTAGAACTAAGCATCAACCAAAATATGAAGGTGCTGTGTTGAACACAGGCAGATGGTGGATACCGCAGGGGAGGAAGGGCCAATAAGTGGTCTGTTTTAAACATCTCATGATTATTTTTTACCAGGGAACTTGTCGTGTTTCACTTGTTCCCTTTTGGTTCCAGGACACTTTTTTTTTTTTTTTTTTTTTTGCGGTATGCGGGCCTCTCACTGTTGTGGCCTCCCCCGCTGCGGAGCACAGGCTCCGGACGCGCAGGCTCCGGACGCGCAGGCTCAGCGGCCATGGCTCACGGGCCCAGCCGCTCCGCGGCATATGGGATCCTCCCAGACCGGGGCACGAACCCGTATCCCCTGCATCGGCAGGCGGACTCTCAACCACTTGCGCCACCAGGGAGGCCCGGTTCCAGAACACTTTTAACTCTAGAGATCAGTGTGCTCTTGGGCTAGACACTGATTTTTCTGGGGGCCTTGTCTGCCTCCTTTGCTAAATGAGGAGAGAACTTTATTAACCTGAAAACAAAGCACTGAACTGATGGGCTCCTATAGTCTCTGTGATCAGAGGGAGGCCCTTCTGTTGAACCACAAACCGTGATCTTTCCCTGGATGTAATGGAGGCTGAATTTTACCGTAGGCAGCCCTCTTACTGGGAAGCAAGAAGGTGATGGAATGATAAATGCAGCATAGTGTTTAGTACTTTTTAGTTCAGCCTACTTATTGAGAAAACCAAGGCTTGGAGCTTTGAATGATTTGTCCAAGACAGTTCTGCTGTTTGGTTGCTGAGGGAGGTCCGTGCCCCTTCGTACCCTGCCACCAGACCAGCACATTGTCCTCCACAGACACAAGTGCCTTTTGCTGGACATTTCCAGCTCTGGGTTCTTGGCTGTCTTGGAAAGAATAACTGTGACTCAGCCTGTGTCCAGAACCAGAGTGATTGCTTTTCTTTCCTTTTCTCTCCTTTTGGACATTTTCAGCTCATTTAAGGTGGGGACTGCTTGCATCGGTTACCTTCGTTGGAGTTTTGGTTGTCTGGTTCTTATGTTTCCTCAGGCCCTCATCTGTGCTGTGCTGGGTCTCCCAGAAGGCCCTGGAACTAGGTACGTGGTCGGGGCCACTGGGAAAGGCTAGAGCTGTAGACCTGGGCTGCATCCCTATTTTAACATCTATATGGTACTGGAAAGAATACGGTGTGACTCGGGCTTTGCCCGGAACCTGGATGATTGAACACCTTGCAGGTGTACCTGTTTTAAGACCTGGGAAGTACAGCTGTGAAAATAGAGTGTGCACACCTGTTTCAATACCAACCATTAATCCACTAATGCATTTTCCAAAAGCTTATTGGTTTTCTATTATGGAAGACATTTGTATGCAAGTGAGAATTTTGTTGAAGAATGGGACTTACTCATGTTGCCCCAGAGTTTCTAGGCAACTCTAGATTTAAAATGTTTGCAATTTCAACATGTTGTACACATAACTTTTCTAGAACATGCTTATGGTATACTTGGTAAGGCACAAAGTACCAGCAAGACTGGAGTACTTCTTTGTCACCTTCCCCTATGGGTCACTGTGTTATTAATAGTAGTAATGATAACTCAGACCCTCAACAACAGCCTTTCCAAGCAGCACCACTCACCTGATGGTATATATATATATATTGTTAACATCTTTATTGCAGTATAATTGCTTTACAATGGTGTGTTAGTTTCTGCTTTATAACAAAGTGAATCAGTTATACATACACATATGTTGCCATATCTCTCCCCTCTTGCATCTTCCTCCCTCCCACCCTCCCTATCCTACCCCTCTAGGTGGTCACAAAGCACCGAGCTGATCTCCCTGTGCTATGCGGCTACTTCCCACTAGCTATCTACCTTACGTTTGGTAGTGTATATATGTCCATGCCTCTCTCTCACTTTGTCACAGCTTACCCTTCCCCCTCCCCATATTGTCAAGTCCATGCTGTAGTAGGTCTGTGTCTTTATTCCCATCTTACCCCTAGGTTCTTCATGACCTTTTTTTTTTTTTTCGTAGATTACATATATATGTGTTCACATATGGTATTTGTTTTTCTCTTTCTGACTTACTTCACTCTGTATGACAGACTCTAGGTCCATCCACCTCACTACAAATAACTCAATTTCGTTTCTTTTTATGGCTGAGTAATATTCCATTGTATATATGTGCCACATCTTCTTTATCCATTCATCCGATGATGGACATTTAGGTTGCTTCCATTTCCTGGCTATTGTAAATAGAGCTGCAATGAACATTTTGGTACATGACTCTTTTTTTTTTGCAGTACGCGAGCCTCTCACTGCTGTGGTCTCTCCCGCTACAGAGCACAGGCTCCGGGCGCGCAGGCTCAGCGGCCATGGCTCACGGGCCTAGCCACTCCGCGGCATGTGGGATCTTCCCGGACCAGGGCACAAACCCGTGTCCCCTGCATTGGCAGGCAGACTCTCAACCACTGAGCTACCAGGGAAGCCCCATGACACTTAGAATTACGTTTTTTTCAGGGTATATGCCAGTAGTGGGATTGCTGGGTCGTACGGTAGTTGTATTTGTAGTTTTTTAAGGAACCTCCATACTGTTCTCCATACTGGCTGTATCAATTTACATTCCCACCAGCAGTGCAAGAGTGTTCCCTTTTCTCCACACCCTCTCCAGCATTTATTGGTTCTAGATTTTTTGATGATGGCCATTCTGACTGGTGTGAGATGATATGTCATTATAGTTTTGATTTGCATTTCTCTAATGATTAATGATGTTGAGCATTCTTTCATGTGTTTGTTGGCAATCTGTATATCTTCTTTGGAGAAATGTCTATTTAGGTCGTCTGTCCATTTTTGGATTGGGTTGTTTGATTTTTTTGTTACTGAGCTGCATGAGCTGCTTGTAAATTTTGGAGATTAATCCTTTGTCAGTTGCTTCATTTGCAAATATTTTCTCCCATTCTGAGTGTTGTCTTTTCATCTTGTTTATGGTTTCCTTTGCTGTGCAAAAGCTTTTCAGTTTCATTAGGTCCCATTTGTTGATTTTTGTTTTTATTTCCATTTCTCTAGGAGGTGGTTCAAAAAGGATCTTGCTGTGATTTATGTCATAGAGTGTTCTGCCTATGTTTTCCTCTGAGAGTTTGATAGTTTCTGGCCTTACATTTAGGTCTTTAATCCATTTTGATTTTATTTTTCTATATGGTGTTAGGGAGTGTTCTAATCTCATATTTTTACGTGTACCTGTCCAGTTTTCCCAGCACCACTTATTGAAGAGGCTGTCTTTTCTCCACTGTATATTCTTGCCTCCTTTATCAAAGATAAGGTGACCATATGTGCGTGGGTTTATCTCTGGGCTT
Source organism: Mesoplodon densirostris (assembly GCF_025265405.1). Taxonomy (NCBI): domain Eukaryota; kingdom Metazoa; phylum Chordata; class Mammalia; order Artiodactyla; family Ziphiidae; genus Mesoplodon; species Mesoplodon densirostris. The sequence continues at coordinate 66,862,820 of NC_082675.1, read as the reverse complement.
TCTATCCTGTTCCATTGATCTATATTTCTGTTTTTTTGCCAGTACCATACTTCCTTGATTACTGTAGCTTTGTAGTGTAGTCTGAAGTCAGGGAGCCTGATTCCTCCAGCTCCATTTTTCGTTCCCAAGATTGCTTTGGCTATTTAGGGTCTTTTGTGTTTCCATATAAATTGTGAAATTTATTGTTCTAGGTCTGTGAAAAATGCCAGTGGTAGTTTGATAGGGATTCCATTGAATCTGTAGATTGCTTTGGGTAGTAGAGTCATTTTCACAATGTTGATTCTTCTAATACAAGAACATGGTATGTCTCTCCGTCTGTTTGTATCATCTTTAATTTCTTTCATCAGTGTCTTATAATTTTCTGCATACAGGTCTTTTGTCTCCTTAGGTAGGTTTATTCCTAGATATTTTATTCTTTTTGTTGCAGTGGTAAATGGGAGTGTTTTCTTAATTTCACTTTCAGATGTTCCATCAATAGTGTATAAGAATGCCAGATTTCTGTGCATTAATTTTGTATCCTGCTACTTTACCAAATTCATTGATTAGCTCTAGTAGTTTTCTGGTAGCATCTTTAGGATTCTCTGTGTATAGTGTCATGTCATCTGCAAACAGTGACCACTTTACTTCTTCTTTTCCGATTTGGATTCCTTTCATTTCTTTTTCTTCTCTGATTGCTGTGGCTAAAACTTCCAAAACTATGTTGAAAATAGTGGTGAGAGTGGGCAACCTTGTCTTGTTCCTGATCTTAGTGGAAATGCTTTCAGTTTTTCACCATTGAGGACAATGTTGGCTGTGCATTTGTCATATATGGCCGTTATTATGTTGAGGAAAGTTCCCTGAATGCCTACTTTCTGGAGGGTTTTTATCATAAATGGGTGTTGAATTTTGTCGAAAGCTTTCTCTGCATCTATTGAGATGATCATATGTTTTTTCTCCTTTAATTTGTCAATATGGTGTATCATGTTGATTGATTTGCATATATTGAAGAATCCTTGCATTCCTGGAATAAACCCCACTTGATCGTGGTGTATGATCCTTTTAATGTGCTGTTGGATTCTGTTTGCTAGTATTTTGTTGAGGATTTTTGCATCTATGTTCATCAGTGATATTGGCCTGTAGTTTTCTTTCTCTGTGACATCTTTGTCTGGTTTTAGAATCAGAGTGATGGTGGCCTCGTAGAATGAGTTTGGGACTGTCCTCCCTCTGCTATATTTTGGAAGAGTTTGAGAAGGATAGGTGTTAGCTCTTCTCTAAATGTTGGATAGAATTCACCTGTGAAGCCATCTGGTCCTGGGCTTTTGTTTGTTGGAAGATTCTTAATCACAGTTTCAATTTCAGTGCTTGTGATTGGTCTGTTCATATTTTCTATTTCTTCCTGGTTCAGTCTTGGCAAGTTGTGCATTTCTAAGAATTTGTCCATTTCTTCCAGGTTGTCCATTTTATTGGCATAGAGTTGCTTGTAGTAATCTCTCATGATCTTTTGTATTTCTGCAGTGTCAGTTGTTACTTCTCCTTTTTCCTTTCTGATTCTATTGATTTGACTCTTCTCTCTTTTTTTCTTGTTGGGTCTGGCTAATGGTTTATCAATTTTGTTTATCTTCTCAAAGAACCAGCTTTTAGTTTTATTGATCTTTGCTATCTTTTGCTTCATTTCTTTTTCATTTATTTCTGATCTGATCTTAATGACTTCTTTCCTTCTGCTAACTTTGGAGGTTTTTTGTTCTTCTTCCTCTAATTGCTTTAGGTGCAAGGTTAGGTAGTTTATTTGGAATGTCTCCTGTTTCCTAAGGGAGGATTTTATTGCTATAAACTTCCCTTTTAGAACTGCTTTTGGTGCATCCCATAGGTTTTGGGTCGTCGTGTCTCCATTGTCATTTGTTTCTAGGTATTTTTTGATTTCCTCTTTGATTTCTTCAGTGATCACTTCGTTATTAAGTAGTGTAGTGGTTAGCCTCCATGTGTTTGTATTTTTTACAGATCTTTTCCTGTAATTGATATCTAGTCTCATAGCGTTGTGGTCGGAAAAGATACTTGATATGATTTCAGTTTTCTTAAATTTACCAAGGCTTGATTTGTGACCCAAGATATGATCTATCCTGGAGAATGTTCCATGAGCACTTGAGAAGAATGTGTATTCTGTTGTTTTTGGATGGAATTTCCTATAAATATCAATTAAGTCCATCTTGTTTAATGTATCATTTAAAGCTTGTTTCCTTATTCATTTTCATTTTGGATGATCTGTCCATTGGTTAAAGTGGGGTGTTAAAGTCCCCCAGTATGATTGTGTTACTGTCGATTTCCCCTTTTATGGCTGTTAGTATTTGACTTATGTATTGAGGTGCTCCTATGTTGGGTGCATAAATATTTACAGTTGTTATATCTTCTTCTTGGATCGATCCCTTGATCATTATGTAGTGTCCTTCTTTGTGTCTTTTAATAGTCTTTGTTTTAAAGTCTATTTTGTCTGATATGAGAATTTCTACTCCAGCTTTCGTTTGATTTCCATTTGCATGGAATATCTTTTTCCATCCCCTCACTTTCAGTCTGTATGTGTCCCTAGGTCTGTAGTGGGTCTCTTGTAGACAGCATATATACAGGTCTTGTTTTTGTATCCATTCAGCCAGTCTGTGTCTTTTGTTGGGAGCATTTAATCCATTTACATTTAAGGTAATTATCACTATGTATGTTCCTATTCCCATTTTGTTAATTGTTTTGGGTTTGTTATTGTAGGTCTTTTCCTTCTCTTGTGTTTCCTGCGTAGAGAAGATCTTTTAGCATTTGTTGTAAAGCTGGTTTGGTGGTGCTGAACGCTCTCAGCTTTTGCTTGTCTGTAAAGGTTTTAATTTCTCCATCAAATCTGAATGAGATCCTTGCTGGGTAGAGTAATCTTGCTTGTAGCTTTTTCTCCTTCATCACTTTAAATATGTCCTGCCACTCCCTTCTGGCTTGCAGAATTTCTGCTGAAAGTTCAGCTCTTAACCTTATGGGGATTCCCTTGTGTGTTATATGCTGTTTTTCCTTTGCTGCTTTTAATATGTTTTGTTTGTATTTAATGTTTGATAGTTTGATTAATATGTGTCTTGGAGTGTTTCTTCTTGGCTTTATCCTGTATGGGACTCTCTGTGCTTCCTGGACTTGATTAACTATTTCCTTTCCCACATTAGGGAAGTTTTCAACTATAATCTCTTCAAATATTTTCTCAGTCCCTTTCTTTTTCTCCTCATCTTCTGCCACCCCTATAATTCGAATGTTGGTGCGTTTAATGTTGTCCCAGAGGTCTCTTGAGACTGTCCTCAGTTCTTTTCATTCTTTTTTCTTTATTCTGCTCTGCGGTAGTTATTTCCACTATTTTATCTTCCAGGTCACTTATCCGTTCTTCTGCCTCAGTTATTTTGCTATTGATCCCTTTTAGAGTGTTTTTAATTTCATTTATTGTGTTGTTCATTTTTGCTTGTTTCCTCTTTAGTTCTTCTAGGTCCTTGTTAAATGTTTCTTGCATTTTGTCTATTCTATTTCCAAGATTTTGGATCATCTTTACTATCATTATTCTGAATTCTTTTTCAGGTAGACTACCTATTTCCTCTTCATTTGTTAGGTCTGGTGGGTTTTTATCTTGCTCCTCCATCTGATTTGTCTTTTTCTGTCTTTTCATTTTGCTTAGCTTACTGTGTTTGGGGTCTCCTTTTCACAGGCTGCAGGTTCAAAGTTCCTGTTGTTTTTGGTGTCTGTCCCCAGTGGGTAAGGTTGGTTCAGTGGGTTGTGTAGGTTTCCTGGTGGAGGGGACTAGTGCCTGTGTTCTGGTGGATGAGGCTGGATCTTGTCTTTCTGGTGAGCAGGTCCACGTCTGGTTGTGTGTTTTGGGGTGTCTGTGGCCTTATTATGTTTTTAGCAGCCTCTCTGCTAATGGGTGGGGCTGTGTTCCTGTCTTGCTAGTTGTTTGGCATAGGGTGTCCAGCACTGTAGCTTGCTGGTCATTGAGTGAAGCTGGGTGTTAGTGTTGAGATGGAGATCTCTGGGAGATTTTTGCCATTTGATATTACGTGGAGCTGGGAGGTCTCTTGTGGACCCGTGTCCTGAAGTTGGATCTCCCACCTTAGTGGCACATCCTTGATGCCTGGCTGGAGCACCAAGAAACCAGGCGGCAAACACAGAGTAGCTGAATACAGGCGAGAAAGCACTTTAGGAGTCACATTTCCAGACGATCCGGGGGCTCCCACCGTGCGGCTGCTCGGCGGGTCTGGATGGAGAGGGAGGGGACATGAAGGAAATGTTCTGTCCTCCAGTGTATAGACTGGGGCGAGGCTGTGTGTGTGTGTGTGTGCGCATGTGTGTGTGTGTGTGTGTGTGTGTGTGTGTGTGTGTGTGTCAGAGAGAGAGAGAGAAGGACGGAAGTAACCTAGGGGAGGACACGTGGTGCTCGTGGGCCTGGGAGCTGCCAGCCAAGGCACCTCACCTGATGGTATATTAATACTGCTCAGGTGAGTTGAAGCATCAGCAGGCAAAGGCTTCCACTTGTACATCCAAAATTAGCTCCAACAGTGAATTACCCATGTACAGATTGAACAGGAAGTACCACTGGTCCCCTCACTCATTTCATACCTTCTCCTCAAATGGTTTTTCATGATGATACCTATTTGGGGGCAGGGAGGAGTTTTTGATTGAGATGACCCACATTCTCTCGTTTTATACTTGAGATGAACCTTTCCCACCCATAATCCTTAGGAATAGAGCATATGAACGGGGCATTTCACACCACCCACATCTGTCCTTCACTTCCTGTTCTAAAACTCTCCTAAGTTTTCTCTGTTTAGTAACATAGGGTCAGGTCAGCAATTTTTTCAAGCTGCAGACTCACTTTTCAGCTGGACCAGAAGTGACATTTCAGCACAAAACTTCATCTGAATTGGTCCCTAAAATGCAGTCCTTTGACATAGAGGTAATGAGTTAGCCATGATCATCATAGAGACTCTATGGCTATCCCACAGTAGATTTGTTTGATATTAACAGTGGATAGAACTCTCCAAAGAATGATTCCGTTCCAAATAGGCAGGATGCATTATTGATGGTGGCTGCTCAGTGATTCCTCTCAGAACCAGGGTGGAAAGCAGAGGCATCATTGTCAGGACTTTGGTTAATGGTGACTTAAACAGCAGATACCCACTTAACTTCCTAGCTGTAAAGTCACAAGCAGTTTCATGGCTGCTACTCAGTATGCGTCTGTTGGTTGTGGAACAATTTCTCCCTCTCTCCTGAGGTCTCAGAAGTTTAGATGCTATTATTGCGCCTGTTTGCTGATATACCAGATTGAATATCCCCTCTTCATTCTTAGTGTCAGACTTTTCCACTCAACTCTCTGAAACTGCAAATAAGCTCCACATGACAAAACACAGTGGAAAAGATTGGGTGACATGGTTGAGAATGAAATAGAATAATAAATGAATAAAGAAGATTCAAAAGCTGAATAAGTGTATCACTAAAAAAGAGAATGGTGGAAATGGCAGCTTAGCAGTATGGAATGAGGAAGTCCTGAGTGAATGAAGTAATAGGAACACCCAGGGGTAGAATTTCAAGGACGGTTTATTTGGGGGGAGGGACAGGATAAATGGTGTTGTTGATTTTGTGTTCATCGTGAGTGCTCACGTGAGGACCAAGGGAAAGGCACGTTGGAAGATTTAACTACACTCGCATATGGAGAATTCTTTTTCCTTATATATCAATCTATAAGTACTGATCTTTTTTCTTCCAGTTTTATTGAGATATAGTTGACGTACAGCATTGTATAAGTTTGAGGTATATGGCATAATGCTTTGATTTACATACATCATGCGGTGATTATAAATTTAGTGAACATCCGTCATCGCATAGATACAAAATTAAAGACACAGAAAAAAATTAAAATTTTTTTCTTGTGCTGAAACTCTTAGGCTTTACTCTCTTAACAACTTTCATATATAACCTACAGCAGTGTTATATTACGTCGTACATTATATCCCTAGTACTTATTTATCTTATAACTGGACGTTTGTTCCTTTTGACTGCCTTCATCCAATTCCCCCTCCTCTCAACCCCCCTCCTCTGATAACCACAAATCTGATCTCTTTTTCTATGAGTTTGTTTTTGAAGTGTGATTGAACTACAACATTGTTAGTTCCTGTTACATAACACAGTGATTCGATATTTCTATACATTTCAAAATGATCACCATGGTAAGTGTAGTTACCATCTGTCACCATACAAAGATATTACATAGTTATTGACTATATTCACCACACTGTGTATTTCATACCTGTGACTCATTTATTTTGTAACTGGAAGTTTGTATCTCTTAATCTCCCTCACCTATTTCTTTCCTCCCCCATCCCCTCCTCTCTGTTCTTTGTGTCTATAATGCTCTATCTGTTTTGTTTGTTCATTTGCTTTGTTTTGTAGATTCCACATATAAGTGAAATCATACAGTATTGGTCTTTCTCTGACTTATTTCACTTAGCATAATATCCTTTGGGTCCATCCATCTTGTTGCAAATGGCAAGATTTCATTCTTTTTGTGGCCAAGTGATATTCCATTGTGTATATACATGCCACATCTTTTTATCTGTTCATCTGTTGACGGGCACTTAGGTTGCTTCCATATCTTGGCAAGTGTAAATAATGCTGCAGTGACCATAGGGGTGCACGTATCTTTTTGAATTAGTGTTTTCATTTTCTTTGGATAGATACCCAGGAGTAGAATTGCTGGATCATGTGGCAATTCTATTTTTAATTTTTTGAGGAATCTCCATACTGTTTTCCACAGTGGTTGCACCAGTTTACATTCCCACCTATACTGCACATGGGTTTCCTTTTTTCTACATCCTTGACAGCATTTGTTATTTGTTGGCATTTTGTTGATAGCCATTCTGACAGGTGTGAGTTGATATCTCCTTGTGGCTTTGCTTCATATTTCCCTGATGATTAGTGATGGTGAGCATCGTTTTACGTGCCTGTTGGTCATCTGTATGTCTTTCTTGGGAAAATGATTATTCAGATCCTCTGCCCGTTTTTTAATTAGGTTGTTTTTTTGATGTTGAGTTGTATGAGTTCTTTGTATATTTTGGATATTAAACCCTTATCGGATATATTGTGTGCAAATATTTTCTCCTATTCAGTGGGTGGCCTTTTTGTTTTGTTGATAGTTTTCTTTGCTATGCAAAAGCTTTTTATTTTGATGTCACACCATGCACAAAAATAATTCAAAATGGTTTAAAAACATAAATTGAAGACCTGAAACCATAAAGCTTTTAGAAGAAAACATAGGCAGTACATTCCTGGACATTGGTCTTAGCAATATTTTTTTGGATATGTCTATTTAGGCAAGGGAAACAGAAGCAAAAGTAAACACATGGGATACCTCCTCATGTTTAGAACCCTTGCATTGGCCATGGATAATATAAAAAAACAATGTGGCTCCCCAGCACCTTCTGCATCTTTCCCCAGTGTCATTTTGAGCCCTTTCCTCCTGCACTGTGTCCCACCCAGACTGGCCTTCTTTCGTCCTTCAGTGAGCACTATTTCTTCCTGTTCTAGGCTTGTCACACAGATAACCTCTCAGCCTAGAACACTCCTCCCTCCTCAATATGTCTAGCCAGCTCCTTGGCCATCTAGGATTTAGCTTGAATCTTGCTCTTTCAACAAAGCCTTTCCTGATGATCCAGACTAGGTTAGGGCCCCCAACTACATGCTTTGAATGTCTGTGCTGTCCAAGCAGTTATGACCATTGCAGTAGACTAATTGCATAATGTGGTCTGACATCCTTGAATATAGGGACATGTCTTTTTTTTCTGTGTCCCAGCACCTTGCACAGTGCCTGTCATGTGGCAGGTGTTCAGTAAATACTGATGGATTAATGAATGGACTAGAGTCTGTGTTCGGTCGGGGGGCCTTGTAGCTTACATGGGACATGTCCCAGTTGAAGAATATTTACTGAATAGCCTCAAAGATGAAGTGTTTGAATACTGGCGGCGGGAAGGCCAGAATGCTTTATCCTGGGAAAGGAAGGTTGGGAGCTGGCTTGAGTCCAAATGCAAGTGTGTAAGGCATTTAAGTTCTAAGATAGATGATCTCTTAAAGACAAAGCAAGAGCAGAAGTTTTCTTCAGAAAAGAGTAGTGTCCCAATGCTTTCTCAGTTATTTATTTTTGATCAGTGAAGTTCTGTTTGCAGAAGCTAGCTTAGCCTGAAATGACTTCAGTCAGTGCTGATTTTGGTTTCTTAGAGAGGTCTATTAATGGAACAGGGTTTAAATTAAAAAATGGAAGCAAACAAACTTAACTTTGCCTTGGTGAACATTTCTAGGACTGTGACTTGCTAATAAGCATTGTGTTGAGTGTAAACTATTAAGACTGTTTCTTTGGGAAAAACAATATAGTAGTCTTCGACTGTGGAGATCAGGAGTATATACTTGCAGGAAGGAGGAAAACAACTGCCCAGTGAGGGCATCATATATGGATTTTAAAAGTTGAGGTATTTCAAAGAGCTTAGGTGAAAATATGAAGATGGTGTGCTCTGGAAAACTGTCTTAAATGACTTAAAGATTTGTAATAATATGATTATGGAGTATTTAATTTACATACTAATTTTCCCTGTACAGGGAGAGTACACAGTCTAGGAGCGGTAGTCATGTTGCTGAAAGTGGAATTCCAACAAAGCTTTAGCTTCTTGAGAAGATTCAGACATATATTTAGCTGCATGAAATGTACTAGCTTTGAGTAAATCTTTTCTAGCTTCTTTAGTAGCAGGTTAAATGGATTTAACATTGCAGGCTTACAAAACCGGCTTGCCATCAACACACCCTTTTTAAATAGGGAAATTTCAGTGGTCTTTCCAAAACTTCAAAATTAACACATTGCTTTATGGCTATTTCTAAGCCTCTGGTATCACTGTAGCTTCCATCAAACACATGTGCTGCTGGTATAAACTGGATGGATAAAATGACTTGGCGATGCCCTCCAAACACTAGGCGCCTCCCATCTTGTCCATTTGTCACTGAAGGACATACTGCTTATTCTGTTAACATCTGCAGGGCAGTAAACAGGTAAATTGTTTCACCAGCCACATGGAGACTTGGGTCTGCATTAGCAGATATAGAATGTGGATCAAGATGTAATTGTGACTGATGATGTAATCAGATATCAGAAAGCGTTGAATCTCTCCTCAGAAGACTGGGTTGAGATGACATAGTGCCATAAGCACATAAGATAGCAAATATAAAAAATAAGATGTGATGGTCGGTGCAGGAAATAGGTTGATGGACCTTCCTTTTGTTATATTTGACTTTTGTTTCATTTAAATGACAGGAAGTGTTGGGTTTTATTATAACTTTGCTGTTTAACGGTGCACTTTATATGTTATAGAATAAAGCTCACTTCTCTGGTTTTGTTCTATCCTTTTTACCCCAAGGATGCTGAGTGGCTTTTTGCTATCCCAGTCTCTCTGCATTAAGTTAAAGTTCTTCCTGGCATTTGGACTAGCTTGGTTCTCTCGTTTAGGAAAGGACATGGAACAAGTTTGGAAGAGTTCTGGGTGGGGTCTCAGGAACCTATCTCATTGGCCCAGAATTGTACATGGATTTTCAGTTACTTCTTGGCTCTGGACAAACAGAATATTTACATATAATTCCCTCTGGCTGTAAGTTATAGGGAGCTTCCCAGTGCAGAGCATCTGGGGAAAAGGGAAGGTTATTACTGGTGCAGGAAGCCTTTAATGGGAATGAGTAAACAGGGAAACCAGGAGGCTGGCCTTGGTGCTGGCGGGGTGGGGTGGGGTGGGGGGAGGTAACTAACTCAGGAAGTTGGAGCTTCTATGTTCCCATGACACTTTCTGTGCATGTGGTTCTGTTGGGATTATTTGGTTGTGTCTATGCTCTCCTACAGGGAGTTCTCCGTTGTCTCTATCCCAGGGCCCAAGTTCCTGCCAAAGTAACAATAACTCCTGTCACAGATGCTGTGCTAAATGTTTCATTATATTGAATCCTAATAGCAACTGTAATACGGACAATATTTCTCCACTCTACAGATGAGGAAACAGCCTGTGATGGGGGTTGAGGCTAGTACCTGATACCTGCATCTTAGCCTCCTACTCACGTGTCTCCCATAGCAGGAGCCCGGTCAGTGGGAAGGGAAGATGCCCAGCAACATGCTGCTGGGGATGTTCTTGACTTCGGCCCCCCAGCTTTGGGGGACTAATCACCACCGCTGGGTTCAGGATGCAGTTGGTATCTGGGTCCATGAACATGATCTTCAGACTTCAATAGATGTGCAGAGGATTGTGGGAGATTCTGCTAGGATGTGGTACAAGGCCTAGTCTTTGCCCTCCAGACTCTTTACATGCAAAAGAATGAAATGTGACCCACCTCCTGCTATAAGGGCCGTTGGGTAAGCTGTCTTCATATTTCCTACAACGTGACAGTACCCTGCCAGGCACCACACCACTGGGGAAACTGCTCTTGTGATGGTGCCGAAATGAAACTGTCGGCTTAGGGAAGTGTGTTGTCTTTCTTTTCCCTCCAAGAACTGTTGCTTTAGCAGGAGAAGCTTCGAAATGGACACTTACCCCCACAGATGATCACTTATGACACTTTGGAGAAGTGTTTAGGTGTCTTCCTAACCTCACTAAAGAACTGAGCTATGAATAGCCCCATTTTCAATGAGGGACCCATGATTTTTGGCCTAGAGGGTTTTGTAGTCTCTCAGCACTGTGGTTCTCAGCCTGCCGTCCTAGCACTTTGTAGCTGGACTTGGGCAAGCTTGGGGAAGCAGCTTGCTGTCCTTTTGCTGTGTGTGATCCTTCCTGCCTTGGGCGGCATCTGAGTTCCAGGTCTCACCTCCTTACCTTTTCACAATTATGTTTTCCCTTGAAACCCACAGCCTGTCCACTTATTGTAACAGTGCTGGGAAGCACTATTGTTTGTTGATGCCCCTCTCTGTGCTGGATCTCAGATTGGTCCTGTATGGAGAAATTTGGTGGCTTCTGTGCTCCTTGAGGGATGGAAGTTGACCAACTTGATCTTGCATCTTCTCCAAATGAGTTCTAGAACAAAATTCATGCCCTGAGTAAATCTGTTGACTGGTTTCTCTGTTTTATCAAAAGGACTCCCCTCCCACCCCTAACCAGAGCCTCGCTTTCAATCACAGAGCAGAGAGATTTGAGTTCCTGCTAACCATGACGTCATGTCAGTGCTGGGGTACAGCCGTGAATAAGGCCGACAGTGTGCCTGCTCTTTGTCCCCTAAACACAGGTAGGAATGGGCAGTGAGTCACCAGGTTAGGCTCTGGGGTCCCCTTTCATCCATTCCCGGGGGTTTGTGCCCAGACTGCCTTGCTTCAAGTCAAGACTACATTGTGACCAAAACTTCAGTCTGATTCTTAACTCCAAAACTACTTAGTGGCTTAACTTGGCATGTCATTGTCAATGGGTGTTTGCACTTTTTTCATGTGTGATTATAAGACACTTTAACTGTATAAAATACGTACTCAGTGGGACCCGGGCTGCTGTAAGAAAGTCAGTATTCCTCCATGGCTGGGGGGAGACAGTGGAGGACTTAGAGTCTGAGATCTTCTCTTTGATTCTGCCCTGAACTTGGCTCTTCCCTGTGAACTTGGGCAAACTGCCCAGTATGTTTTACCCTCAAATTTCTTCTTTGTGAAATATTAGCAATAACCCTGCTCATCTTATTTCACTTTCAAAACTAAGATGAAATGATTAAATTACTTATATTAGTGTAAGATTATGGAGGTTGCATTATTAATAATTCTATGGAGTGAATGTTTCCCATGTTCCTATTCTCTTTTCCCTAAAGTCCACTTTGGTTCTGAGGCTCACTCTGAAACAGTGATTTTAACTCTGATGGCACATTCATCACTTGGAAAGCATAAAATGAAAGTACAGTGCTTGGGGCCTACTCTCAGACTTAATTATTAAGTGTGGGACATGGGTATTGGGTCTTTTTTTTTTGTTTTTTTTTTAAAGATCTGCAGATAATTCTTAAATGCCAGCCGGCGTTGAGAGTCACTCCTCTCAGGGTTGTGAGGTTGAAGTAGTCTAGATCCAGTTACTGATTTTAAGGCAAAGCATGGCTACCTATGTATGATGATTTGCAGGACATCTGAAGGATCCCAGTAACGTGGAACACCTTGGGTTTGTTTCCTGTTCCCTAGTTGTCTGCAGGATCCCAGGAGGATTCTGCCTTCTAGGCTGCACAGTGTCTGATACCATCCCCACTGTCACTACTGCATTAGGTACAGTACCAGTACTGTGGGATCTCATCTAATTCTTAGGACGCTTCATGAGGTTGGTCTAACTTTTGCCCAGATTGCTCAAATGAGGAAACCGAGGCTGAGACCCATTCATCACCTTACCCAACCTAATGAGTGGTGGTTGGAATTCTTACCCAGGCTGTCTAGCTCTTGAGCCCGCACACTTAACCACGGTACTGCACTGCATGATGATTAGTATAACTGGGTAAGTGCTGCACTCTCCTCAGTGGTATACTTACACTTCAGCAGGGGCTTTCTGCACATAGTGCTCTGCTGAGGATAAAGAATCCTCGGGCTGGACTTTCATGTTCGACCACAGGCCAGTGGGGAGAGGCCTCTGGGCACATGAGGGTCTGTGCTGCCCTGCAAATCAGTTACCAAATCAAACCACAAGGACTGCTGTTTTTCAGACCTGCCTGCACGTTGGATGCATCTGGGGAGCTTTAAAAAAACACTGCCTGGTTCCCACCCCCAGAGATGGATGTAATTGGCCTGCAGGGTTGCCTGGCTGGGGAAGCTTTAAAAGCTCCCCAGGTGGTTCTCCCCTGCGCCAGGGCTGAGCGCTAGTGCCAGAGGCAGCCGCTCCCTCCAGCTGTCCGTCAGAGCCGCCTCTGTGCCTGCTGCAGGGATGGGAGCAGTGAACTCCGCCTGGAGAACCGCTCTCAGTACTAGTGCATTTCATTTCAGAGAGGCATCTGCCTTCTCCGGTTAATACACAGGGCGCTTTCCAGAAGAAAAATCAGTTTTTCTTGGACAATTAGGTCAGACATTATTTTCTTTACTTTGATATGATGGGATTAAGTATTGTTAAAACAGCGTAGTGACAAATTGAGTAGTACTGTAATAGGATTCTGTGAGGGAGCTTGTGTTTCCTACAGTCTACTGCCTCCAGGAAAGTGGGTAGAGGTCGGATTTGTTTGAAGGAATTCCCTGAAGGTGAGAAAAAATGAAGAGGCAACACAGAACCTGGGTTCTGGAAAGTTTCTGTCTGGCTCATAGAGATGATGGCTTTCTGTGAAAAGAATATATTTTATCTTACTGCTTTCCCAGATATTAGAAGTGAGAACCCATGTCAGGAGAGAGTGTGCAGGATGCTGTTTGTATCATCTGCAACCAAAACAGTTTTTGTTTTTTAAATTGAGGTGAAATTCACATGACAAAAAATTAACTATTAAATGAACCATTCAGTAGCATTGAGTACATTCACAATGCTGTGCAACCACCATGTCTATCTAGTTGCAAAACATTTTCATCATTGCAAAGGAAGCCCTTCCTGTACAAATTCTTTCTATCTCCGGATTAGAGACCTAAATGTAAGACCGGGCACTATCAAACTCTTAGAGGAAAACATAGGAAGAACACTCTTTGACATAAATCACAGCAGGATATTTTTTGATCCACCTCCTAGAGTAATGGAAATAAAAACAAAAATAAACAAATGGGACCTAATGAAACTTAAAAGCTTTCGCACAGCAAAGGAAACCATAAACAAGACAAAAAGACAACCCTCTGAATGGGAGAAAATATTTTCAAATGAATCATTGGACAAAGGATTAATCTCCAAAATATATAAACAGCTCATGCAGCTCAATATTAAAAAAACAAACAACCCAGTCCAAAAATGGGCAGAAGACCTAAATAGACATTTTCCAAAGAAGATATACAGATGGCCAGGAAGCACATGAAAAGCTGCTCAACATCACTAATCATTAGAGAAATGCAAAGCAAAACTACAGTGAGGTATCACCTCACACCAGTTAGAATGGGCATCATCAGAAAATCTACAAACAATAAATGCTGGAGAGGGTGTGGAGAAAAGGGAACCCTTCTGCACTGTTGGTGGGAATGTAAATTGTTACAGCCACTATGGAGAACAGTATGGAGGTTCCTTAAAGAACTAAAAATAGAACTACCATGTGACCCAGCAATCCCACTGCTAGGCATATACCTAGAGAAAACCATAATTCAAAAAGACACATGTATGACTGATTCACTTTGTTATAAAGCAGAAACTAAAAAAAAAAAAATGAGAGAAAAAAGAAAGAAATAAAAGCCACTTGCTAATAAAAAAAAAAAAAAGACACATGCACCCCAATGTTCATTGCAGCACTATTTACAATAGCCGGGTCATGGAAGCAACCTAAATGCCCATTGACAGATGAATGGACAAAGAAGATGTGGCATATATATACAATGGAATATTACTCAGCCATAAAAAGGAACGAAATTCAGTCATTTGTAGAGACGTGGATGCATCTAGAGACTGTCATACAGAGTGAAGTAAGTCAGAAAGAGAAAAACAAATATCGTATATTAACACATATATGTGGAACCTAGAAAATGGTACAGATGAACCGGTTTGCAGAGCAGAAATTGAGACACAGATGTAGAGAACAAACGTATAGACACCAAGGCGGGAAAGCGGTGGAGGGGGGTGGTGTGCTGAATTGGGAGATTGGGATTGACATGTATACACTGATGTGTATAAAATGGATGACTAATAAGAAAAAATGAATAAATTTTAAAAAAACAACACAAATTCTTTCCATCTCCACAGCTCAGATCACATCTGTCTTCCTCCCTCAAGTCTTTTTTGTTTAATTGAAGTATAGTTGATTTACAATATTGTGTTAGTTTCAGGTGTACAGCAAAGTGATTTGGTTATATATATATATATATATATATATACCTTTAAAATTCTTTTCCATTACAGTTTATTATAAGATACTGAATATAGTTCCGTGTGCTATACAGTAAATCCATGTTGTTTATCTATTTTATACATGGTAGTATGCATCTGTAAATCCCATACTCCCAATTTATCCCTCCCTGCATTCCCCTTTGGTAACAGTAAGTTTATTTTCTGTTTGTGAGTCTGTTTCTGTTTTGTAGGTAAGCTCATTTGTACCGTTTTTTAGATTCCACATGTATGTCTCCCTCAAGTCTTTGCTGGCTACTGTGTTCCTTATCTCTCCTTCCTCTCAGTTTGTGTGTCTGTTTTCTTGTCTGTTTACTTTGTACTGATCATGCCCCACCTTGTACTTGGTTACAGGGGCAGTGGATCTTCCTTGGTCTGAGTGGAGGGGCTTGTTGGCTCAGTCAGCACATAAAGCAAAACTTGATTGCGGTTAAAATTGCCCTTGGAAGTCCTATAAATAACTCAAGTGCGGCATATGTGACATTGGGTGAACAGCCCTGCTCAGTAACTCATAGGCACCTTAAGCCGAGAATCTATGAAGTAGCGTAACGACGGGGAGGCCTGCCTGCAGATGTCACCCATCCCGTACCATCACGATACAGGGTTTACTTCATTCTTGTTTAACAATGAACTGCTGTGATCTCAATGCATGTCCACATGTGTCTTCATTGTGGGGATGGAGGGCACGTGACAGCATCTAGCACAGAGTGGGTACTCAGATGTTTACTGGATTTGAATCTAAAGCTTGCTTGATCAGATCTGTAATGCACACTAGCCTTTAAGACGTTGTAGGAGAATCTGGTCACCTGTTTCCTCTCTAAGTTGGCATTTACCATCATTGCCCTCCCTGCTCTTGCCTTGCCTGCCCCCCCTGACTGATTCGCTGTTACTCTCCTTAGGAATTGGTCATACCTCCCCCTAGAGTATATTTTTTGTATGAATTATCTATCCAACTAGACTGTATGTTCCTTAACGTGAGGGTATAGATCTTCATGTTTATACTTGGTTACATGGTACTTATCACAGTGTTTTATGTATAAACCAGGTGCCCCATAAACACACCTTCTCTCTTTACTGATTCCTGTCTCAGTAAACATTTCCTGAGCATCTACTACATGCCAGGGATACAGAAATGCCCCATGGTGTATCTGAAAGACCTTGGAGTAGTAAGAGGAAACTGACGTGAACGAAACGACTGCAAAAACCATAAAGAGAGTTGATCATAGAAGAGTTGATTGCGGCAGTCCAGAGTTGGGAAGGGCTCCCTCTGTAGTGCACAGGGAAGGAAGGGTTCAGTGAGGAGACGGCGCTGGAACCTGGACTCTGCCCACATAGACAATGAGGAAAGGACATTCTAGGCTGAGGAAACTGCATGTTCAAAGGTAGAGGGCAGCAAACCTTTTCTGTAAAGGGCCAGAGGGTAAATATTTTAGGTTTGGGGGCCATAGGGCCTATGTTACAACTGTCACTGATATGTGGAAGCAGCCACAGACAACACGTAGATAGAATGTGTCCTTGTGTTCCAATAAAACTTTACGGACACCAAAATTTGACTCAAAGAGTTTTCATGTGTTAGCATATGATTATCATTCTTTTGATTTTTTTCCCCCAGCCGTTTAACCATTTAAAGACTATTCTTCGCTCATGGGCTGTATGAAAACAAGTGGCACACCAGATTTGGTCCAGGGCTGTAGTCAGGGAAGAGTGAGATATTGCAGGAGCAGAACAGCAGGTACTTAGCTGTGCCCACTCTGATGCCCTGGGGGTGAGATTCTGCATTTCTAACCAGCTCCCAGGTAGTGGTGAGGCTGAGTTCCTCATCTGGAGTAGCAAGGAACTGAAGTATCAGTAGGGTCCCCTTATGCCCCTGATGCTCTGATGGATTCTGTGGGTTTAGGACAATATAGATGACAATTTTCTGCCTACCAGGTGTTTTCAGTCTGCTTAGAGAGAAGAGATTTATGTAAGTAGAAAGGTAAATGGACCCTCCCAGAGGGAGAATTAAACAGCAGCAGAGCCAGGCAGCGAGGTTCCCCAGTGCTGGGTGCAGTGAACTGTCCGGTGAGAGGCATGTAGACAGCAGGGTTAAGGCCAGAGGAGCCCCCGTGTGAGCTGGGACTGGGCTCCTTGGCTTCCAGGACATCACGCAGCTTGACAATGTCCACACATCACCACCTCCACTCGCTTCCTGTTGGCATTTCCCCTTTCTTCTGTTGTTTGTCACTCTGTTATCTTGAGCCTTTCCTGATACCACTTTACACTGAGTGGAGACTTGGCTTTGAATAGAGCTTCTTGGGTGCGCTGTCCTCCCTCTGACTGGAAGGTGAGTCCTGGCGGCCTAACTCAGGGACAGAAAGTGTAGCGAAGCTAAGGAAAGTCACTCACTTGAAGCTGGGGGACAGGAGCTTAAAAGTCCCCACAGCTGGATGGATGGTGGGCTTCAATGGTAGAGGACGAGGTAAGTTAGAACACCTGAAGGGAGAGATGTTGAAACGCTCAGTTTTCTCTGGAGATACCTCCAAACCTTCTTCATGTATTACTTGATAGCACTCCGATACTCTAAAGCTCTAGAGTACCTTCCTCTAAAGATATAGGAATACCTTGCTGTAATGCAGGCTCAGAGGCAGAGAGACAATCCTGTGAACTTGATTCATTGTAAAACCAAAAACAAACGACTTCGGCTTTGTACCCTGAGCTGGGGTATCAGCGATGCAAGTTGGTGGTGGTTTGCTTTCCCATTAACCGGGGTTCTGAATCTCTTGCCTCACGACTTTCACTCCTCGATCCTGAATTAGAGACAAGTGTAGCAGGGGCTAGGCCTTGCTTTTTAAAAAGGCCAGTGGGGCTTCCCTGGTGGTGCAGTGGTTGAGAGTCCGCCTGCCGGTGCAGGGGACACGGGTTCGTGCCCCGGTCCGGGAAGATCCCACATGCCGTGGAGCGGCTGGGCCCGTGAGCCATGGCCACTGAGCCTGCACGTCCGGAGCCTGTGCTCCACAACGGGAGAGGCCACAACAGTGAGAAGCCTGCGTACCACAAAAAAAAAAAAAAGAAAAAGAAAAAGAAAAAAGGCCAGTGATCACGTGGAGCAAAATGCTGTAAAAAAGCAGGACCAAAATCAAGTCAGCAACTGACCGGCCACAGGGCCTGTGCTTTGCTGTCCCTCCACGGGGGGAGGTGTGTTGTGCTGGCCCAAGCACGCATTCTGGCTGGCCTCTGGTCTTAAGAACTATTAATTTCAGGAGTATTAATTTTGCTAAAAATATTCTGTGGCCATTTTATAGATATATATATATGATTATACATAAATACAAATATACAAATATAATTATATATAAAAATTAAAAAATATATATATATATATATAATGGGGGGGGAGTATGTGCCCGTGTACACAGACAGCTTCTCAAGCAAATAGGCCCTGTGGAAATCGCATACTTATGAGACAAATACTGAGAAAATGTGACTGACAGAGGTAAGGAGCGTGGTGCCGAGAGGGACAGCCACTAGTAGATGCTGCCGTTTGGTGCATCAGACCCGTGGTTCTCCCCAGCTGCACATTACACTCACCTTGGAGCTTTCATGTCACCTCAAATGCTGCGTGGGTCTGAGGTGAACCCCGACTTGGTCTTTTCAAGGCTCCCAGGTGATTCTAATGTGCAGTCAGGGCCGAGAGCGCCCAAGTGACATTGATAGTGCCTCCCACTCACCAAGTGCTGCGTTCTTCCCTGCCAGGATTTGGCCAGCTTAATGACCTTGCGGATGCTCGATCCGGATGGGGGCTGGGGAAGGATGCATGAGATTTGTGGGTATGTTTGTGGCTTAAAGAATGCACAACTAAATTGAGATTGCTGACAACTCAGGAATATATTAACACAGTTTCAATTTGCTGACCACTTTCACTTGTGCAGGAAAATGGCTTTGACCCTGAATGCAGAATATCAAAGCAGAGATTCCCAGGCTCTGAAGACTTGCTACATTGTCTTGTTGGGTTTCGCATGTGTTGTCTTAATCTTTGTTTGCAGCACACTAGACACTCCCTCTGACATTGCAATTTTGTACCACCTTTTGAGATAATGGTGTAAAACTCTGGATATAACCAAATCTAGGCTTGGCATTCCCCTGGTAGAATTCGAATTTCATTGATCTGTGACATTCTCTTAGGATCTAGAAGGAGTCCTCTGTAACCAGTCCTGTGAGTTGTCTCTTGTCATGGTATTGGATCACCTTGTATCTTGAAATGAGAAGGGAGGGAAATGTGTGCAGGTGACTTTAAAAGTTCTCCTGAGGGCCCCTCAGAGAGAGCATACCTGAAAGCTGCTCTTAGCATCTAAGTTTCTTCTCTTTTAATCTTTCAGTACACAAGGGTCTGGATCCCTGACCCCGATGAAGTGTGGCGCTCGGCTGAATTAACCAAGGACTACAAGGAGGGTGAGAAGAGCCTCCAGCTCCGACTGGAAGATGAAACTGTGAGTGCAGTGCTGGGGGTGGGAGTGCAGAGCTCTCCTGAGCAGGGCTGGATGCTATATTGTGGCTAGAGCGTGTCCTGCACGTTGGAGCTTCTGAGCCCCTCGCATCCATTTTGTTGCTGTTGATGGTAATGTAAGTGAAAGTTTAAACCATGAAGCTGCTGAATGGATGGCCCATTACAAACAAGTGCCCATTGGTGTTAGCAGCTGAGAGATGGCAGGTGACTGAGGCAAGAATCTTCTCCATGGAGTGGAGGGCACAGGAAGCTTCCCTCCGTGGGGTTGAGGCTCAGTGGGAGGTGAGGGGGAGCCACTTACCATAAGATCCAGTGCCTGGTACAGTGGTTGGAGTACTGGCTCTGGACCCAGCCTGCCTGGGTTGGGGTCCTGGCTTGGCCCTTGCTAGCTTTGTGCCCTTGAGCAAGTTAGCAATTTTTCTATGCCTATTACTTCATCTGTGACATGGGGGTGATGGTTTGTCTAGGGAGCTCCTTAGAATAAAATGAGTTACTATGTGGCATGTACTTAGAGTCATGCCTGGCAGGTAAGCACTCATTACATGTTATTTGCTCCAGTGAGAGTTTTTTTTTTTTTTTTTTTTTTTTTTTGGCTGCGTTGGGTCTTTGTTGCTGCGTACAGGCTTTCTCTAGTTGTGGCAAGTGGGAGCTACTCTTCTTTGCGGTGTGCGGGCTTCTCATCGTGGTGGCTTCTCTTGTTGTGGAGCACGGGCTCTAGGCGCGTGGGCTTCAGTAGCTGTCGCACATGTGCTTAGTTGCTCCGCGGCATGTGGGATCTTCCCGGACCAGGGCTCGAACCCCTGTCCCCTGCATTGGCAGGCAGATTCTTAACCACTGCGGCACCAGGGAAGCCCCAAGAGTTTTTTCGTTAGTTGATTTTCAGGGTGGTTTCGCTCAAAAGGAAGACAAGGTAGTAACCAGGAAATTGTGTTCCTTCTAGAAGATCTGATTCAGTTTCCCTTTTCATGAGCCTTTTGTCACTACCCTTCCCTGTGATTTGTGCATTTCACAAATATTTGAAGGCTTGCACTGTGCTGGTCATGGGGGTTTATGGGTGATCGGTTATGGCCCTGCCATTCGTGGGGGCTCAGTGCTGGAGGGCACAGTGAACGTGAACACAGAAATACAGGAAAGAGCCTAAGCAGGCTGCAGTAGGCACAGAAGCAGCAGACGGGGTACAGGAGGAAAGTGAGGAGGGAGCTGAGGTGAGGGTGTCCGGGGGAGGGGCTGTGGAAAGGAGCCAGCATTGAAGACTCAGGCCCGGGTGGGCCGAGGGGAGCGTCCCAGGCAGGAGTTGTGCACCACAGCCCCGAGGCCTCAGTGTGTCCCCTTTGAGAGTGTGGAAGGAAGGGAGGCCAGTGCACCTGGAAGCCACTGCAGAAGGGGACAGATGGGCTAGCCTGAGGCTGAGGATGCAGGTCGTGCATGCAGGGTTTACAGTAGGGGAGACTGGGAGATGGACAGGCTTTGAACCAGGTGGCCCAAAAAATCAAGATTTGGCTTTGGAATGGGTCAGGTTTGAGGGGCTGCAGAGCAGGCCTGGCCTGGAGTGATTATTGCCTCTCTGTGAACTGCAGGAGCATTGCAAGTTTGTCCCCCATCACTTAGCCTTTGATCATTTACTGTCTTACTGTTTTTCCTTCTTCCAAGCTCTTTGGTCCTGTCTTTCTAGGTAGTAATGACCTGCTTGAGAAATGGACCTTGTCTTAATGCTTTGCTCACATGTACTTAACAGTGGCTGGTGATTAACACATCGATTAGTAGGAAGGTTGAACGTCTTCCCCCTCCTAACTTCTGTTTTGTATCAACTTTGAGCACATCCCTTGGTAAACCTGGGACAGTGAGTTGGTTAGTTTGTTAAAAGCTGTTAACACTAAGGTGTGCTCACCTCCCCTTCCCCTTCCTGGCCGGTAGACTTTGCCAGCCTCCTCTTGGTTTTGAGGTGAGAAACAAAATTCCCAACAGATGGAATCCTGTTTACCATGTTGAATAACTTTCCACCCCACACCCAAAACAAAATGAAATTAGTTCACCCACGTGAATGGTGTATCTTCCACTCCAGCAGATTTCATTTCAGTTGATCTTGTAAGTGGGTGGGTGTTTTTTTAAGAGTTGTACTAAGGGAGTGTCTGCTGTGTTGCTAAAACAGAGCAGATGCTTGCCTCCCCAGTGGAGAATGAGTTCTGCCCTGCGTGACTAATCCTGGCAGCTGCCCAGGACCCCTCCCCTGCTACACGGCCATCAGCTGTAATCAGAAGAGATGGCTGGGGCTGGAGGTTAGCAGTTCTGGAGAAATAATGGGCTCTGAGCATCCGACTCTGGCCAGGTCGCTCGTGGGCTGTGGTTTGTCCACTGCTGGCTCTCAGCTGTCATTAGGAGCGACTCAGCTGAGCTGTGGACCAGAGGCAGGAGAACAGAAGTTGGATGGCTGGACTCTGAATGTTTGAAGAATCTCCTCTGTAGCTAAAAGCATCCTTGATGTACCAGGTTGGCTGAAAAATCCACCCCGGAGTCTCTTTCCCCGCCCTCTGCTCCTCCCTCTGAAGTCCAATAGTGTGGGTTTAACTGTATCAGCAAAGGTTGAAAATAAACTAGTTCTCTTCTAAAACAGTAAAGTTCTTAACCTATGGCTTCTACCTTAGCAGTAAGTAACCTGTGTGCTCTTCTCTGCTCAAGGTGGTCAGGCCCCCCAGTGTTCCTCTAAAGATGTTTCTTTTCCCCTGTTGCTTGCTTGCTTCTTATTTATTTGTTTATTTATTTGGGTAAAATATACAAAACATGAAATTTACCGTGTCAACCGTTTTTAAGTGCACAGTTCAGTGGCATGAAATACTTACCCATTGTTGTGCAGCCATCACCACCATCCATCTCCAGAGCTCTTTTCATCTTGCAAAACTGAAAGTCTGTACCCATTGAATACTAACTCCGTATTTCCCCCTTTACCTGCAGCCCCTGGTAATCCCTGTTCACCTTTGTCTCTGAGTTGGACTCTTCTAGGTACCTCAGAGAAGTGGAAGCATATAATACTTGTCCTTTTGTGTCTGGATTGTTTCAGCCCAATGTAAGATGTTTTCTGTTTAAGCCAGTGAGAAGATGGGAAACTTCTTGGGGGAAAAGCATCGTGTCTTCTCTTTTTCTCCCCATGGCTGTGAAGGGTGCAAGGTATCTAGGTGTGCCAACCCTTAGCACAGTACCCCGTTTAGACCGGGTAAAGCACCTCAGCGTATGCAGACCTTGGTGATAAATGCAGCTACCTAATTCTTTGCGCGGCGTGGAGCTCTGCCTGGCAGACCTTCTCTCAGTTGCCCCCACTTCCCTTACAAACTGCTCAGCTCCTGCCCTCTACTGGCAGGGAAAACTCTCCCCGTTTCCATGGTTTTGCGTTTAAATTCTGTTGTTCCAAACAAGTTTGTATCCCATGTCCAGGGCGAGTACTCCCTGTGTGCAAGGCCCTGGCAGTGTTTATGAGCGAGAGGAAGGTGGGGAGATGTGAGCTTCAAGAAGAGCAATGTGGGGCTTTCCTGGTGGCGCAGTGGTTGAGAGTCCGCCTGCTGATGCAGGGGACGCGGGTTCGTGCCCCGGTCTGGGAAGATCCCACATGCCGCGGAGCGGCTGGGCCCGTGAGCCATGGCCGCTGAGCCTGCGCGTCCGGAGCCTGTGCTCCGCAACGGGAGAGGCCACGATCGTGAGAGGCCCATGTACCGCAAAAAACAAAACAAAACAAAGAAGAGCAGTGTGCTCTATCTGTGTCTCTGCATATCCAAGCCTGCTAATGTTTCTGGGGCCAGGGCAAGAATGGGGATGTAGCCTACGTCTGTTTAAATATTAAAAGCATATTTTATCAGAATTATGTAGGTAAAATCTGACATTTCTAATTCTTGAAAAAATAAAGCATTTAATATATTAAAAAGAAAGTACTTGAATCTCTACTATTCGGTCTCCATCTAGCTGCCAGTATAAAGAACTGCTACCTTGCGTTGGGCATGTCATGTCTGTACCTACATATGAACAAATTTAAGAGGAATGTGACTTGTTCAGTACTGCAGAGTGTTCCTCGTACGTCAGGTTGGCAGTGGTTGCAAATACTGTACTAATTTGTGAGCACCTCTGAAACCACAATTAGAGTGTGCAGGGAAGCAAGGCACTGGATGGTCGACCCAACTGGGAACCGGTGTTTCATTATGTGAGAATTCTTTTTTCATTTGTGCTGTCTGGAAGGAAGGATTAACAAGCTAGTTTGTCTTTCCTTTTATCTAAACGTCTTTGCTGCCCAGTGCCTCCCCACCCTCCAAAGCAGTGTCTGTCTCTGACATGGGTGATGTTATAGCCCACCACCCTTCAAGGGGCCTGGACACATTTGTCTTATTTCAAGGACACAGGGCAAGAGGTGTGCAGAAGCATTTCCCTGGGGCCTGATGGCGTTCGTCACAAGAGTGTATGTTGAGAGTTGCAGGTCTCACTGTGTCAGCACTGAACGCTGATCCCAGGTGACAGAGGTACCATGTGTTCTTTAATAAGGTTATATTTTGCATTTGTGATGTTGGAGCCCTTTAAGATGCACGGTCCAGGGAAGGGCCCCTCTTGCTCAGGTCTAAGGATGGTACCAAACATATCAGGGTATTATAGCAAGGAAAGAGCAAACATGGTTCTTCAAGTCAAGAAGCGACAGACTCACAGAAGAGCTAGGACTGTTGTCCTTACACATGGGTATACTCAGACCACATACCTTGAGAGTGCTCACAGAGCTCCCATAGACCCCGTGCAGATTAAGTGCCAGCTGCATGTACATCTGGCAAAACCGCAGAGCTAAGAGTATTTGGTAATACTTCTCTGGTACCAGTAAAGCCTCTTGGTGCACGTGACTTTGATTATTTATTTTTTCTTTTTGTTTTACTGGTTTTTCCATTCTTTCTTACTTTTGTATTTGTTTAGGGATCATCTAATACTTCTTTTTTTTTTTTTTCTTTTTTGCGTTACACGTGCCTCTCACTGTTGTGGCCTCTCCCGTTGCGGAGCGCAGGCTCCGGACGCGCAGGCTCAGCAGCCATGGCTCACAGGCCCAGCCGCTCCGCGGCATGTGGAATCTTCGCGGACCGGGGCACGAACCCGTGTCCCCTGCACCGGCAGGTGGACTCTCAACCACTGCGCCACCAGGGAAGCCCAAGAAGATTCTTTTTAAGAAGGATGCTCTTTTTGGAGACTGGAGAAGATGGAGCTGTAAGATTTAAACACAACTATCACAGAATAAGACACAGCAGAGCATTCATTAAGTGAATGTTTTTTGTATTCGTTTAGGACATAATGTAAACTGGGCTTTTAGTATGTGTTAAATGAACCTGGAGCCACACACTTGCTATTACAGTAAGTGTAAGTGGATTCAAGCTTTGAGGTCTCCTATTTTCCAGGAGGATATCTCCGAAAGAGAACACAGAAGAGAACACACCCACATCCACTGACCTAATAAGTTAAGTACTTTAGACCAATAAAGTTGGAAGGGCCCTTAAAGATTGTTGGGACCAGTCCTCCCATCTTACAATTAGGGAAGCTGTTGTCTGTGGAAATGAAGTGATGGACTCAACACCTCAGAGCAGTTAAGTTCAGTGGTTCTCAAGTTTGGCTGCATGATGGAAACCCCCGAGGAGCTAAAAAATGTTTGCAAAGCTCCAGCACAGCCAGACTTCTTAAATCAGAGTTTGGAGATGGGACACAGCATAGTATCTTTTTGCAAGCTCCTCATGGGATTCCAAGGTGCAGGAAGGGTTGAGAGCCACTGCTTTAGTTGACAGCCAGGACTTGAATACAGGGTTTAACTCCTAGTCGGTCTCCATTTCTGTGAGCCATGTGGCACCTCAGGGTCAGTACCAACTGCTTGCCTGCTGTTAAGTCTATTTTTACCAGCTTATCTTTTCTCTAGATGTTCTGCTTCTATGGGTAGATAAAGAAAAGTTGTTTCTCCTACTCTACGATATATGCTGATTAGTAGCTCCAAATCTTTGTGTTGGGATTTGTCATTTGAAGATGTTTTTATGATTCTGTTCTCTTGCTGTGGTACCATGTAACATGGACATGAGTTGAGGTATGGGAGAGGTCATGAAAAGATCAGACATTTCATCCAACTGGTATTTTTAAGCACCTAGTAAGCGTTATAGAATCACAGATCTACTGAGTTTAGAGCAACACTAGACCAACACTCTCCAAGAGAACATTGTGCTACAGTGGGATGTTCTCTATCTGTATTGTCCAGTATGGCAGTCACTAGCCACATGTGGCTATTGGGTCCTTGAAATGTGGGTAGCCTGAGAAACTGAAGTTTTAATCATATTTAACTTTAATGAATTCAATTTAAATAACCATCTATTGGCAAGTGCAGGTCTAGACCAATCCTCTACCTTATGCCACCCTCTATATTCTCAAGTGTTGTCCAGTATCATTCGCTAGATGGTGACCAATTGGAGACCCCCACCTGTTCGTGATTCCCAGCTCCTGGCCTTGGAGAGGAGAAGGTCCACTCCAGGTGTGTGACCGAGCATTAATTTTGTGAAGGGTTTAGTTAACGTTCAGCCTCCTCTTTACCTCCAAAGACCCAGTTATTATGCAGTGAAGTCTTTTGTGCAGAAAGTTCAATGTCTCTGATCGTGTCATAAACCCTTTAATTTCAAATAAAACCATATTAACCGTAAGTGTTCAACCCTAGCAGCACTGTTAGAATCAAATACCTGTTAGAGAAAACAATGTGTTCTTAGGGCTCTCATTCCCTCCCTCCCTCGCCCTGGATATACACAACCCCAGAAGTCTGTAGTTTTGGAATGCTGAGCTTGCAGCTCTCACTTCTTTGCTGCTGCTCTGGGCATTTTTATTCCTTATCAGTTTTACTGTAACCAATACCATTGGTTTATTTTTGGACCATGTTTTCACAAAACTGCCTATGCCTTTCCCTCCACACGCTTGGGGGGAGAGTCTTTTGAGGGGAGATTCATCTGAGAAAATATGGAATGCCAGCATTTCTGCCTCAGGGTTTAAAGATACCAGGCTCAGGCCCCAGCTTTCTGATCTGAAAAATGAGAGGTTGTCTGGGGGAGCTCTGTGGCTCTGCACCGGGCCGTCTCTGTGCTGCTTACCAGGGAGGCGGGGTGGAGAGCCATGCGGGAGACCAGAGCAGACGTGCTCCTGCTGGGCAGAGGGACATCCGCATTGGGAAGTCTTTCAGAGGGCTCAGGGAGGAACGTCTGGTTAGAGTCCCAGTGACACCACCCACTCTGCTGGAGATGAAGCGGGTAAGGGAACAATTCTAGAGTTTAATGAAATAAAAATCAACTCTCAGCGGTCTCCATTTCCCCCTTGTTTCCCACCTCTTGGAAATTTTATCTGCATCTTCATGATAGTTGTTTGCTGGTCTCCAGTATGAAGTAAGTTTGATAAGAATAAAAGAGCTTTTTCACAGAAAGAAAAGAGCCTTGATTAATATTTTAAAAATCCCAACAACAGGAAACTGTACAAAAGAAAACCTCACTAACACAGGTAACCATTGATATTTTGTTGGGAGGTTATTCCAGTCAGACTTTAATATACAGTTTTAAATAAATGGAATCCTATTATAGATTTCATTCTGTAACATGCCTTTTGTTAGATGCAGCAGAATGCTGTGGGTGCTGCCTGACCGTAAATATCGGGCTGTGTCGTGCTTTACTTCTGTATTTACAGCTTTGAGAGTTGATACATTTGCTCATTTGTAAGATTGTTTCCTGGGGCCAAGGAAGAATATATTTATGAAAAATTCTGACAAGGTGTTGCCACCTGCCCTCCAGAAAAGTTAAATCAGTCTGAACCCTTTTTGCCCACAGCCGTTCTGGGTGTCAGTTTTTATGTACTTTTGCTTAGCTGATGGATAGTGGTGCTAATAATCTTTTATTTGCATCTCTTTTGTTAATGGTGAAGTTGAATAGTTTTTCACATATCGTCCATTTGTAGTTCTTATTTTGTGACTTGTATTCCGTGCACAATTTTCTGTGAGGGTATTGGTTTTCTTTTTGATTTCTTACTCTTTGGATGTTAAGAATATTCTATTAAATAATGCAGAATAACTGTTCCCTTCTCTCAATTTACTCTACATATGGTGTGTTTTATGATGGTTTTAAAGTTTTAGGTTATAGTCAAATTAATGAATATTTCCCTACATTGTCCTGTCTTTTGTCTCACCCCTTAAAGGTACTCCTTTCAAAGCTTTTACGAAGATTTGCCCACATTTTCTTATTGGTTTTCTTTTTCTTTTTTCATTTAATTTCTGTTTTCTTATTGGTTGGTTTTCTTTTTCTTTTTTCATTTAATTTTTTTTTCATCTAAAATTTATTTTAATATGAGGGAGAATAGAACACCGTCTCAATTTTTTTTTCCTAAATGGCTGCAAGTTTACCTACCACTACTGAAAAATCCCTTTTAACATTTATTTGCTATTTTAATGTCATCATGAATAAATTACCCATATGTGCTTGCATTTATTTCTGGACCTGCTGTTATGTTTCGTTTATCTGTCTATTTTAAAACCATTACCACAGTACTTTAATTTAAACCAATGCCATAGTAGCTTTAATAATATACCTTAATATCTGGTAGTACAAGTCCCTCTAAAAGTGGGACAGGAGAGAGCACTGAAAGACTTGTATAGAATAGTGATTCTTAAAATATGATCCATAAGGACTTCCATGGTGGCTCAGTGGTTAAGAATCTGCCTGCCAATGCATGAGACATGGGTTTGAGCCCTGGTCCGGGAAGATCCCACATGCCACGGAGCAACTAAGCCCGTGTGCCACAACTACTGAGCCTGTGCTCTAGAGTCCACGAGCCACGACTACTGAGCCTGTGCCACGACTACTGATGCCCGCGCGCCTAGAGCCCGTGCTCCACCACAAGAGAAGCCACCAGAATGAGAAGCCCGTGCACCTCAAGGAAGAGTAGCCCCCGCTCGCTGTAACTAGAGAAAGCCTGTATGCAGCAACAAAGAACGAACGCAGCCAGAAATAATTAATTTTAAAAATATATGATCCATAGGCCACCTGTACAGAACTACATGGGGATTTTTAACAACTGATATTCCTGGTCCCTGCCCAAGAGCTGCTGAACATAAGTTGTGTTGAGGAAACTTATTTATTTATTTACTTACTTACCTAGCTAGCTAGCTAGCTAGCTAGCTAGCTGCACCGGGTCTTACTTGTGGCATGTGGGATCTTTAGTTGCAGCATGTGAACTCTTAGTTGCGGCATGTGGGATCTAGTTCCCTGACCAGGGATCAAACCTGGGCCCCCTGTATTGAGAGCGCAGAGTCTTAGCCACTGGACAACCAGGGAAGTCCCAAGGAAACTCTTTTTACAAGCTCTCAGATGATTTTTAAGAACACCATAAGAAACTTAACACTCAGATAAAACATGGTAAGCAACAGTCAAGTTCCTTCTGTTTAAATGTTAAAGAACACTACCTTTTTATTAATTACATCTTTTTTTCACACACACACACACACACACACACTGTATTTTATTTTTACAAGAGATAAACTGACATCAAGCATTGTAAATGGATGACCACAACAAAAGCAACAATGATTGCAATTACCAAACACGAAACACACTCATACTATGTCATAATATTGACATTCAGTCCAGTAATCCTCCACTGTAACAGCTCCTTTACTTTGTAGTGAAAATTGATTTGTATATTTTTTGCCTCTGAGTCCTTGTGGGATTTTTTTTTATTCAAACAGAAAGTCAAAAAAATTATAATCATCCTCATCAGTTCGCTTAGTCCCATGTAATTAATTTTTTTTTCATCGTGATCTTTTGTTAGCACTTTTATGAATTCATCAGTTTTCCATTAGAGTTCTGAAAATGCTTATTCATTCAGTTCAGCAATATAGTCAGTTACCAGAAACATGTACTTGTCAGAGTCTTTTCCATGAATTCCTTGAAGATGAAACCCTTTTATAGGAACATACTTGCAAAAGCATCAGAGTACACCCAGAACTGTCTGTAAATGACAAAAGACTTAAAAATGACCATGGTTAAAGATTTGATGAAAGTTCATAATAATGCAATTGACAAGGAAATTTAGTTATTTATGAGATACACCTTTTTTTTTTTTTTCCCTGCGGTACGCGGGCCTCTCACTGTTGTGGCCTCTCCCATTGCGGAGCACAGGCTCCAGACGCGCAGGCTCTGTGGCCATGGCTCACGGGCCCAGCCACTCCGTAGCACGTGGGATCTTCCCGGACCAGGGCACGAACCCATATCTCCTGCATCGGCAGGCGGACATTCAACCACTACACCACCAGGGAAGCCCTGAGATACACATTTTAAAGTAATAACTAGAATTAGGACTTATAACATTACACCGGAACATATAAGATTTTTAGAAATTTCATGTAATGTCTGAAACATTTACATTAACATATTTCCATACAAATAACCCAAAGAATGTTTAGTATTAGTTGTTTTTTTGTTGTTTGTTTATACTACAGGTTCTTATTAGTCATCAATTTTATACACATCAATGTATACATATCAATCCCAATCGCTCAATTCAGCACACCACCATCCCCCCCACCACGGTTTCCCCGCTTAGAGTCCATATGTTTGTTCTCTACATCTGTGTCTCAACTTCTGCCCTGCAACCCAGTTCATCTGTACCATTTTTCTAGGTTCCACATACATGCATTAATATATGATATTTGTTTTTCTCTTTCTGACTTGCTTCACTCTGTATGACAGTCTCTAGATCCATCCATGTCTCAACAAATGACTCAATTTCGTTCCTTTTTATGGCTGAGTAATATTCCATTGTATATATGTACCACAACTTTTTTTTTTTTTTTTTTTTTTGCGGTACACGGGCCTCTCACTGTTGTAGCCTCTCCCATTGTGGAGCACAGGCTCCGGATGCACAGGCTCAGCGGCCATGGCTCATGGGCCCAGCTGCTCCGCGGCATGTGGGATCTTCCCTGACCGGGGCACGAACCCGCGTCCCCTGCATCGGCAGGCGGACTCCCAACCACTGCGCCACCAGGGAAGCCCAACCACAACTTCTTTATCCATTCGTCTGTCGATGGGCATTTAGGTTGCTTCCATGATCTGGCTATTGTAAATAGTGCTGCAGTGAACACTGGGGTGCATGTGTCTTTTTGAATTATGGTTTTCTCTGGGTATATGCCCAGTAGTGGGATTACTGGATCATATGGTAATTCTACTTTTAGTTTTTTAAGGAACCTCCATACTGTTCTCCATAGTGGCTGTAT
The DNA here is from genome assembly GCF_025265405.1 of Mesoplodon densirostris. Classification (NCBI taxonomy): domain Eukaryota; kingdom Metazoa; phylum Chordata; class Mammalia; order Artiodactyla; family Ziphiidae; genus Mesoplodon; species Mesoplodon densirostris. Next base: position 66,832,072 of record NC_082675.1, on the reverse strand, counting down.
CCATTTACATTCCCACCAACAGTGCAACAGGGTTCCCTTTTCTCCGCACCCTCTCCGGCGTTTGTTGTTTGTAGATTTTCTGATGATGCCCATTCTAACTGGTGTGAGGTGAGACCTCATTGCAGTTTTGATTTGCATTTCTCTAATAATTAGTGATGTTGAGCGGCTTTTCATGTGCTTCTTGGCCATCTGTATATCTTCTTTGGGAAATGTCTATTTAGGTCTTCTGCCCATTTTTGGATTAGGATGTTTGTTTTTTTAATATTGAGCTGCATGAGCTTTTTATATATTTTGCAGATTAATCCTTTGTCAGTTGATTCATTTGAAAATATTTTCTCCCATTCTGAGAGTTGTCTTTTCATCTTGTTTATGGTTTCCTTTGCTGTTCAAAAGCTTTTAAGTTTCATTAGGTCCCCTTTGTTTATTTTTGTTTTCATTTCCATTACTCTAGGAGGTGAATCAAAAAAGATCTTGCTGTGATTTATGTCAAAGAGTGTTCTGCCTATGTTTTCCTCTAAGAGTTTTATAGTGTCCGGTCTTACATTTACGTCTTGAATCCATTTTGAGTTTATTTTTGTGTATGGTGTTAGGGAGTGTTCTAATTTCATTCTTTTACATGGAGCTGTCCAGTTTTCCCAGCACCACTTATTGAAGAGACTGTCTTTTCTCCATTGTATATCTTTGCCTCCTTTGTCATAGATTAGTTGACCATAGGTGCGTGGATTTATCTCTGGGCTTTCTATCTTGTTCCATTGATCTATGTTTCTGTTTTTGTGCCAGTACCATATTGCCTTGATTACTGTAGCTATGTAGTATAGTTTGAAGTCAGGGAGTCTGATTCCTCCAGCACCGTTTTTTTCCCTCAAGACTGCTTTGGCTATTCGGGGTCTTTTCTGTCTCCATACAGATTTTAAGATGATTTGTTCTAGTTCCGTAAAGAATGCCATTGGTAATTTGACAGGGATTGCATTGAATCTGTAGATTGCTTTGGGTAATATAGTCATTTTCACAATGTTGATTCTTCCAGTCCAAGAACATGGTATATCTCTCCATCTGTTGGTGTCATCTTTAATTTCTTTCATCTGTGTCTTATAGTTTTCTGCATACAGGTCCTTTGTCTCCCTAGGTAGGTTTATTCCTAGGTATTTTATTCTTTTTGTTGCAATGGTAAATGGGAGTGTTTCCATAATTTCTCTTTCAGATTTTTCATCATTAGAGTATAGGAACGCAAGAGATTTCTGTGTATTAATTTTGTATCCTGCAACTTTACCAAATTCATTGATTAGCTCTAGTAGTTTTCTGTTGGCATTTTTAGGATTCTCTATGTATAGTATCGTGTGATCTGCAAACAGTGACAGTTTTACTTCTTCTTTTCCAATTTGTATTCCTTTTATTTCTTTTTCTTCTCTGATTGCCATGGTTAGGACTTACAAAACTATGTTGAATAATAGTGGTGAAGTGGACATCCTTGTCTTGTTCCTGATCTTAGAGAAAATGCTTTCAGTTTTTCAGCATTGAGAATGATGTTTGCTGTGGGTTTGTCGTATATGGCCTTTATTACGTTGAGGTAGGTTCCCTCTTTGCCCATTTTCTGGAGAGTTTGTATCATAAATAGGTGTTGAATTTTGTCAAAAGCTTTTTCTGCATCTATTGAGATGATCATATGGTTTTTATTCTTCAATTTGTTAATATGGTGTATCACAGTGACTGATCTGCATATATTGAAGAATCTTTGCATCCCTGTGATAAATCCCACTTGATCATGAAGTGTATGATCCTTTCAGTCTGTTGTTGGACTGTTTGCTAGTATCTTGTTGAGGAATTTTGCGTCTATATTCATCAGTGATATTGATCTGTAATTTCCTTTTTTTTAGTATCTTTGTCTGGTTTTGGTATCAGGGTGTTGGTGGCCTCATAGAATGAGTTTGGGAGTGCTCCTCTCTCTGCAGTTGTTTGGAAGAGTTTGAGAAGGGTAGTTGTTAGCTCTTCTCTAAATGTTTGATAGAATTCACCTGTGAAGCCATGTGGTCCTGAACTTTTGTTTGTTGGAAGATTTTTAATCACAGTTTCAATTTCATTACTTGTGATTGGACTTTTCATATTTTCTGTTTCTTCCTGGTTCAGTCTTGGAAGGTTATACCTTTCTAAGAATTTGTCCATTTCTTCCAGGTTGTCCATTTTATTGGCCTAGAGTTGCTAGTAGTAGTCTCTTAGGATGCTTTGTATTTCTGCGGTGTCTGTTGTAACTTCTCCTTTTTCATTTTTAATTTTATTGATTTGAGTCCTCTCCCTCTTTTTCTTGATGAGTCTGGCTAAAGGTTTATCAATTTTGTTTCTCTTCTCAAAGAACCAGCTTTTAGTTTTATTGATCTTTGCTATTGTTTTCTTGGTTTCTATTTCATTTATTTCTGCTCTGATCTTTATGATTTCTTTCCTTCTGCTAACTTTGGGTTCTGTTTGTTCTTCTTTCTCTAGTTCCTTTAGGTGTAAGGTTAGATTGTTTATTTTACATTTTGATTGTTTCTGGAGGTATGCTTGTATAGCTATACACTTCCCTCTTAGAACTGCTTTTGCTGCATCCCACAGGTTTTGGAGCGTCGTGTTTTCATTGTCATTTGTCTCTAGGTATTTTTTGATTTCCTCTTTGATTTCTTCAGTGATCTCTTGGTTATTTAGTAACATTGTTTAGCTTCCATGTGTTTGTGTTTTTTACGTTTTTTTCCCATAATTCATTTATCTCATAGCGTTATGGTCAGAAAAGATGCTTGATATGACTTCAATTTTCTTAAATTTACTGAGGCTTGATTTGTTACCCAAGATGTGATCTATCCTGGAGAATGTTCCGTGTGCACTTGAGAAGAATGTGTAATCTGCTGTTTTTGGACGGAATGTCCTATAAATATCAATTAAATCTATCTGGTCTGTTGTGTCATTTAAAGCTTCTGTTTCCTTATTTATTTTCATTTTGGATGATCTGTCCATTGGTGTAAGTGAGGTGTTGAAGTCCCCCACTATTTTTGTGTTACTGTCGATTTCGTCTTTTATAGCTGTTAGCTGTTGCCTTATGTATTGAGGTGCTCCTATGTTGAGTGCATATATATTTATAATTGTTATGTCTTCTTCTTGGATTGATCCCTTGATCATTATGTAGTGTCCTTCCTTGTCTCTTGTAACATTCTTTATTTTAAAGTCTATTTTATCTGATATGAGTATAGCTACTCCAGCTTTCTTTTGATTTTCATTTGCATGGAATATCTTTTTCCATCCCCTCACTTTCAGTCTGTATGTGTCCCTAGGTCTGAAGTGGGTCTCTTGTAGACAGCATATAGATGGGTCTTGTTTTTGTATCCATTCAGCAAGCCTGTGTCTTTTGGTTGGAGCATTTAATCCATTCATGTTTAAGGTAATTATCGATATGTATGTTCCTATGACCATTTTCTTAATTGTTTTGGGTTTGTTTTTGTAGGTCCTTTTCTTCTCTTGTGTTTCCCACTTAGAGAAGTTCCCTTAGCATTTGTTGTAGAGCTGGTTTGGTGGTGCTGAATTTACGTAGCTTTTGCTTGTCTGTAAAGCTTTTGATTTCTCCATCGAATCTGAGAGAGATCCTTGCTTGGTAGAGTAATCTTGGTTGTAGTTTCTTCCCTTTCATCACTTTAAGTATATCATGTCACTCCCTTCTGGCTTGTAGAGTTTCTGCTGAGAAATCAGCTGTTAACCTTATGGGAATTCCCTTGTATGTTATTTGTCATTTTTAACCTTGCTGTTTTCAATAATTTTTCTTTGTTTTTAATTTTTGCCAATTTGATTTCCGTGTGTCTCGGCATGTTTCTTCTTGGGTTTATCCTGTATGGGACTCGCTGCGCTTCCTGGACTTGGGTGGCTATTTCCTTTCCCATGTTAGGGAAGTTTTCGACTATAACGTCTTCAGATATTTTCTCGGGTCCTTTCTCTCTCTCTTCTCCTTCTGGGACCCCTATAATGCGAATATTGTTGTGTTTAATGTTGTCCCAGAGGTGTCTTAGGCTGTCTTCATTTCTTTTCATTCTTTTTTCTTTATTCTGTTCGGTGGCAGTGAATTCCACCATTCTGTCTTCCAGGTCACTTATCCGTTCTTCTGCCTCAGTTATTCTGCTATTGGTTCCTTCTAGTGTAGTTTCCATTTCAGTTATTATATTGTTCATCTCTGTTTGTTTGTTCTTTAATTCTTCTAGGTCTTTGTTAAACATTTCTTGCATCTTCTCGATCTTTGCCTCCATTCTTTTTCGGAGGTCCTGGATCATCTTCACTATCACTATTCTTAATTCTTTTTCTGGAAGGTTGCCTATCTCCACTTCATTTAGTTGTTTTTATGGGGTTTTATCTTGCTCCTTCATCTGGTACGTAGCCCTCTGCCTTTTCATCTTGTTTATCTTTCTGTGAATGTGGTTTTTGTTCCACAGGCTGCAGGATTGTACTTCTTCTTGCTTCTGCTGTCTACCCTGTGGTGGATGAGGCTGTCTAAGAGGCTTGATGGGAGGGACTGGTGGTGGGTAGAGCTGACTGTTCTTAATGACATCTTTGTGTTAATTACATGTGTACAGGTAGTCAGTTATATATCCTGTCACTAAACGTATTTTGTGTATTTATGTAGTCTATGTGCTATGTATGCTGAGAGTACAAGGATAACACCTTGTTTTTGAGATTTGACTTTAGGATGTGTAGTTATAGTCCCTAATTACAACACACACACACACACACACACACACACACACACACACACACACACACACACACACACACACCCCTCAAGCTCCTATTATACTTTAGGTTAAAGTAAAATTACTGCTCGCAGTTAGGTTGGGGAAAAATATGTGTACAACTTGAATGGAATTATGGAGAGCAGTTTGCTAGTTGTAAGGTAATCCAAAAAAAAAAAAAAAAAGGTGAGTGCGTTGGATGATGGGAGAGAGAGTAAAGAGACAGCAGCGTCAAACTGGTCAAACCAAAGAAGCTTTCCTGGATGGGAGAAAGAACAGTACGGCAACCAGTACTAAAGACTCAGTGTTTGTGCATTGAGAAGCCGAAGAACACTTTATTAAATCTACCTGTGCTTCCTGAAGTTTTCATGTCATTCAGTCTTTTACCTTGATACACTGGGATTGTTATCAGCACATTGTCTACCTGAGCTTGTCACTTATGGCAACACAGGTATTTTGTTCAACTGGCTTTGTTTAAAACGTCTTATTTATCTTCACTTATGATCATGTTAGGGTAGCGATCCTAGCCAACAAGACAGGACATTGAATACCGGCTAAATGCTTCATAACTCTGCCTTTTTGTGTTTGTCACTTGCCTTTCCTTAGATTCGGGAATACCCCATTGATGTCCAAAGCAACCAGCTTCCCTTCCTGCGGAATCCAGATATCCTGGTGGGAGAAAATGACCTAACTGCCCTTAGCTATCTACATGAGCCTGCAGTTTTACATAATTTAAAGGTCCGTTTCCTGGAGTCCAACCATATCTACACGTACTGTGGTAAGTGGGGGTATCTATTGGCTGTGTGTGTTTGAAAGTGCTTACAATCTTTAGACTTTACGTGTTAAATTCCAGTGGTTAAGAGTCCTACTTTCACTCTCATTATAAGTGCCTCTCACCTGAGACCCTTGAAATGTTTGCAGTCAGTGAATGTGGCTTAATTAGGCTGCATACCTCTCTGTGGGAGGATTGGTGTTAATCACAGCTCAAGCAGGGAAGACATGGGCCACACCTTGTGGCTTGATGGTCAGGCACCGTCCTGGAATCAGTAGGAAAGCAGTAAATCCGTCCCAATGTGCTAGCTCAGGCATTTGCTCTCACTGTGGAGTGCACCGATGCAAACATACAGCTGGCTTGTTTTTGTTTCTTATTGACTTTTTTTTTTTTTTCTGAGGTACTCGGGCCTCTCACTGTTGTGGCCTCTCCCGTTGCGGAGCACAGGTTCCGGACGCGCAGGCTCAGTGGCCATGGCTCACGGGCCCAGCCGCTCCGTGGCATGTGGAATCTTCCTGGACTGGGGCACGAACCCCCATCCCCTGCATTGGCAGGCGGACTCTCAACCACTGCGCCACCAGGGAAGCCCTTTATTTACTTTTTATTTTATATTGGAGTATAGGTGATTAATAATGTGTTAGTTTCAGGTGTACAGCAAAGTGATTTAGTTATACATATATGTCTATCTCTTCTTTTTCAAATTCTTTTCCCCTTTAGGTTGTTACATAGCATTGAGCAGAGTTCCCTTGCTATAAGTAGGTCCTTGTTTGTTATCCATTTTAAATATAGCCTTGTGTACATGTCAATCCCAGACTCCCTGACTATCTCTCCCCACCACACTTCCTCCCGGTAACTGTGAGTTGATTCTCTAAGTCCGTGAGTCTGTTTCGGTTTTGTAAATAACTTCATTTGTACCCTTTCTTTAAGATTCTACATATAAGCGATATCATACGATATTTGTCTTTCTCTGTCTGACTTACTTCACTCAGTATGACAATCTCTGTCCATCCATGTTGCTGCACATGGCATTATTTCATTCTTTTTAATGGCTGAGTAATATTCCATTGTATATATGTACCACATCTTCTTTACCCATTCTTCTATCGATGAACATTTAGGTTGCTTCCATGTCTTGGCTATCGTAAACAGTGCTGCAGTGAACATTGGGGTGCATGTTTTTGTTTTCTGCTTGAGAAAGGGCTGCCTTTCTGTCTGACCTTCTCACTTGCCCATGTACAAACATGTGTATGATGAATATTTGTTGAATTCATGATCAGAAACCATGACAAATGTTTTTTTAAATTTATTTTTTAATTGAAATATAATTGATTCACAATGTTGTGTTAATTTCAATATCTTGGTTTATCCCAGGATATTGAATATAGTTCCCTGTGCTATGCAGTAGGACCTTGTTATTTATCCATTCTATATGTAGTAGTTTGCATCTACTAACCCCAAATTCCCAGTCCATCCTTCCTCCACCCCACTCCCCCTCCCCCTTGGCAGCCACAAGTCTGTCCTCTATATATATGAGTCTTTTTCTGTTTCATAGGTAGGTTTATTTTTTGCCATATTTTAGATTCCACATATAAGTGATATCATATGGTATTTGTCTTTCTCTTTCTGACTTCACTTAGTATGATAATCTCTGTGTGCATCTATGTTGCTGCAAATGGCATTATTTCGTTCTTTTTTATGGCTGAGTAGTATTCATATATATATATACACACATACATATACATATATGCACATACACACAGACACACCCCACATCATCTTTATCCATTCATCTGTTGATGGACATTTAGGTTGTTTCCATGTCTTGGCCATTGTAAATAGTGCTTCTGTGAACATAGGGGTGCATGTATCTTTTTGACTTACAGTTTTGTCTGTATATATGCCCAGGAGTGGGGTTGCTGGATCATGTGGTAATTCTATTTTTAGTTTTCTGAGGAACCTGCATACTGTTCTCCATAGTGGCTGCACCAACTTACATTCTCACCAACAGTGTAGGAGGGTTCCCTTTTCTCCATACATCTCCAGCATTTGTTATTAGTAGACTTTTTAATGGTGGCCATTCTGACTGGTGTGAGGTGGTACCTCACTGTAGGTTGTTTTTTTGTTTTTTTGTTTTTTTTTTTGGTACGCGGGCCTCTCACTACCATGGCCACTCCCACTGTGGAGCACAGGCTCCAGACACACAGGCCCAGCAGCCATGGCTCACAGGCCCAGCCGCTCTGCGGCATGTGGGACCCTCCCAGACCAGGGCACGAACCCGCATCCCCTGCATCGGCAGACGGACTCTCAACCACTGCGCCACCAGGGAAGCCCCTCACTGTAGTTTTGATTTGCATTTCTCTCATAATTAGCGATGTTGAGGAGCTTTTCATGTGCCTATTGGTTATCTGTATGTCTTCTTTGGTGAAATGCCTATTTAGGTCTTTTTTAATTTTTGCCATTTTTCGATTGGGTTGTCTGTTTTTTTGTTGTTGAGTTGTATGAGCTGTATGTATATTTTGGAAATTAAGCCCTTGTTGATTGCATTGTTTACAAGTATTTTCTCCCATTCTGTAGGTTGTCTTTTCTTTTCAGTTTTTATGGTTTCCTTTGCTGTGCAAAAGCTTGTAAGTTTGATTAGGTCCCATTTGTTTATTTTTGGTTTTATTTCTATTGTCTTGGGAGACTGACCTAAGAAAACATCGGTATGATTTATGTGCCATGACAAATGTTTTAAAGAAACGTCCTAAAATTTCTCTCACATTTTTCTTGAAATTTCTCAATTTCCCCCATCCCAAATTTTGGCTTCTCTTTTTTAGACTATCATTAAGTGGTATGGTGAAAACAAGAACCCTATATATATTGTCGTTTGAGGGGCAAAACATTTTAGGATCTGGTTGCAGAGTCAGCTGAGGGCTTCTTTGTGGGGGGTTGTCCCATTTGTACTTCAGTACCTTGGTCTTATTTGTGATCCTAGGTGAGCCCTCGGGGTCAGGCTTCTTTTCATTGTGATATCCCACTTTGGTTTGGAATTGGCCAGCTGGCTGCTAAGTTAGGGTGAGCTTTTATGCCAGATTTCGGGAGCTGGAAATACCATGTTGATTTCAGTGCTTGAGAGAGTTTCCCAAAGCTCCTTTCCCCCAGTTGTTAGTGAGAGTTTTATTTGAAGGAAGCCCTCAGTAAGTGTTTTTTTTTTTTTTTCAACAAGATTTTTGAAAATCTCCCTTTTTGGAGAAAGGGATAAATGACCACCAGCTTCGCTTTTTACAGGCATTCCTTCTAAGAGAGGTCCGGGTGTCTGTATGTATTTATCCAAGCGTACTTTGGCTCCTCCAGCTTCAGCTTTCAGAGTGACTGATGTAACGCAGAATTCTAAGTCATCAGGAAGCACTCTTACCTGCTGTGGAGGGGTCTGAGACATTTTAGGAAAATGTGTGACCTCAGAGTATAATATCAAAATTTGAATGGAATGAACTAGGGTTTTATACACCTCTCAGTAACCAGTAGAACATGAGAGGCTGTTTTTAAGGCGAATGACTTGGAGAATTCTCTTATTAATTGGAGTTTTTCTCAGTTCTGGGCCTTATTTTTCATTCCAGGTTGTATTTTCAGGAAAACTTTCGTCTGAAGAGGACTTTGTCTTTTTCCTCTCTTTGCCCTTTCTTCTTTACTTGGGTAATGTGGTTTATTAAGTTTCACGTTTCTTTCTCTCTCTCTCCCTCTCTCTCGTACTTTTTCCCCTTTTAATAGACTTTACGTTTTACAGCAATTTTAGGCTGAGAGCAAAACTGAGTGGAAGGTACACAGACTTCCCATATAACCCCTTTCCCAGCACATGCAGAGCCTTCCCCACTATCACCATTCTTCTCAAGAGTGAAACATTTGTTAAAATTGATGAACCCACAGAGACACATCGCTATCACCCAAAGTCCATAGTTCACATTAGGTCACTCTTGGTGTTGTATGTTCTGCGGGTTTAGACAAGTGTGTAATGACATGTAGCCACCATTATGGTATCATAACAGTAGTTTCACTGCCCTAAAAGTCATCTGTGCTCTGCCTGTTCATCCCTCTCTCCCCGCTAACCCCTGGCAACCACTGAGTTTTTATACTGTCTCTATAATTTTGCCTTTATAGAATATCATATGGTGTAGTCACAGTGTGTAGCCTTTTTGAATTGGCTTCTGTCACCTAGTAATATGTATTTAAGTTTTCTCCATGTCTCTTCATGTCTTGATAAGTCATTTCTTTATAACACTAATATTCCATTATTCAATGTACCACAGTTTGTCCATTCACCTACTGTAGAACACCTTTGTTGCTTCTGAGTTTTGGCAATTATGAATATAGCGGTTATAAACATCCACGTGCAGGTTTTTGTGTGGATATGTTTTCGACTCCTTTAGCTAAATACCAAGGAGTGTGATTATTGGATCATATAGTAAGATTATGTTTAGTTTCATAAAAAACTTCCAAAGTGGCTGTGCCCTTTTGCATTACCACCAGTGATGAAATAAGAGTTTCCTTTGCTCCACATCCTCGCCAGCATTTGACCTTGCCAGTGTTCTGGATTTTGGCCATGCTAATAGGTGTATAGTGGTATCTCATTGGTGTTTCAATCTGCATTTCCCTAATGACTTACGATGTGGAGCATCTTTTCCCATGCTTATTTGCCATCTCTATATCTTCTTTGGTGAGGTATTTGTGTAGGTCTTTTGCCTATTTTTTAATTAGATGGTTCATTCTCTTACTTTTGGGTGTTAAAAGTTCTTTGTATATTTTGGGTAACAGTCCTTTATCAGATATGTCTATGGCTTGTCTTCTCATTCTCTTGACTGTGCTTCTTTTCAAACACCAGAAGGGAGCACAATGTAGGAGCTCTCCCATCTTGGCAGTGACCCTTTCCATTCTTGCCTTCTCTTCCCCAAATGACTGGAAAAGCTCACATTTTTTGTACCCATCAGTGGTTCCCTTGAGATCCAGAATATGTTTATGTGAAAGAAAAAGGCAGGAATTTGTCTTATGTTGAATATTGAATTTGTTTTTTTCTCACTCTTCACATCCTCAAATATCAATTTACCTTGTCCTTCCGTAAAATATCTTCAGGGTGAGAGGATTTGCTAACTCTTCATTCAACATGTAGTTATTGAGTCCACCACTGCAATATGTCCTTTTGGGGACACAAAATGGGAAAAATAGTGAAGTGAAAGATAATGCATGATATAGTGTGATGTGAGACAATAAAAAATAGCCAACACTCAGTGCTTACTGTGCAAATCTGAATGGTGTGAATGTTCTCTCTATTAATCATTTTACCCTGAGGATAACCAGGGAAATGCAATTATTATCCCCATTTTGTGGTCTAGGAAACTAAGGCACTCAGAGGTTAAGTAATTTGGCAAAGTCACACAATTAATAATCAGCTGATGCATGGCACAGGGAGATCAGCTCTGTGCTTTGTGACCACCTAGAGGGGTGAGATAGGGAGGGTGGGAGGGAGACGCAAGGGGAGGGGGATATGGGGATATCTGTACACGTTTAGCTGATTCACTTTGTTATACAGCAGAAACCAACACAACATTGTAAAGCATTTATACTCCAGTAAAGATGTTAAAAAATAAATAAATAAAAAATGAAAAATAATTGGCTGAGCCAAGATTTGACATTACGATGTGTAAATCATATTTCCTGTTCGCAAGTTGTTTATATTTTAGTTAAGACAACCCACATACAAATGAGAAATTAATAGTCCCTCTTTTAGATTTTAATTCTGAGAGTTTTTTTTTAAGCCTGACACCTGTTGGCAGGGTTAAGTACCCTCTTCTTTCTGATCCTGCAACACTTTGTACATGTCTATTTTATGAATTCAATTTGTTGAGCATTTGTGCGTGCGTGTTTGTGTGTGTGCACGCGTGCCCATGCACATGTGCTTATTCCATGCTCTAGGGCATTTGGAGGCCTGGCCTGTCATTCTTTTCTCCATCAGGGCCTAGCAGAGTGCCTGATAAACACACATACGCCTAGATTTAGTTGAGTGATTGGTTAAGACTCATTCTGTTCCTCTTTCCTTCTTTAGTTCTGATGCATATGAACAGGGGCCTGTAAAGCTCGTCAGGAGGCCATTGTGCTCTCAGAATCTGACTGCATTTTCTGTTCGCAGGGATCGTGCTTGTTGCCATTAATCCTTATGAACAGTTGCCAATCTATGGTCAAGATGTCATCTATGCCTACAGTGGCCAAAACATGGGGGATATGGACCCTCACATCTTTGCTGTGGCCGAGGAAGCCTACAAGCAGATGGCCAGGTAAGAATAACCTCAGCCCAGAAGTCCTCCTGGGTAGTCCGAGGGAAGAAAAGGGAGTTTCTACCTTCTTCGGCTGCTTTTTCTTAGTGGTGGAGTGGTCATTCTGGGATTGAGAAAGAGTCTTGGGAACCAAACCAGCTCAGGTTCTTTTCTTACCATGTTTCCTCATGTCTTCATCTTATTCTTGTGAACCTGAACCTTGGCTTGGAGGACAGTGGCTCCTTAGACTTATTTCAGTTTTGAGCAATGCAGTTAATGCCTAGTGTTTCATGTCTCCTTGACTTTCTTTTGGCCTTCTCTCCTCCCCTCCAGGTGTAATGAATCCATTTTATACCATCACCGTTCATTTTGCAGAACTCACTGAAGGCTCTCTTTTGAAGGAACCAGGACTCTGACAACTTCTTGAGATGCCAGGCATTTGGGGAAGAAATAGAAATTTCAAATTAGCAGTTATGCATCATGGTTTCGGGTTTTTAGCCTGGAAGTGGAGTTCTGTTTAGGCACTTAAGCAGGTTTGATTTTCGAACTCTGAAAGATAGGTACAGGTCTGTTTTGTCAGAAGGTGGGCTAGGTGAGTGTATCGGTCAGGGTTCTGCGGGGCAACAGAACCAATATGGAGTGTGTGTGTGTGTGCGTGCGTGCGTGTGTATGTAAAGGGAGGGATTTTTATTTTAAGGAATTGGCTCATGCAGTTGTGGAGGCTTGGCATGTCCAAAATCTGCAGGCTAGGCTGGCAGGCTGTAGATCCAGGGAAAAAATACTGTATTTTGAGTCTGAAGGCTTTCTACTAGCAGAATTCTCTTCGGTGGGGATGTCAAATTTTTTTCTCTTATGATCTTCAACTGCTTGGGTGAGGCCCACCCAAGTCTACTGATGTAGATGTTAATTTCATCTAGAAAAGAACACCTTCATAGCAGTATTCAGACTAATGTTTGACCAAATGTCTGGGAACTGTGGCCTAACCAAGTTGACACATAAAATTAACCACCACAGTGTTGGTCTTGAACTGTCAAGATATAGTATAGGGAAAGATAGTTTTACCAAAGTTTTGGTGGAAATGCATTTTTCCAATTAACAGAAAAATGCTGGATCCTTTCAGCTAAATCTTTTTTTGCCACCTCTAGAGAATATCTTACAGAGCTAGCAGGAAAGGTAGGAGTCCTTTGTGGGGAGGAGGGCTGCTTAGGCTAATTTAGTGAGAGGAGTGAGAAAGAATCCCATTTAAGGTGGTCTGTGCTTCGGTGGATATCAGAGTGTAATTTTCAGCCCAAAGAAAGTTTCCATGAGGAAAGACTGTTATATAAGTTTCCTTACTAATTTATAATGTTTTATTGCTGGCTGTGGAGATCAGTATGTAAAAGGTCTGCTTCCTTATGGATACACAGTGACCGTATTCAATATAAGCAGTGATTGGAGAACAGCAATACAATAAGTAGAATGATCTACAACCATTTTATTTCTCCCAAATGTGATAGATTGTGGAGCTAAAATGGTCATGACCTTTGATCTCTCTGATGCCATAAAACGACCACATACTATGTTCATCTGCTATCAGGGCTTGACCTGGAGTCGCTTAGCTTGGTAAGCTGTTGAGGCACACACCTCTGGACTGAAGTGTAGTTCAAGGTCAGATCACATGTGGAGAAGGATGAGGGGTAGCGTGATGCAGCACACGGCCTCGCTCAGGTGTATGCACAGTGGAGGGGGACCTGGGGTCTGGACAGGCTTCTACGTCTTGGGAGAATCACTTAAGCCAAGTCATCATTTGCTTCATGTGAAGAAGATTATCCTTCCTCCTTTATGGATGGTTTCTTTATGGCTCTAAAATGGAAGGTGAGTATGGCCTGGTTCTGACGACTTCCTACCATGCTAAAGGTTCTGCCAGCTCCCTGAGACTTGTCCTTTCATGGATGTCATTGATGTTTGTTTTTCATCCCATTCTCCTCTCCTAGCCAGTTGCACTTAGATGGATCAGAAGTTGCTGTTCTTTATCAGACTTCTTGAGGCTCCCCTACAGCTTTGAGAAACATCTAGCCTCCACTTTTATCCATACCGTAGATCCTCTTGATTAAATACCTACCTTCCTTTCCATGCCGGAAGCTGTACTCTTGGGTTATTTCACTTGTTTGGGTCCTTGTTCACACCTGTTAGAGGGAAAAGGCAGGTGTGGGCATCCAGGGTGGTGGTGATATGATCTTGCCTGTGGTAATGCATTTGATGATTAAGGGGTTTGGATGTTAAAGTTGGACAAGGAGTTGCTTCCTCAAGGATTTTCTTTAAAGTGCTAAGGTTTATAATCGTTTTACCCACTGAGTCCTAGGGTGTAGCCAAATAATTTTGCTGAAATTCTTGTGCAGTTTTTGCTCATGAACGTGCATTAGAAGCATAAGGCCAGCACACGTGGCCACAGGAGAGAGAGCTATTTTTGTATAAGTTCTGTTGTCAGCAGCTCATGGTTTCTGCTATTGATCTGAGAGGCATATTAGAAGCACCAGCAGAATCTTTGCAGGGAAAGAGGGAGACCCACTGGTCAGATGCAGGGACGGTTTTTGCTGCATTTCCATTATGGGCCTTCTCTGTCAACTTTGAATACTAGAACACGTTCATTTAACAATACTTGCCAACTGGATTGTGCTCTTCCTGACTCATCAGTAGTTTTTGAATTAATTGTTATGTGGATCAAGTAGCCACAGTCTAACACAGTTTGCTTTGAATCTGAGCCTCCATAAACGCTGGGCAAAATAAAGGGTACCAGAAACTAAAGTGAATGACTCCCAGTCTTTGGTGGCTCTGAGTCAGTTGGCCTTGGACTCAGCAATTCTTTCTCTTGATTCACTGGACACTGGATTTTCTTTCTTCATGTCGTTCACACTGGGACACTCCAATTCTTGATGCTTTGAGTGTGCGGGAGGAGTCTGTCAAAGCTCGAAGGGATAAATCCAGACCTTCATCCCCATCCTGAGGTTTCCATCCAGAATCTTGTGCTGGATGGAAGGGTTGAGGAGACACAATAACAAGATGATTGGTTCATTGTCCCTATCCCTGTTGACTTCAAGACTAGGCTTGAGAGTAAACGGAGATTCACAGTGAATAAAAAGGCTAAGCTAGTATAAAACATCAAATTCGTGAATTCTGTCTTCCACATAAGAAACTATAGTTCCTGTGAGAAAGGAGACTGACCGCTACTTTATTTCTGCTCCTCCCTTGTTCAAGATCCAAAATGCCCATTCCCTCATTTTTACCTCCCCTGATTCCATCCTCAGCTCCTGGGTTAAGTCATATCAGCCAACGTTTGTGAAGCATCAGTTATTTGATAGGCTCCTTCCCGAATGAACACTAAGAAATGTGAGACCACTCCCCACTTCTTAAGGCGCCAACAGTCTAGTCTGGTTGGAGAGAGAGGACACAGTAGGCCAAAAAGCCTGTAACTGCAGGAAGTGTAAATTGAAGCCATGTTCAGCGTTGTTTGAATTGAGTTTGGAGATGATTGTCACACCTGGGCCAAGAAAACTGTAGCATTTAAGCTGGATCTTGATGAATTGGTAGGATATGTAGAGTGAGAAGCAGAACTCTAGATGGGTGGATTAGAGTGATCATTACCCTAACAGTGGGGCATCAAAAAGTACGGTCACAGGGCTTCCCTGGTGGCGCAGTGGTTGAGAGTCCGCCTGCCGATGCAGGGGACACGGGTTCATGCCCCGGTCCAGGAAGATCCCACGTGCCGTGGAGTGGCTGGGCCCGTGAGCCATGGCCCCTGAGCCTGCGTGTCCTGAGCCTGTGCTCCGCAACGGGAGAGGCCACAACAGTGAGAGGCCCGCATACCGCAAAAAAAAAAAAAAAAAAGTACGGTCACAAAACCACAGTGACATAGTGCTTCACACCCCCTGGCATGTTTGTCATCAGAAAGCCATAACAACAAGAGTTGGCAAAGATGTGGAGAAATTAGAATCCTCATACGCTGCTAGTGGGAATGTAAAATGGTGCAGCTGCTTTGTAAAATAGTCCAGCAGTTCTTCAAAAGGTTAGACAGAGTTACCACAGGACTCAGCAATTCTACTCTCATGTATGTACCCAAGAGAAATGAAAACATGTTCACCCAGAAACTCATCCACAAACATTCATAGCAGAATTATTCACAGTAGCCAAAAGGTGGGGAAAAAACTAAATATCCATCAACTGACCAATGGATAAATAAAATGTGGTTATAGCCATACAGTGGAATATTATTTGGTACATGAAAAGGAACAAAATACTGATACAGAGATGAACCTTGAAAACATGCTAAGTGAAAGAAGCCAGACATACAAGAACCCATACTGTGCGACTCCACTTATATGAAATGTCCAGAGTAGACAAATATAGAGACAGAGGTAGATTAGTATTTGCCTAGGGCTGGAGGTTTGAGGGGAATGGGGAGTGATTGCTGATGAGGATGTCTTGTTTTTTTAAGTGGTGGCGATGGTGGGGGCCGGGTGATGAAAATTTTCTGCAGCTGATTGTGTGGGTGGGTGCACAGCTCCGCAGATGCCCTGAAACCCATTGAATTGTGTACTTTAAATGGGTGAATCGTGTGTTCGGTGAACTGTATCTCAAAAAAGCTATTATTCACAAAAGGCATGGTTAGGGAACCAGCACCCAGGAGAGCTTAACCTATGTGGTAAGTGCGTCTGCGTTGGGGTTGTGTGGACGGTACAGTTAGAGGCAGGGTGGCAGGGTGGCCAGACGGTGGAGGCCTCTGAAGGCCGGGGTGAACTTTGAGAGAAAAGCGTGTTCTATTAACAAAGGGTACAGAGATGGTAAAACGACTCTTGGAAACCCTGGATTAATCAAGTGAACCATCTGCCTTCAGGGCAGGGGGCTTCTCAGGGTAGTTATGTTGACATGCATCCTGAGTCTCCACGATGGGGATGCATTATGCTGGGTTTGCAAATCATACTTAGACACAAAACTGTCTTCAAGGACTCTTTGGGAAATGCTGGCCTAGAGCAATGGAGACATTTTAGAGCTTGTTCGATAAAGAGATGGTATGACACAAGGGATGTTCAAAGACCAATTTTTCTCTGATGGGCCCTATTTCAAAATCGCTTCCTTCTCTCCATATTGCTATACCATTTCCAAGGATGAGAACACCTTCTCATGAGTAGTTGAGATTCTTGCGGAAATACCTTGCCTGTTTCAATGACCTCTGTGTAATGATTGATAGTAGATGCTGAAGCTGGAATTCAGACCTGGTCTCTTTGCCCCAAAGCCCTTTGTACCTGCTGAGAAACTGTACTCCCTCAATCACTGGTGCCTGTCGACTGGCCCCAGGTAGTCTTCCCAAAGCAGAGCAAACTCTGGTCCTCAGGGCCATGAGGACCGAAGGATAGACCTTTTGCCTTAATGTTTCAAAAGTGTTTAAATTCCAGAGTGAGATTAGAGTTTTGGTGTATTTTGTAGCTCTGCTGGTAGGAGTGGGCCACCTTGTTGTACTCCCCAGGTCTGATCCTTTTTTTTTTTTTTAAGCTTTTGTGTTCTTTCCTGAAAGAGAGTGGGGACACTGTAGAGCAAATTCATTTGCTTGGGTAGCCAAGGTAATAGAGCACGCACATTTCCATCTGGCTCTGCTGTTCTGCTGAGCTGTGACTAATAGTGAAAGATGGGACCGCTCCTGTTCGGGGTCCCGGGGAGGGGAAGTGCAGCTCGGCCCACCTGTGGCAGCCGATTGAAACCTGCCCCCACCTGTGGGAGTGCTCCAAGAGAAATCCTGACTCTGGAGATGTGTTGCAGAAGGGAGAGAGGTAATGAGAAAGTTCTACACTTTCCATCTTCGGAGGTCAAAAAAAAAAAAAAATAGAATTGACAACTTTATCTTCCTGGTCATTGGGGTGGCATACTCTGGGATAGACAAGAACGGACTCAGGAGATTTCAGCATCTCTTTTGGGCTGCAGACTCTGTGGAATTTGGATCTTTGGGAAAATAATTTTTAAAAAGAACTGCAGGGGCTTCCCTGGTAGCGCAGTGGTTGAGAGTCCGCCTGCCGATGCAGGGGACACGGGTTCGTGCCCCGGTCCGGGAAGATCCCACATGCTGCTGAGCGGCTGGGCCCGTGAGCCATGGCCGCGGAGCCTGCGCGTCTGGAGCCTGTGCTCCACAACAGGAGAGGCCACAACAGTGAGAGGCCCGCGTACCGCAAAAATAATAATAATAATAATAATACAAAAACTGCACATAGGTGACCGAAATTCACACTTTGCTTTGAGATCAAGTTTTAACTAGAATGATGTCAGTTTCTTCCTTCCTTTTTGATGTAAGGTAGTTTATTATTCTGGGTTGTATAGTTTGGGGAAGTTTGGGCTGTGAAGTACTTTCTGATTGAGCCTCATGTTTTCAGTGTTGAGAGCAGAGCCAGGTTTTGTTTCTCTGTAAGGTGTTTGCAATACGGGAGTGTCCAGGGGTCTGTCCCTGGCGAGGGCTCCCCCACCTACTGTGTGTCCTTCACACACCCTTCGGGGCCTGTGGTTCTCAGTGAGTCCACCCTGTAAGGAGAATAGTGACATCACCTCAGAGAGGGATTTGGACCTGCGAGAGGTCATGAGGAACCTTTAAAACCCATTGAGTGCTATAAAAATTGGGGGAGCTGATGTTAAATCTGACGGACAGCTTCCTTGGCTGTCGTCGAATACAACAAGTGATGGCATCGCTGGGGAGGTCAGTGGTTAGGGAGCAGCGACTTCCTGGATTTTTACAGTAAAGTCTGAAGCTGTGACTTCATTTCTCCCTGACTTTTGGATGCAGTTTTTCATTCCTTCCCATTCATTATGATTTCAGGTCAGGACTAGGTTGCTTTAGGACAAGGTATAGGAGATGTTCAAGATGTCTGAACACAGGAATGACTTTGTCTCCTCTCTGCCATTATCTCTTATTTCTCGAACATGCCCTGGGTAGTTAGTTCCCTTTGTTCAGATTCTTTCCAGGGTGCTGCCTTCCCCAGGCTCTTCTCCTGCACTTACTCCTCCCTGCTTCCCTCGTCTCCTCTCCATGCCCCCCTGCTCAGCCATGCCTGTACACCCCTCTCCCTCCCCACGGGGTGCCCCAGCACCGAGGTCGATAGCATCATTTGATCCTTTATAAGCTCTTAGACTGTATAGTTTCTTTATATTTCTACCCACCCTGTTTAAAATTCTAGTTATATTACTTAGATTTGAGTGTAGGGGAAAGTTAAGTATGCAGTGAATGTGGCTAATTACGACACCCCTGTATTAAAAGAAATTGATGGTAAGTGTATATTGTCATCTCCTTTTAAAATTGTGAGTTTAGAAAAGAATAGGACTGGACCATTTCCTTTGTCTAACTTCTGTGACACTGCAGAGGTCATGAATGTTACTATAGTCAAGTCCCAAATCAAAAATCATGGAGCTCAAAGATACTTCATTTTGTTAGTAACCGCTTTTTATCTTACCTGGGGAATGGCATCATCTTAGGAAAGGGCCCGCAGTCATTTGGTAGGAACTGGCTAAGCTGTAGGGACGCTGGAGACCGCATTCCAGCAACTGGTCCTTTGGGTGCTGCTTGACCATTCCCAGTCCACGCAGCGCTGTCTCTCAAGCGTGTTCCCTTTTTAACAGCTTTCATTGTCGGGAATTTCTCCATCACGCAGCACTCCACTCGTCTCCAGTCGCCTTCACCCGTGGCTCTGAGCTCTGTCCCGAGCAGCCACACAGGACAGTGAGCATTGCCTTACGCGCGTGGCAGCCCCCTCCCTGACTCTGGCTGAGCATCCTGGCTCCCACAGCCATTCCTTCTGAGCATAGCTTTCAGCCCCTGTCCCACTGTGGGTCGCCCCTGGACACCCTCCGGTCTTTCTGTCTGATATCCGTGGTCTCTGTGTGCAGTCTGCCGGATGAGGCGAAGAGTTCCTCCTTACAGAGAGTTTCTGTTACAGAGCTGACAATTGCAGTGACTTGGCAGGCGTTTCATATTGCTGATTTTTACTGTTTGCAAGCTGTCAAATTCCTATTTCCCCTCTCCCTGCCCACATATGCACAAGAATTATTTTATTACCACTGTAATGAGGTTTCATTGACTAGCAGTAATAAGCTGCACCTGTTGAAAGTGCAGTTACATTAAATTGCACATACAGTTTGACAGATTTTGACATATGCCTATACCCACGAAACCATCACCATGATCCAGTTAATGAATATTCCCTTAACTTCGAAAAGTTTCCTTGTGTTTCTTTGAAATCCACCCCTCCACCACCAGGTAACCACGGATCTACTTCCTGTCACTATAAATTCAAGCTCCTTTTAAGATATGTTTCCCTCATTCTGCAACTTTGCACAATTGATTTTTTATATGCTGAGCAGGATTCACAGTTACCTGTATTAAATTTCACCTTTTGTCCCTGTGTTCCAATATTCCAGGGTATCTCTTTGAATCTTGATTTTTGCATTTGATATTTTAAGTCTCCCTGGCTTGATGCATGTACAAGTTTAACAGATCTTTTGCTTCCGTCCTTATCTGTCGATGAGGAGGTGTTAACCCAGCTGGATTTCCATAACGTGCTGGGAGCAGTTCTTTTACTAAGAACTGATAATTTAATCTAATAGAAATAAAAACGTAGGTCCTTACCTGTATTTTAAATCCTGTTAAAACCTGTGCACACCAGGTTGGTCAGGCGTGATTTTCAGGGGCTCATGTCTGAGGAGGTGGGCACGCCAGACCCCAGTTAGTAGCCCAGCCTCACTGCTTCCTTCCCGTGTTTCACCTGGTCACGTTCTTTCACCTAAGCTTCCTCCATTTCCTCAGCTGAAGCAAGAGGATCCGTGTGTGTACGTCCATCCTCGGGTTATTGTAAGAAATAACCGGCCCCTGAGCAGCCGTCCCACGCCGGGCAGGACCCAGTGGACGCGCTCTCGAGCTTCCTCCCGCGCTGTCGTTACCCAGCCTGGTTCTGCTGTCAGAGTCACACTCGTCACCTCACACGGGCTGCTTTCAGAATTCATGGTGGTGCTGACATGTGAATAAGATTTCGTTTTACACGGTGTCTGAAATAATTTTCAGTGAAAAAAAGCTGGTAAAATATGAAGCCTAGCAGGATGAAACGACATTTCTGTTTACATCATGATAATGCCTTCACACCATGTTAGCTACTCTTTTTTTAACTGCGTATCTTTACCTTTATATCCCGAAAGACAGAGTGGCCGTGGACCTCATGTGCTCATGTGCCCAAGTTTAGTAGGAGAGGAAGGTGCCGTAAAGCACAGCGGCTCGGCGTCCAGGGACAGGACTGCCTTGGCTCTCAGAACAGAGGAGCCGTGTGACCTTGGCAAGCCACCTAACCTTATTTTGCATCAGTGCCTGTGTCTTTAACATGGGGATAAATAGTGTCTAAATCACCAAATTGTTAGAATTAAATTAGCTGATAAATGAAAAGTGCTTAGAATGATTTCTGGCACAGAGTAAGTGTTCAGTAAGTGTCTGATACAGTGGTGGTGGTGATAATCTGGTGATAAATAGTACTGATGATCTGATAAGTAATGTCATTATCATTTCATAGTGTCCAAAGGAAAGAGGTTCTGGAAGGAGCCATCAGGGCTGAGCGGGATTCCCTTTATAGGTCGCCCTCAGAGAACAGATGGTCCTTCAGGCCCAAGGGAATAGTAGAAGGCTGGCCATTCCACGTGATTAGCCATGTTCTTTTGGACTTACAGGCTTGTGTTTGAACTTAGAATTACAGAAGTTTATAGGTTGCTGCTCATCTGTCTAGAGGAAATACAGCATCAGTGGCACTATGTCTAAACCTATTTTTTGTCATATACAGAAAACCAGCAGCTTTGAGTTTTGAACTTAAAGTGAAGTTGCACTGTTACTCACTCAGCAGCTCCTAGAACAGTGTTAGAATGTGGGCACCACTGCCCTTTGGTGATGGAATCTGTAAGCTTAAGCAAAAGGAAAGTAATACAATACACTGCAGGAACCAAGTGATTATTCGATTGCTTTTATAGGCAGTTGCTTGAGAGACAGCCTGCCTGATCTCACTAACTGAGCGTGTGGTGGAGGCCGGAAAAACAGCTTTTCCCGAGTGGATGGAAGCGAGACTCGGTCACTTCTGGTCCCTGCGGTGGTGCATCATTTGGTTAGAGCAACAGTCTGCTGGGGCGCATTGGTTTTTGGGAGATTCACTGGCATGTGGGAAGAAAATATTAGAACTTTATTTTTCACAATCTTTTAAGGTTTAAAATTCTGTTGGTGTATCTCTTATAATATGCACAGTGTATTAGTACAGTAGCACAGAAAGTAATTTATGAATACATATTTCAGGGAGAGCTTGCTCACAGTTTTCCTAGTAGATAGGGGAAAAGAGAGGACTAGTTTCCTGTCCAGGGCAGTGTCTACACCCATAAATGCAGTTGTCTTTGTGGACTAGTTCATGGTCCCCAGAGGAAATCTGTCCCCTGGCCCCGTAGTTCTTATCGGTGTGCTACAATGGAAAGAAGGTGAGAGAAGGTGGCTGGCTCAGTGCAGGCCGTCCCCGTCATAGAAGACATATAAGGAAAACATGGCCGTTATTCCTCTAGCAGTGTCGCTTTCCTAGACTGAGTTAAAAAGAGCACTGCTCTTCTAGTAGCTTTCTGATTACATCAGAACATAGGTTCTTATGTAACAGTGGACAGTGTTTTGTCTCAAAAAAGAAAAAGAAGAAAGCCTTGGGGAGGTCCTTTATAATGGAGATAAATTGTTAGAGTTGAATTTTAGTACTGGCCTTGCCCATGGAGGGAGTAAGCAGAGGTTACCCCAGACGGCTCCATTTCAGAACCATGGAGAGAATCCCCCCCTACACACACCTGCTTTACTGAACCAGAATTTCAAGGGTGAAACCAAATTATCTCTTTAAAAAGCTCTACAACTGATTCAGAGAGGAGCAAGTCTTTGGACAAGCGTTTGGAAAACTTTTGGAATAGATGAGTCTCTGTGATTTGGGGGATTCAGAGCTGGTGCTCACAAAAAGAATCCGTGTCACAAGCTTTAATTGTCTCCTCAGTCTTTAAGCTCTGTTTTGTTGCTTTTAGCATCTCAGTATGAATTAAGGCTCTGAGAGTGAACTTTGATCAAGGAAAGAAGTTACAGAATTTGAAAGCCTGTTAGAAGGTAGAGGATCCTCCCAATATAGCAGATGCCTAGCTTTTCCTGCCGTGATTCTCAACCCTGGCTGCACAGGAGAATCGCTAGGAAGGTTCCAAGCTACCCATGTCCAGGCCTCACTCCCAGAGGTTGAGTTAATCAGATGGTGCTCAGGTGGTGATATAAACACTTGCACGTGCTGTCTTCGTGAAGCAGGGTTGAGAACTTTGCTGAAACCACCTGTGTAACTCAGGCGATCCACCTGGTCTTTGTCAACAGCAGAGTGCTGGGAAGTGAAGGGCCTCTTCTGTGCACGGGTAACATTGTAGAAAGCCTGCAGGCCATGCAGCACGTCCAGGACAAGGCCCTGTGTTTATGTCCTTTAGAAGCACAGTGGACATATATAAAAGCAAATGCTTTTGAGTCCACCTGGCTCCTGTCCCCATCATAGATCAATGATTTTGGAAGCCAGAGGAGGGGCACCTACAGCCAAAAGATGATGGAAATTAATTCGGTCCTCTGTATTCCCAGAACTAGAGAACAAAATGCCTCATGATCAATGACCTGCCTTTAAAAAGGTGTCCCTTTTGGTTAAAAAGGAAATTAACGTTCTTCAGAAGAGCAAGTACCAAGAGTACTTAGAAGTATGGGATGTCTTTTTAGAAGATGCCGTGTAGGGCTTCCCCGGTGGCACAGTGGTTAAGAATCCACCTGCCAATGCAGGGCACATGGGTTCGAGCCCTGGTTCGGGAAGATCCCACATGCCACAGAGCAACTAAGCCTGTGCGCCACAACTACTGAGCCTGCCCTCTAGAGCCCGCGAGCCACAGCTGCTGAGCCCGCATGCCACAACTACTGAAGCCCACATGCCTAGAGCCCATGCTCCACAAGAAGAGAAGCCACCACAATGAGAAGCCTGCGCACCTCAACGAAGAGTAGCCCCTGCTCGTGGCAACTAGAGAAAGCCCACGTGCAGCAATGAAGACCCAATGCAGCCAAAAATAAAATAAATAAATAAATTTTAGAAAAAGAAGAAGAAGAAAATGCCTCATACCTAGTAGGAGAGGGATGAAGAGCAGGGGGACATCCTAGTATCCAGCGGCTTCCGATTAGTTATCCTTAGTAGCTAGCAGTACTGTACCCCTAACCGTGTGGTTACGGAGAGGTTACTGGGGACCTGTTAATATAGGTGTGTGAACTGTGTGGAGTCTACCTGCGTTTAGCTTAAATGTGGAGTACCAGTCTTCAGTTAAGATATTGAGGATCGATATATGCTCACTCCAGTTGGTTTTGCTTCCCCACTGGGTCGTTGGGCTCCTAGAGTTTTATTCCATTTGTCATTGCACATATTGATCCATCATAATTGCCTGATGTGTAGGAACTCTAGCTCAGCAATCCAAAGCAGAGATTTTTCTTCCCAGTTGTATGAGGTTGTCATTTCTACAATGCTGTTCATTTTACTTCCTTGTATTTGTAGATATTCTTGTTTTATTTTGCGGAGTATATGTTCATGAAATGCATAGAATAACTAAGAGTTCCCTTCTTGGAGCTGGAAGCCTTTTGAGGTCAAATCTTCTGGGATAGGCGTTCCTTTTCAGCATCTTCAATGTTGTGGTACCCAGTCTTTCTGGAAACTTCTAGTCCCCCTCATTCCACTGTTTGAAACTCAGAGGTGAGCAGGTATCTTACTGTCACTTACTCCCACCCTAGTTCCTGCCTCTTTTCTGGAGCAGCCACCAGAACAGATTGGTCTGGGAATGCACCTTTAGTCTTTTCTCCTCTAAGCTAGACTCTTCCTGGTCTGGCTAGTGTTCCTCATGTGACGGTTCAGAATTCTGATTGACTTCCTTTGAGTATATTCCAATTTTTCAGTATACCCCATGAAATGTGGCATCCGTAATTAAGCCAAGAGTGTAGATCCAGAGTGACCAGAGAAGGAGTCCGTGGCCATCTCCTGTTCTCCTGGGATATAAATACTTGGGGGCTGCATTAATAGAAATTTACTAATAGTTTCTTGCTGTGATGACTGATAATGAATCAACCAAAATACATCCACACTGTGGCCTGGATGATGATCACAATTAGGTACAACCATTGTGAGGTATGTTGTAGACCCACCCACAGTGGTTGTAGACCCTGTCCAGATCACATTGCTAAGTGGCAGTGTCCATTTTAGCATCCGGGTTTTCCTAGTCTCCTGCGCTCTTTCCTCTCTCCCTCTGAGTTGGGCTGATGATGCATTGTTTTTAGAACTAATCAAAGATGTCCTTGCTATCATGGTACTAAGCCAAAGTGACTGTTTCACAAAACACTGCAGAGTTTCTCACTTAGGAAGTCTGTAAGAAGAGAATGAGTGGTTTGCTCTTGAAGAAGTCGTCTGGAAGACACTTCTAAGTTTTGAGGAATAAGAAGCAAATTCTGCTTTCCATCATCATCATCCTAGGAGTCATCCCTTTCCTCCTCCACCAGTACTGGCATGTTGTCAGTCTTAAATCAAGGATACCAAAGCTGAACTTGGGCTTTCCCCTTGAGGCTTGGCTTCTTCCTTAGGCTGGTCCAGGGTTCCCCTAAGGCAGGAAGTGGGGGGTAAAGAGCCCAGGTTAGAAATGACACTGCCTGCCTCCCTTGGTTCCACTGTGTGCCTTCCTCCAGGCTCTTAGCGCACCAGAAGCCTCTCCCGGTTCCCCTCACTTCACATCCTGAGTTCTCTTTGTCTGTGATTTACAGTGAAACTGATGTTCACTTTCCCCCAGGCCTGGCTCTTGATTTTGGAATGGAAATTTAACAAACTTTTAGTTCATTTCTCCACAGCAGCAGACAGAATTTCAAGACAATTACCATGCTACCAAGACAATTAACATACTTGAAAATCACGTTCTGACAGTCAAAAGATGAACTTGGGCACTTTTCCTTTGTCTTCGCCTTCCTGTTGTAACAATCCTAATCCTCCCGAGACAAATTAATACTTTGAGTTGAGGAAGGAGAATGCCATGTAAAAGAAATGTAAAAGAGAAAAGTTTATTAGTGTATCTCAGAAATATTTCCCTACTTTATTGATAGGCATGATAACAACACGGAATGTTACTTAAGATCATAAGTGATGTATGAGCATTACTAAATCATTGTTGCAGCACTAACTAAATTTTATAGGTTTGTCAGGGGAACCACAGAAGTCATGCATTTTGCCTAAGGCACACAGCAGGCAGTTGGCAGAGATGATATGAACCCGGGCCCCCTAATACCAAACCCTGTGCTCTTGACCACTTTGATACCCTGCGTCCCCAGAAAAGATGATTCTTGGGTTTCTGGCTTGGGAAACTGGGTAGATAGAAGTTCTATCTGATGAGACCAGGAAGATGGGGGAAGGGAGTAGGAGAGACACTCTGAAGGGTTGAAAATGAGTTTATTTGGGAACTGTTTCATTCAGGATCCCCCACCCCTGACATCCAAATAAAGCTATCTAGTAATTGAGTCTATGATGGAGTTGAGAGGTCTTTGCCTATAGGTGGGACTTAAAGCCTTGGGAGTGGATGATGTCATCTTGGGAGAGATTGTTGAGAAAAGTTCTCAGATCTAACCCTGAGGAAACTGAGCATTTGAAGATCTGGTCTGAAGAAGAACCTGTAGAGGGTGATGGTCACCCCTTCTTATGGGTGATGGGGTTTATGCCTCCTTCTTGGGGGCAGTTGGAAATGTGTGTAGGATTTTTGTTTGGCACAGACGGGCTGGGGGTGTGGAGTACTGTGCGGATTGGGCAATGCCCTGATTGGCTTACTGCCTCGACTGGGTGTCCGTTAGGAATCTGGAACAACCTGAAGCAGGCAGGGCCGTCCTGTGCATCTAGGAATTGCCTTCCATCGCTCTGCCCCAAGTGCTCAAAAGGATCTTGAACGTTCTTTCTGACACTCACATTTATGTTGCCCTTTAGTTTTCAGGCCTTCTTAAAATCTCCCTATCTCGTGGCTCCTCACTTGAAACTCAAGGAGTGCGGAAGGATAGGCTGTTGAGAGCTGAGACCTTGAGGGGCTTGGCCAGAGTCACCAAGCTCATGAGTGCCAGAGCTAGTGCTGGAACCAGTTCTCCTGCTGCTGCTCCAGGGCTCCCGCTGTTCTCTTCTCCTTCTGTGTCTCTGTATGACTGAATCTGGAGGACCTGGCTTTCTAGCTGAACTTCTGCAGGGATGCGGGGCTTGTACTAATGAATTTGCTCCATCTCATGGGAAGTTTTCATGGTTGCTGAATGACAGTGTCTGCCGGGAGACCTGTTGGACGCCTGGACTGTTCTCTGTGGATGACCGTAGAGCAGGTGATAATTCATCCTTGGTGGATTCCCGTGTATGTACTCTGAGTGCGGAGCCAGCAGTGGGTTTCAGGCAAATACATTCTTTGCTTTTCCCTGTTCTTGTCATGTCTCTGCGCACTTGACATGCCCCATCTCTGTGTATGTGGGCAACTTCTAGGTGGACCTACAGGAATGCTCTGGGTACCAAAGTTTTCTGCCCTGGAGATGACAGCCCTCTAAATTCTCAGAGTAGACAAGTAACTACGTGGTATTAATTAGATGGCTGACCAAAGACTCTCCTGCCTAAGAATGTCTATCTCCCTGGCCTGTCACTTTATTGAAAGTGTTACCCTACTTCTCAGCTATGACTCAAAAAACTATTAAAATATACATAGTATCGGAGAGAGAAAATGTCATATATGTCACAACTTTCAAATGTCACTCGAGTCTAATGCCTTCGATTTCTGCCACCACAGCCTGAGTTCAGGGCCTCATATTCCATTTGGGTCACGGTTGCAGTCTCTGAATGGGCCTCAGTCTCGCCTGTGTTTCTTTTTTTTAACTCCCAAGTCCATCCTCCACGCTGCTGAAGAGGAGCAAGTGTGTGTGTGTGTGTGTGTGTGTGTGTGTGTGTGTGTGTGTGTGTGTGTGTGTGTGTGTGTGTGTGTTCAGGTAAATGATTTCAGAATGTTAAAATGCTGATGGGAAGGAGCCAGTTGGGGGAGAGAGGTTGCCAGCTGGGAGGGATTTGGGAGACAGGGAAACGGGATAACCGGTAGAGTGGAATCCTGGACGTGGGACTGGGATCTAGAGCTCAGATGATGACATTTACCTCCAAGAAGGTAGGATTTTCCAGTTGTTAGAGCAAGGGAGGGGAAGAGCTGGGTGCTGCTGCTGCAGGAAGGTTGGTGGATGTGGTGGCAGGAAGTTGAACTGTTCGAGGCCTTTTCCCTCCATTGCTAAGACTCCTTTTGTCCTAGCACATGATAGGTACTGACATGTTAGATGAATAACATGTGGATTTTGTGGTATCTCTCATAATGTAGATGTGCCTGGGGGAATCCCTGGGATAGGAATAAGTCACATGTACCTGGGGAGAAGAAAGCTTGAACCGGAACCTGCCGTGTGCGCCGTCAGCTAACTGATGCCCAGCTGCTGCAGAGGCAGGTGGGCGGCCAGATGAGGTGACCGTCTCTCAAGGGACAGATGACTAAGGGGGCGGCGACGACCCTGCAGCCTTTTCCAAGGGCCCCGTGGCAGGTGCACTTGGTGATCCGGCATGTGGTGTTGAAGACACAGTCACTGGTGTCACGGCTGTGGCCCTGACACCTCCACCTGGCCGGTGGCCGCAGACTCTGACTCACCCAGGTTCCCTTGCACTTGTCCCAGGTGGGATAGAGAGACGAGGAGAGAGAGAGAGAGAATCAGACTTTGACAGCTGCAAAGATGCTTAGATGTTTTTCCGTCTCACTCGTTTATTTTACAGAAGATGAAATTGAGTGCCAAGGAGGAGAGGGGACTTGTTAAGCCCTGCATTGAATTTGTGCTGAGGCCCCACGGTACCAGACCCCAAGCCCAGGGCTCCTTCTAAGCTTCAGTGGAAAGGCCAGCTCCCTGGGCCACAGTCAGACCCGCAGATCTGCCCGGGGGCGGGCGGGGGGTTGTGGGGTGTGTGTGTGTGTGTGTGTGTGTGTGTGTGTGTGTGTTGATATGAACTAAGGATGACCTCAGGCCCAATGTTCCTTGTGCTTGACCAAGGTGGACATCAGATTGAGTCATATGATGAATGTGAGACTTTTCTCAAAGAACTGAGTTCTAAACTGTACAAGGAATGAACAATCTAAGAAATGAAAATATTAACATCTTTTATTTTTAAAACTTTTTAAGAACAATTTTAGTTTCACAACAAGATTGAAAGGAAGTACAGAGATTTCCCATATACCCTCTGTCCCCACACATGTATGGCCTCCCTCTTTATCCACATCGCCCACCAGAGTGGTCCATTTGTTACAACTGATGAACCTATATTGACTTGTCATAAGTACATAATCAAAGTTCATAGTTTAAGGTTCACACTTGGCGTTCATGCTTGGTGTTGTATACTCTATGGGTTTGAACAAATGTATAATAACATGTATCCATCATTATGGTGTTGTATAGAGTAGTTTCACTGTCCTAAATAGACCTCTCTGCTTCACCTATTCATCCCCCCCAACCCTGTCAACCACTGATCTTCTGACTATCTCCATAGTTTTATCTTTTCCAGAATGTCATAGAGTTGGAATCATACAGTATGAAGGCTTTTAAGATCAGCTTCCTTCGCTTAGTAATATGCATTTGTTTCCTCCGTGTCTTTTCATGGCTTGATAGTTCATTTCCTTTTAGCGCTGATTAATATTCCATTTTCTGGTTGTACTACAGTTTATCCATTCACCTGCTGAAGGACATCTTGGTTGCTTCCAAGTTTTGGCAACTATGAATAAAGCTGTTAGAAATATCCTTGTGCAGGTTTTTGTGTGGACATAAGTTTTCAATCAGTGTAACTTTTAAAGGAAGCTGCTACATGGAAATGTAAAGTTCTTCCTGGCATAAGGAAGGTAGACTAAAAAGGGTAGAAGTATCATCAAGCAAAAGGATATGAGTGCCTGAAGGAAAACACTCTTAAAGCAGCCCACTTGAACTCGTATTTGAGGTCAGATGCAAAAAACCAAAACAAAGGCACTACCTAAATAGTCATACTAAAATCCCCAGATCGAATTCTCTGTTAAGAGGTACTTAATTTTCCAAAATTGAAAATTTAATGTTTCGGTATTTTTCAGGAGCTAGACTGCAAATCAGTTGACTGCAAGGGGTACCAGTTTGTTTTAGTGTTTTATTTGATAAATATTTGAAGTAAAAGGTGTACTGTTTTATTTGTCAGATAAAACACCTCAGAATTAAGGGATTTTTACTCCGTTTTAGCTGATTAAAAAAGACACTAAACATAACTCACTGGGGAATAAAGCAATTGGGATTGTTTCTGAATAGTATGCTATGTCTCATCTTTTGACACAACAGTTAGATTCTGATCAGCTCAAAGTAAAGGGGATTTTCAGTGCCTATCCTTCAAACAAACCCGCAAAGCTACTGTTATAGTCCAAGAAAAATTAAAACATGTCCACACTAAACACTGTACATGAATATTTCTATTTACCCATAATGGCCAAAACGTAGCAACAACCCAGATGTCCTCCAGCTGAAAAATGAATAAACAAAAGTGGTGTATCCATATAGCAGAATATTGTTTGGCCATAAAAGGGAGTGACACATGCTACAACACGGATGAACTTGGAAAACATTATGCTAAATGAAAGAAGCCAGTCATATATGGTTCCCAGTCACATGAAAGTTCAGAATAGGGAGACCAGGAGAGACAGAGAGTAGATTAGTGAATGTCTAGAGTTAGGGGGACTGATGGGAAGTGACTGATAACGGGCAGGGAGCTTCTTTTTGGAGTGACGACAGAATCCTAAAGTTTATTTTGGTGATGCTTGGACAACTCTGTGAACATAATAAAAACCATTGAATTGTATACTTTAAATGGGTGAATCGTATGGTATTTGAATTATATCTCAGTAAAGCTGTCTGTTACCCACCCCACCCCCGAATTAATAAAAGGTAGAAAGCAGATTTAGAGATGTTATTTCAGAGGAGAAGGTGGACAGGAACTACATTTCTTAGGTGATATCATTTGATACTATCATACTAGACTTGATAAAATGAGGTTGAGACAGGTGGGAGGAAGACAGGGAGGCAGCTGTGAATAATGTTATGTTGTGAAGAATCCTGTCCAAAAAGATTTGTTTGTATTTCAGTAGGTACGCACCACCTGGAGAAGAATTCAGTATCACACAGGCTAACCAATATGCATATAAATCTACGTTTTTATTTAAAAGAGAGGGTTTCTCCAAGTCGTAAGCTAGATTTATAACTTTAAACTTCATTAAATATAAAACAAGGATTTAAAAAGAAAGCATTTAGGACTTGAGTTCATATAGGACTAGATCCAGGGCTAATATATAGCCTGGTGGAACTGAGAGTCAGGGACAGCAAAGAAATGAAGCAAGAAGAGAAGGGGATTGAAGAAGAAACATTTCAGCAGCTGGGCAGTAGGGCCCATCTCAAGCTCAAGGTTGCCCCACTCTCTGATCTTGCTTTCCTGGGTTCTGAAGGCCTTGCCCATTGCCTGACGCCTCCCATCTTTGGCCCTTTCCCTATGTCCCTTCTCCACTAGTCAAGAAGCCTGAACGTGGCTCAGCAAAATGCACCAAGTTGTGGTTGCTGAGCAGGTTGGCCAGGTAAGCTCCCCAGTCGTGGAGCCTGTAGTACTTCCAGGACTGGAGGTGACCATGGTATCAGCAAGAATGTTAATATGCTCCAGATCAGCATTTGATGAATATGGGATGGAGCACAATCATGGCACTCAGACCAGAGAAGGAAAACATGCTGCTTCCAACAGGAGCATTTCCTTCTGTAGACAGTGCTTGCTTATGGCGGGGGGCGCAGGGAGGAGGGCTCTAGTAGTTGAGAGAGAACACGGTGTGGCTGCATGTGCCCTCAAAGATAACTGGTAACTTACTCCCAGGAAGCTGGGCTTCCCTCTCCCTGGGCACACCTGCTGCTCCAGTACAGCATTTAACTTAAAATTTAGAACGCGTGTGGATCTTGATAAAGGACACTAAAAATAACACTAAAAAATATTTAACCATTTGGTATTTTTGCAACTTATGAGGGACTTCTCACAACCATTACTGAAAAGAGCCAGATTTCAGCATTTAAGATTACTAAAGGAAATCCTGGAAATTTTTTTTTTTTTTTTTTGCGGTACGCGGGCCTCTCACTGTTGTGGCCTCTCCCATTGCGGAGCACAGGCTCCGGACACGCAGGCTTAGCGGCCATGGCTCACGGGCCCAGCCACACCACGGCATGTGGGATCTTCCTGGACCAGGGCATGAACCCATGTCCCCTGCATCGGCAGGTGGACTCTCAACCACTGTGCCACCAGGGAAGCCCTGGAATGTATTTTTTAAAAGAGTAAAACAGCAAGCCAATTCTGGTGCTGGGAATATTTGAGTATTGCTTTAATTACGTTACCCAGCCCCCCAAAGCCTGCAAATATTCAGAACCCAAAATCTCCCCAAAGTCAATTGTTTGCATTAAAACAGTCCCTCTGCTCGTGGGGAGATGCTGTTTTGAATTTTTGATAAAAAAAGGAAGTTTATTCTGACGGAGGTTCTTTTCCCCTCAGAGGGCAAGGTTTTTACATAATTACCTTGTACCCTCAAAATTGTCCTTCAAGGAAAGACAAGGAAAAGCTTCTCTAAGTCTTTGGTTCAGCTCTCCAGTCCCTGTCCCCTGAACCCATCGAACAGCTAATTCCTGTCTCTGTGCTTCTCTTCTGTTGCTGCAAACTTCCAGCTCTTGGTCAAGATCCGCCTTAAGGCCGTCAGCGTTGACATGTGACAAGATTCTCTAGGGGTCTTTCTCTAAGGTCTCAGCCCTCTTGGATCTTACCCTTCTCTAAAGTTTCAGACTAGTGGTGGTCTCTTCCACTTATTCCAGCACAAATGCTGCCCTCTGTTCTCTGTGCTGGGTGGCCCTCTGAGTGTCAGCCCCTCAAGGGAGCTGTTTTCATGTACTTATATGCCAGTCATCATGGTTTTGTCCTCCCTTTCTTGATGCTGAGAGGTTTGTAGGCACTCAAGTAAGGGTTAAAGATTCCTGACTCGGAAGTTAAACTCTAGTTCTTGGGTTCTTGCCCACGTTGACACACCACCCCTGTTGAAGGGCACGTGGGCTCTAACCTGTGGGAAGTGTTCAGTGCCACACCCTCTGCTGGGCTTGGCAGTGGAGGGGGAAGGAGCAACGTGGGACTTTGCCAAGGAAACGCTGGCTTTGGATAAATTCCTTCTGCTTTGTACCCGTTATTGTGCTTGTAAAGTGGGTGAAGGAGTGTTACCTGATCTGCCTCACGTTGTCAGCAGAAGGGTAAACTGAAGTTTTAGATGTGATCATGTAGTAAGATAGAACTGATATTGACTATTGTGAGTTTTGATTATCCCCGTTATGTAGGTTTCCTATTTTGTTACCTCTTGGCCATTTATATCTGTGCTATATTAAAAGGCCTTGAGAGAGGACAGGGGGTGAGCAGTCAATAGGAACTATCTGTTAGAATAAGATCTTGGTTACTCTCTGACCCAGCACTCTAGCAGAAGGATCCAGTGATCTCCAGAAGGTAGCCGATTTTCGGCCTGAAGCTGCTATTGCAGAAGTTCAGGACTTGATATAAGTGTACAGTTGACTCTTGAACAACAAGAGGGTGTGCATTTGAACGCTCTGTGCATTTGAACGTCCGCATGTAACTTAGAGCTGGCCCTCCCCATCCACGGCTCCTCCGATTGAACCTACCATGAGTTGTGCATTTACTACTGAAAAAAAAATCTGCGTGTTAGTGTTCCCACTCAGTTCAAACCTGTTGCTCAAAGGTCAGCTATAGTCTTTTCACCTATTAAAATAGTTTCATCTGCCATCTCAAAATCTCAAGGAGTGCAGGTGGGGAAGATGCCCTGGCTGACCTTAGAGGCCTGAGGAGTGGGGCTGGCACATTTAGACCTTCACGTAGGATTTCCCAGATGAGACAAATCTAAGACTGTATCAAAAACCTATGTGGGCTGAGAGAGGGGAGTAGCATTTCTCAATTTTAGTTTTGTTAGAGACATTTCTGAGAGCTGGCGAGTTTTCCTGACAGCGTAATGAATAATTGACTTGCTTTCCATTATTAGGTTTTCTTCAGCCCATTAAAGTGAGTCTTTCTTTTGAGGACTCAGAACTGTTTAGGGACTCAGTGGGTATCCCAGGATGCACAGACTTGGGACGTTGTACTAAAGAGACCCATGAATGTGAGTGCACTATTGATAAATAACCAGAGCGACCATTCATTGTGCATTTGCTCTGAGCCCAGCAGTTACATGTAGATAATACCAACATTATCTGCTAAGCCATGAGGTTGGTTCTGTGTTTGCTTGAACGCCTTCAGTCTGAAACAGATTGTTTTATGAAGCAGCCTCTCATATGGTTAAACACCTGGTGTGGTAGAAAGAATGCTGGGCTGGATGTCCAGCTGGGGCTCTGCAACTTAACCTAGAGTGGCTTCCAACAAATCATGCAGCTTTTTTTGCCTCTGTTTCCTCCATGGGGGGAGAGGAAAGTAGCAGCACCAACTTCCAGCTAGATTTTCAGGGCAGGTTTCCTGGAAGATGGCCTTTTCATTGGTCCTGGAGGGATAGATAAGATTTGAGTATGAAACTGAGGGAAGGAGGGACTTCGCTCGTGGCGCAGTGGTTAAGAATCCGCCTGCCAATGCAGGGGACACGGGTTCAATCCCTGGGCCAGGAAGATCCCACATGCCACGGAGCACCTAAGCCCGTGCACCACGACTACTGAGCTTGTGCTCTAGAGCCGCCGAGCCCCAACTACTGAGCCCATGTGCCACAACTACTGAAGCCCGCACACCTAGAGCCCGTGCTCTGCAACAAGAGAAGCCACCGCAATGAGAAGCCCGGGCACCGCAACGAAGAACAGCCCCCCACTCGCCACAACTAGAGAAAGCCCACACGCAGCAACAAAGACCCAACGCAGCCAAAAATAAATAAATAAACAAATACATTTTAAAAAAAAAGAAAGAAAAGAAACTGGGGGAAGGAGACTGAGAGAGAATTCCCCCTAAAGAAAAATACAGTGAGAAAGAGGTATAAAGAAAGTGTGGCTGCATGTGGGAGAGCATGAATAGTGCCATTTGACTGCACCTACAAAGGTTCTGTTTCTTGGAGCTGACGGCAGCTTCCTTACAGCTTGTAATTGTGGTGCTGGTTCTGCCGGTGGAGGCTGAAGCTCATGGGGTCGGGCTGATTCCTCTGCTGGCCCCGGCTGCAGCCCCGGCTCAGATTTCTCACAGCTTGGCTGCTGTTCGCTGACTGCGGTGTTTTCCTAGTCTCCCGCTCTTCACAGTCCTGTGTGTCAGTCTGTCTCAGTGTGGTCCGCTGGGCATGGGGTCCCACGTGAGGCTGGAGAGTGCAGAAGGTGGTGGGAATTCCACCTCCAACCTGGGGCAGCTCCCTGGGCCACCTGGGATGCAGGCAGCCGAGGAGAACCTTTGGTCCGGTCAAGTGAAGCCCTTCCCTGTGCCCTATTCCCTCAGGTTCTACTCTGTACCCTCTTTGGGTGATGCTACGAAGTGACTAAAAGCAGGAAGTGGAAGGAGCGAGGGTGTGTTTACACTAACAAAGAGGATGGTGAGGGTGGAGACACAGCAAAGTAAACAACCATCAAGAGCTCTTTTTTTTTTCCTTCTGTTGTACGCGGGCCTCTCGCTGCCGTGGCCTCTCCCGTTGCGGAGCACAGGCTCCGGACGCGCAGGCTCAGTGGCCATGGCTCACGGGCCCAGTCGCTCCGCGGCACGTGGGATCTTCCCGGACCGGGGCACGAACCCATGTCCCCTGCATCGGCAGGCGGACTCTCAACCACTGTGCCACCAGGGAAGCCCAAGAGCTCTTTTATAAACTAGAGCTCATTATGGAAACAGGTAACTGAAGTGCTCCACATTCAACACCTTGGCTACTTTGTCATAAGAGACTGCATTTCATATCAAAGAAAACTACAGAGAAAAGCAAATGCTGCCCTTTATTCTCCAATTCTGTACTGCCTGAGAGTCCTATACACATATTCCTTGCCTGCTTAGATCCCCCGTTGAAGGGAGAAGAATGGAAAAGCTCTTCCTTTATAGATCTGTTAGCAGAAAATGGATATTGATCCTGGAACTTCTGCTAGCTTCCCACTTGTGCCACTGACCCCCCTGCTGACCTTTGCCCTCAAGAAAGGCATGACTTCTCTATCCTATATCAATCCCCCTATTGAGTATGCCTTGGAACCTTAGTTTCCACTGCCTTTATCTGCAAGTTGCAGAGACTTGCTTTGCCCTGCGTTTCCCTGGTTCCTTTATCACGTCTTTTTCTTCAAAGCTTTACCACCCTGCTTAACTGATGCTTAGGCTCCAGTGCATTGTAGTCAAACCCACACCTGCATGGTCCCCCTTACTTCACTTGCCTTTGGGACTCTTTAGTTTATGGCTAGTGGGTCATAAGTGAGATTCCTAAGGCAGTCAGCTTCCTCGTGGCTCAGGTCTGTGGGTTTGTGCCTGGCAGTAGTGGTCTAATTTTTCTAAGCTGTGTAGGGAAAACACTGTGAAGGTGGAGCATTTATTTTTGTAGCTGAGTAAAGCCTACAGCAGAATTAGTCTACCATGTTTAATGATGTTCATAATCATTGTGCTACACGATAATTTGGGCATAAATATTAAATACCTGATACAGATGACAGCAATTAACAGTTCCTTTCCGTAGCCAAACTGTCTTTGGCATTCTGTTTTTCCACCTACAGTATCTGTTCCTTCATCATGAAATACTGAATGCCTTCTGGGCACCAGACTCTGGTTTGTCCACCGTCTGCCCTAGGGCCTGGCAGTTCCTGACACTATCCAGTGCTGAGTACCTGTCCTCCTCCTTTCCCACCCCCACCCGGTGCTGAGCATTTCATACTTGAAAGGTTGGACAAACGGTTTCTGGGCCACGAGGCTGGGGTGGCTGCATTCAGGAGAGGAAGGGTCCAGAGAAAGCTGAACTCAGTGAAGAGTCCCTCTGAACGGAGGCCTGTGAGAGCCTTGTGGCAACTGGAGGCGGGGAGACGGGCCCACAAACACTGCCTTTTGAACCAGCTCCTTACACACTGGAGTAGGCTCCCCAAAATAACCAAGGCAGATTCAGCTTCAGGCCCAGGTGCTATATAACTTCATGGCCACATAAGAGAATCATGAAATTTCAAACCAGCAAAGGGATAATGATTCTCAGGGTGCCCAGAGCAGCAGCATCCGCATCACCCAGGAACTTATTAGAAAGTACATCTCAAAATCCTTGCATTCCCAAAGGGCGGTGTTGGACTGTTAAGGACAGTCAGATGCAGACAGTGTGAGAGTGCCATTTAGTCTTCGAGTAAGCTTCAGTTTTAAGGCCTGTAAGTTTATATACCAACTTTATGGCTTAAGCTACAGTGTTTTCCAGTGGAGGGAGCCTTGCCCCATATCCTAGGGGTCTCTGAAATCTGCCTCCCACTTCTACCAGCACACTTAATGGTGTTTCTGATTGGCTCTTGGAAAATGCAGCAGGACTGGTGAAATGTAAGCATGGTTTCCTTGAAAGTCGTTGTCATTAATGCTGTGTAAAGAGGCAGGATTTTGCAATCAGGAAAAGAAAAGAAAAGAAAAGAAAAACACTTTGAAAAGAGGTTCAGGGGTTCCTAACCATTTTTGTTCCATTTAAAACATTTAAATGTATCAAATATAATATGTACAATTACAAAGGACTGATTATATTGACATTATCAAAATATTTTAGGAGTTTGTGATAAATAAAAGGCATGGTTAATGCATTAGTGGCAGATCTAATAATAACCATCATTTTGAAGTAGTGGTGAGTGTAAATATTTAATGCTATCTGCAGCAACTGTAATATGCTGTCAGAGTCACAAGTTCTTCCTGTTCTCGCTGTTTTTGACTATATTCTTTTGTTTTCTTTATTTTTTTAAATTGAAGTATAGTTGATTTACAATGTTGTGTTAGTTTCTGGTGTACAGCAAAGTGATTCCATTTTATATATATATATATACACACATATATATATATGTTCTTTTTCAGATTCTTTACCATTATAAGTTATTACAAGGTATTGAATATAGTTCCCTGTACCATATAGTAGAACCTTGTTGTTTATCTATTTTATGTATAGTAGTGTGTATCTGTTAATCCCAAACTCCTAATTTATCCCTCCCCCCTGCTTTCCCCTTTGGTAACCATAAGTTTGTCTTCTATGTCCGTGAGTCCATTTCTGTTTTACAAATAAGTTCACCTGTATAATTTTTGGCTATATTCTTAACTGAAGGAAATGTTAAAGTTGTTAAAATTTAGTAAAAACTAAATAAAGATGTGCTTTCTTTATTCCATTTACGTTCACGGATCCCCCTGAATTGTGTTCATGGGCCTGTTGGGAATGTGTGGGCCCCAGGTAAAGAACACCTGAAGTAGGGATAGGGCAAAGCTGTCTCCTTCCCCCAGCTATAGGCATTAGCAGGCAGCAGCAGACTCCTTGTAGTGTGTGTACATCTGCGTGCTTCTAACCAGCCTCCACTGTTATTTCAACTATGTGGGTATCAACAGTGTAAATCCAATGAATGAGGAGACTCTACTTTGATTTCTAGGTGATTTATCATAAACCATTAGCTGGAGCGTAGAGTTAAATGTAAAGGCTCCTATTGTTTGCAGCCAGGAAAAATGGTTAATAAATTCACACATTAAGGACTGTGTAGCCTCTGAGCCTCTGTGTAGCTAATCGTCGTTTTACGTTCAGTGTTACATGGTATTAGGCTGATATCAACCATGAATAATTTACAAGGTATTTGAATTTCTACGAGTACCTGAACATATCTATATAGTGACCCGTTTAATTAAGCTGTTGAGAGGTGGTTCTTAACCCTAGCAGAACTAATGTTGTAGCAGAACATCAGAATCACTTGTGGAATTAAAAAAAAAAAACAAATATCTGGGCCCCACCCCCAGAGATTGTGATCCAGTGGGTCTGCTGTGGAATCCAGGAGGGAGAGTTTCATAAGTTCCACAGGTGTTTCTAAGGTACAGCCAGGGCTGATGAACAAATGATGGTTCTTTGCAGTCAAATTGTTGCCAGAGGCCGTGACTTGCCTGTTGGGGTCTTAGTGCCCTAAACTTCACCCTCTTCCCTGAGCACTGCTTGTGCTTTCCCACCCTTTGCACAGCCTGACACCTCTGCCTGGAATGGCCTCTTGGAATAGATCACCAAGGGCCTGGAATGCTGAAGACGCTGAAGGCATCCCACAGGCCACAGTGTCTCATGAGAGTGTGCTTAGCGGGACCTACATACAGTCAAATGAGGATTTTGGAAGTATCTTTCCAATGGCAATGAGGAGAATGGATTGAGAGTAGGGGCTAAAATAGGCCCAGGAGGACCAGTTATGATGCTGTGGAAGAATCCCGGAGAGAAAGGATGAGTATCATTGTCCAGAGGGCAGTTGTGCGTATGTGCTTTGCTCTTGGCAGACAGCTGGGTTGGAGAGATATATCTGAGTGTGGACAACTTCTGGGTGGCAGTTGTAGTCATGAGGGAAGATGAGATCACGTTAGAGGCAACCTGGAGAAATGAGAGGAGATGCTGAAATTGACTTGCAGGGATGCCCTAATATGTATGAATGGATGAGGCAGTATTTATACGAGAAATCGTAAAAGACCTTGTATCTTACTGGTAGCTTGGCAGAGAGAGTGCAGTGTAGAGAAAGAGGATGAGCTTTAGACTGAGGTGCTCAGATGCACCTGGCTTCAGATACTAACTAGCCGGACTACTGACCAACGAGAAGCCTTTTTTACCTGAGTATTGCTTGAATGTGTTCCTTCGCTGCACAATAGTTTCCAGCACCAAATGAAATAGAGCTTGAAGAGCGTTTATTTGGTTCTGTAGGGTACAAATATGTGTATATCCTAGTTTACCCACAGCTAATGATAACAAAATAAACAAAATAATTCTGTAAAGTATAAAATCACAGGAAACATTTGCCTCTGTGGCTCCCCTTCATCTAAACCCACAGATTTCTGAGTTTGAAGGTATATCTTCAAAATTAGCGGGTAGCTGCCGTTGACGTGGAGTATCGCACAGCTCAGCTATAACCTGGATCTAGAATCACAGAGTTCAGGAATAGCAGGAGGTCTTAAGGATCATCTTCCAGCCCTTTAGTTTAAAAGTGGAGAAGTTGGCACATCCCCGTTCATGCCAGGGAGCCCCCCACCCAGTTTGTCTCAGTCTGCCCTGCTTATCTTCCAGTGAGGGGTGGGCTTGACTGAGTTCCCAGAGGTTCTTTCTGGGGTGCGTTCACATCTGAGAGGAGACGGCCTCTCCTGGGAACAGCGAGTAAGTGGAAGGAGATGGATTCATTTTGCTACTACCTGTATCACACTACACCTAGGAGGTTTATAAATAGAACTTAACACTCGGAAGGCCACTGTGAAATTGAAGTGGAAAAGTGATACTTGGATATGAAATGCACTAAGTACTTAGCTCCTGCACTGTAAGAAGGTTCAATTTCATCTTACTGAGTAGACACTTAGGACCCTGACTGTTAACTACCAGTTGAGCGGTTTTCCATGAATATTTATGGCAGCCTTCTTGCATGGCTTGAGTTCTGGGCTGTGAGCACACAACGCTACCTGGGGGGGTGGCAGTGTAGGACATTCGTGCCTGCTGGCAGCAGTGCTCAGGGATGCTTGTCTGCCTCCCTCACACCTAGAGCCCCGGGCCTGCGTGGGCCGTGAGCCTGGAGGACCCCTCACATAGGTGCCCTCCCTCTAGCTGGCCAGGACATGTGTCTTCCTTCCCACTTGGAGCCAGGCTTTCTTGTTGGCAGGCTTCATAGAATCTCTAGCTTGGAGCTTTCTTGCCCAGCCCCTTCTCACAGCAGGACTGTTCTTTCTAGTGCCCCAACCTTGAGAGGAATCTTTAACTTTAGACTCACTGTAACTGTATGGCTCTGTTTTGAGCCCAAAACTGCCTCACTGTAATTTTCTGTACCCTTCTCACCTAACTTTACCTCCATCCTAACCTATCTCTGTCCCCAAACCTTACTTTTCCCTCCCCACAGAACCCAGTTTTATTTCTGCCAATCTGATTCTGCCTTCTACCTGATGTTACATGACTTCCCCCATTCTAATGGGGTTTTGATATCATTTTGTATTAATATAGTTGTGTTTGTATCCCTAGGCATCATGTTTCTTTTTTCTTGTTGAGTTTCTAAAGAAAGTGTCATACCATATATAGTACTGTCATTTTTTTTTAGTTGGCATTGCTTCTAAGATTCATTTTCATTGTTTTCTCTTTTTTTTTTTTTTTTTTTTTTTTTTTGTGGTACACGGGCCTCTCACTGTTGTGGCCTCTCCCATTGTGGAGCACAGGCTCCGGATGCACAGGCTCAGCGGCCATGGCTCACAGGCCCAGCCACTCCGCGGCATGTGGGATCTTCCCGGACTGGGGCACGAACCCGCGTCCCCTGCATCGGCAGGCGGACTCTCAACCACTGTGCCACCAGGGAAGCCCCTTCATTGTTTTCTTAGTCTGTCTCCCAGTTATTAACTCTGTCCCTGGTACTAACACAAATATCTTTGTTCAACAGAAATTCTTGATTAAAAATTCTTTGTATCCCCATTCTCTGGTGCAGTTCTTTTTCTTTTTTAACCATAGTAGATGGCCTGCATTATGATGATGGTGTTGAAAATATCATTAGAGACTAGACAGATATAGACAGACAAGAGACAGTAGATTGATTATCCCATTAGTGAATAGATTATATTCTACTGACACACCTAAATTTTCAGGTGATTTGTTACTGGAGGAAGAAACAGTGGAGGGCCTTCATGATGTGTTCAGAGACAGGGCATCCTTCCCACTGCACCTTAGCCAGGCTTTCCCTCCCTCCTGTTTTGCACCTCCACTGTGTGTCCGGGTTTTTAGTGGGTTTTGTTCCCACCTCTTCACCTCTCTCAGGGAATGCCCAATCCAGGGAAACAGAGTCGCACCTGCCTGAGGCTTGTGGCCCCTCCTGTCAGCCCCCTTCCCATGGGCGAGCGGGGAAACTGAACTCAGGGCAGGAACCACCAAGTTTGGTTTGCAGGCAGTAACTTGCACATCTCTAGGGGGCACCAGACCCTGGCCTCAGCCTATATAGACCACCATACATGACAGCCCTTACTAGGGCTCTTTTCTTGACACAGTCCAGGTGCTGGCCTGCCCATCCAAGCCCTGCATCTGAGTTTGGCCGTCATGGAACTTACCGTCTAGTGGGGAAGACAACGGTAGAAGGACTACTAAGTAGATCAGTAAAGTATTGGTAAATTGTACGCTGAATACTATGAAAGTAGGGTGGTCAGGGGAGGGCTTCTGAAGAAGTGATGTTTTAGCTGAGGAGGTGATGCTGAGCCACCCAGCACTGAGGACACCTGATTCATGTCTAATGTCTTAACCGAGGCTAGATTTGTTAGCGGGATTCACTAATGGATGCTTGATTATACATGAAGGGGCTGTAGTGGTGATACAGAGATGTCACAGCATAACCCAGTGGGAAGTTGTACAGGGGTAAGGAAGTCTATGTTCAAGTTTGCACTTGGTGTCTTACTAGCTGAGAACTCTGGGAAGATCACTCGGCCTTTCCAAACTTCAGTTTTTTCCTCTTTAAAATGAGAAGTCTGGCACCAATAGTCTCATGAGTCCTAAGCAAGAGATAACATGGCCGAGAGTTTTGTACACCATTCGAGCATGATGTGAGTAGGTGGTGGTCATTAATTACAGTGAAAAATAGTAAGGCGTTTGCTGCCATCAGAATATGATTGAGTACCAGGCATTAAGAGTTGTGAGGTCAAAGAAGGGAAAATAAGTTTGAACTGGAATAGCTTCAGACAGCTGTAAAGGAGGAAGGAATAAAGAAACAAGCCCTGTGTGGCTTGAGCGTCATGAACAAAGGGAAGAGGGGCACGTGATAAAGCTGGAAAGGGAGGTGCTGGTTCACGGAGGGTAATGAACATGATCCCAGAGCTGGGATCTTGGAGGCAGAGGGGTGCCATTGGACGGCTTAAAGCACGGGGAGAGGTTTGATCCCATATTCACGAAAAAAGATCATATTAGAAGGTTGCCTTACAGGGCTTCCCTGGTGGCGCAGTGGTTGAGAGTCCGCCTGCCGATGCAGGGGACACGGGTTCGTGCCCCGGTCCGGGAAGATCCCACGTGCTGCAGAGTGGCTGGGCCTGTGAGCCATGGCCTCTGGGCCTGCACGTCCGGAGCCTGTGCTCCACAACGGGAGAGGCCACAACAGTGAGAGGCCTGTGTACCACAAAAAAAAAAAAAAAAAAGAAAAAAAAAAGGTCTTACAGAAGGATGACAGTGAGGGTTAGAAAGCTGCTATTGCAATGCTTGTCAGAAATGATGATGGCTGGGACAAGGAGGTCCAGAGACGAGAGCC
Source organism: Mesoplodon densirostris (assembly GCF_025265405.1). Lineage (NCBI taxonomy): Eukaryota > Metazoa > Chordata > Mammalia > Artiodactyla > Ziphiidae > Mesoplodon > Mesoplodon densirostris. The sequence goes on along the minus strand of NC_082675.1, from coordinate 66,788,701 downwards.
GTCTGTACTGGGAGGTGAAGTCAATAGGGCATGCTGTCTGGAGGGAAAGGGAGGAATCCACAGTGACTCCAGGTTTCTGGCTGAAGTGGGTGAGTGGAGGCTGGTGCCACTTACACAGAGAAGGCCTGGGTCGGGGCACAGGAAGTGACGGTGAGGCTTCGGCCCCAGGAACCCTGCAGGTTTAAGGTTAAAGCAAGTGCCCGCCCTCCGGGAGCTCTCAGTTCAGGGACTGATGTGTGGACGCACTGTGGCAGTTAGAACAGGGGGTTCCAGGTGGGAGGATGGTGGGGCCACAGCCGTCCACAGGTGGAGGGCCTGGCCTCATTGTCACAGCCGGGGCTTCTCTCCGTCAGAATCGGCTGAAGCAGTGCTTTCCGGATGGTTCTGTGTGCGCGTTGCTGATGGGGAGGCCACGGGTGATGCGTTATTCTCTGCAGGAAACCTAAACAAGACAACGCTTCAGCGGGGTGTCCCCGCAGTCCCCGCAGTGTCTCCCTGGCTGATCAGTGCTCTGCAGTGTGGACCTCAGGTGCCTGGACAGCCGCCTTTTCCACTCTCCAAAAATGGGGACGGGGAGGGAGGTTGGCCTTGCTCAGGGAGCTTCAAGTGCTGCAGTGATTTGGTGGGAAACTTTTACCAGAAGAGCAGGTGGCTTAGCAGCGATTAAGTCCCGCCTCTCAGATGTCAAAGACAGGGATCCCGTGTGAACCAGGGAGAGTCTGTGGCGCACGTGTTGGTTACTGGTGTTTTACCTGGAAGCTGGAGAGTGGCTGGTACCTGACCGGGAATCCTGTGCTCTTGCCTGGCGCACAGGCCTTCAAGGGGCTTTTCCTGCTTAGGGTGGTGCTGCCTTCCTGAAGACAGCCTGGGCCTGAGTAACGGCTGGTATTTCACGGCATGAAATGCCATGGCCATGGGTTAATTTTTCTAAATACAGGCAGACCTTGTTTTATTGCCCTTTGCTGTATTGTGCTTCACAGATAATGCCTTTTTTTTTTTTTTTTTTTTTTACAAACTGAAGGTTCATGGCAACCCTGTGTCAAGCAAGTCTATCGGCACCATTTTTCCAACAGCATTTCACTTCAAGTCTCTGTGTCACATTTTGGCAATTCTTGCAGTATTTCAAACTTTTCCACAATTATTCTATTTGTTACCGTGGTCTGCGATCAGTGATCTTTGATGTTACCATTGTAATTGTTTTGGGGTGCTGCGAACCACACCTATGTAAGAGGGTGAAGTTAATTGGTAAATGTTTTGTGTGTTCTGCCTGTTCCTCCAACCAGCCCTTCCCCCATCTCTCCCCCTCTCCTCGGGCCTCCCTATTTCCCAAGACACAATATTGAAACTTAGGCCCGGGCTTCCCTGGTGGCGTAGTGGTTGAGAATCCGCCTGCCGATGCAGGGGACACGGGTTCGTGCCCCGGTCTGGGAGGATCCCACATGCCGCGGAGTGGCTGGGCCCATGAGCCATGGCCGCTGAGCCTGCGCATCCGGAGCCTGTGCTCTGCAACGGGAGAGGCCACAACAGTGAGAGGCCCACGTACCGCAAAAAAAAAAAAAAAGAAAAAAAAAGAAACTTAGGCCAATTAATAACCCTACAGTGGCTCTAAGTGTTCAAGTGAAAGGAGTCAGTTGCTGCAGCAAACTTCACTGTGGTCTTGTTTTAAGAAACGGTCACAGCCGTCCCAGCCTTCAGCACCACCACTCTGATCAGTCAGCAGCAGGACACCCCCCCCCAAGCAAAAAGATTACAGCTGGCTGAAGGCTCAGATGGTGGTTAGCATTTTTTTGCAATAAAGTATTTTTAAATTAAGGTATGTACATTGTTTTTTTTAGACATAATGCTATTGTGCACTTAATAGACTACAGTATAGTGTAAACATAACTTACATGTACTGGGAAACCAAAAAATTCATGTGATGCTTTATTGTGATATTCTCTTTATTGGGATATTTGCCTTATTGTGGTGGTCTGGAAACGAACCTGCAATATCTCCAAGGAATGCCTGTAAAGGGAACCTCACTGGGCTCAGGAGAAAAGGACTGACTGAAAAGCACATGGACCCAAGTTGTCAGCTAAGTCATGTCTGTAACTCGGCCGAATGGATGGAGCCATACCTTGGCTGTGTTTTTGAAGGACACCGGGTAGAATTCCACGCTCATAAATATCTCCCCCACAACCAGCCTTAAGTAATGGAAGTTTGAAACTGAGAGCTTTTCCCCACCCACACTTCTGTTACAATTTTGATCACGGAATCATCGAATGTCAGAGACAGATTAAATCACTGGGGGAGTCCATGTCACAACCTTGTACTTTACAAGATGAAAAGACAGAGGCCCAGAGAAAAGAAGTGACCCAAGGTCACACAGCAAGTAAAATGACCACACAGGGCCTGACATCAATATGGGATGAGAGGTGACAATGCCTCACAAGTGGCACAAAGCAAATGACGTGAGACTTTAGAAGGCAGAGAAGTAATTGCCTGCTGGGCTGCCTGAGACAGGTCAGACTTCAGTAGAAGGGTGTATGTTGAAGGTGATTTCAGGTAGGGGGAAAACCATAAATGGCAGTGCTGGGAAAGTGTGCAGTTTCAGAGACTGACGCGTAGCTCATTTTGTCTGGACTATAATACCCTCATCTTATACAAAGCGTAGAGATCATTTCATATAATCTTGCAGCAAATCTGTAAGATGGGCGTATCCTCTGTAACGTGGTTAAGGCTTACAAAGAGCCTGCTGATGGCTGAACCAGGACTCAGACAAGATCCTTAGACCAAAAGCCTGGTGTTCTGTTCTTAGCACCATAACATGCCGATGCTTGTCAAGGGTTTTAGCGTTGGGATGTGCCTTGTGGAGGAGTTCAACTAAGGAGTTTGGACTTGATGCGGTAAGTCATGAGTAGTTAACTGTTTTTGAGCGGGGAGAGCATGATTAGAGCTGTGCTTTAGACAGTTAATCTGGCAGGAATGTTAGGATGAATTAGAGACCTCGGTCCCTAAGTCAAGGTGACCACCTAGAAGAGCATGAGCATGGTTGGGGATCAAAGTCATAAGAGACTGGACTGAGATAATCTGAGGGTCAGGAAGTCAACTCCCTTGCTCAAAGTCAGACAGCTAACCAGTGCACGTGAGGTTCAAAATCAAGTTTGTTTTTACTGCCCGTATTCTGGTCTTGTGTTCTCTAGTTGAGTTGGAAGCAAAGCTAATACGGGTAGAACAGACTGAGGATGCTGTTGCACATCATGCCCAAGGCCAACTTATGGGCCGTTACAAATAGTGTACAGATACGTAATGTGTACCCGGCCATATAGTAGACTAAGAATGGGAGTAGGTAGGATGTGCAGAAGTGCAGTGGAACTAAATAAAAATCATCAATTTTAAAAAATATTTTAAGTTGGTCTCAGTAAGGGAAGTTGTTCAAAGGTCTTTGTTGGTCTAAGAAGAGTTGAATTTCCCTGACTTTAGTCTTATCAGCATCAGTTTGACTATCCACCAAATTAGGTGGGAGTTAGCGCTGATGGTCGCTGCCCAGACGCCCTCATGCCCAAGAGGCTCAAGTGTAAAGATCTGAAACACTTGGGGATGTTTATAACCCCTGATAATAGTTTGGCCACGTATATGCATTTTCATCAAAACACCAAAGTTAGCTTCCATGTCCTGCCAGTTTTCTGTTTCCCTGCCTTTGATTCCCTCTCTGTGTGAGGTCCTGACACTTTGTTGTCACGTGAAGTGGCCCTGCCTTTTTGCCTTTCTGGCCACTTACACGTGGAGTAGCCTGCTTGGTCCTCAAAGTTTTCTGCCTCTTGTATGAGTCATTCTCTTTCCTGAGCAGTGTGTGACTTTTCAGTCATCTCCCAGTGATGCACAGGGCAATGCCCATCTTGACACAGCAGGTGAAAAGTGACAGGTGTCACTGGTCTGTGCCACCTTTTTTGTGCCAGATGTAGTATGTTACCTGGGTCTCTTCGCAGTTCAGTGCCCTCTGTGTGCTGCGTTGCCACAGGGTGCCTGGCAGTGCTCACGACCCCCAGCCCCCCACCAATCTGATTAATTCTCTCCTGGCATCTACATATTGTTCCCAGGGATCCTTATTAAGTTATTTGGACAGTATATACCTCCCCATTTGATGTGGTTCTCTGTGGAGGACCAAGTCTTAGACACAACCTGTGCTCATCCTTTTTAGGTTAAACATACAGACTTTGAGCAAAACTCCAAACTTTTGGGTATGGCTCCTGCAATTTAGTTCTCCTTGTTGCAGATTCAGGTAGTTTTAAAGGTGGCATCAAACTTGGTTCTCTTTCATAGGTCTAAAGCCCAGCTTGTTAGACGCTTAGTCCCTTGGGATGGTTGTGCTTCTGAGCAGTTCTCTAAGGAGTTGATTATGATGGTATTGAGAAGAGGAGGGGTGATACCTGTCCTGGTCCCCAGGGTCCAGTGGATGTCATATAAAATTTAAACAACAAATGAGAATGGGAACTGTAAGCATCCACAGGCTTCTTGAGAGGCCACCTTTCAGTATGAAGTTTTCACAGAACCAAGGAGAGGAGAAACACACTCTCATGACAGTGGTATCCTAGAACTACAAGGGCTCTCCGAAAGCCACTTCTTGTTCCATCCTCCAAATACTAGGTGAGATTCTATGTAACTTTTCAGGTAATTGGTTGTATAGCCAATTTGAAAGATGAGTTTTTTCAGCTTCATCTTCTCAATAGCATCTACTTGCCACCTGTATTCACTCAAGTCCCTTTCCACTTAGTGATGGGGTGTGTGAGCTGAGACTGCTCAGCTCTCCACTGACCTTGAAAAGCAGCTGAAGGTTAAGGTTTCTTCAGCCCGGCTACCACACCTGACTCTCCCCCGGGGGCCCCCCTTTCAAACCGGTTTTTGTCTGTCTTTCTAGTTCACCTCTAGTTGACATCAGTGTCCTCACACCACTTTTTTCAGCTTCTCAGCTGTTGGCCCAGAAGCAGGGCCAACATCCATTCACCTGTGCTGATCAGGTACAGTCTACCTGTGCTGATAATTACCGAGGTGGGGCAGGCCATTCTTTCTGTAGCCAGCCCTGCCCAGGAAGCCACAGGAGCTGGTGTTAGGAGTACTGAGCTGGTGCCAGGAGACCTGTGTTCTGAACCTGACTTCACACTCCTCGGTTTCTTCACCTGGAAAGGAAGAGGGCTGGTTGATCCCTAAGTTGGCTTCTCCTCCAACATAATGTTTTACCTCGGGTGTATTCTCTGTGCCAGGCACTGTTAAATGTACTGCAGATTGAAAGTGAAGTGCCTGCCCTCCTCCTGGCAGTGGATTTGTGGGCTGGAGGTAGATGGCTGAGTATAGCTCTTACAAGCAATTCGTTTCCCAAACTCGTGGCCCAGATGTTTGTTCTTACTCCCTGCTTGAACATCCATGTTCCTTGGAGACCAGATAGGCTGCTGTTTTCCATTACTTGTCTGTCTCCTATCTGTCTCAAAGAGATACAGATACATTTAATCTGATGTAGAGTATCTGCTCTCTGCCTCCCATTTAGTCTGACTGAACTCCCTCTTATTGCAATCGATAGCTGTTTTATCCAATTTCTGGGAAACTTGAGGCAAGATCAGCCTGGTGGTTAGTAGCATGCCCTTTGTGGTAGATCTACAGGAACAAAAATGTTCAGAACTGTGTCTGCTGGCATGCTAGGCTCAAATACAAGAGGAGAAGAAAAGAACCTTGCTCTTGAAGAAAGTGGCACAAGATGGGCATGTAACAGAAAGGCGAGATTATGTAACTGAAAGTGTATATTTATGTGAGTTCTCAGGGGATGTCTATGTAAGGGAGTGGTCTCTGGGGTACTGCCTCCAGAGAGAACTTGGGAGAGTGACCCGACGGCTACATCCTCATCCCCTCAGGTCATAAAATAGGATTTGTAAGCCCTTCTCCAAGCTTCTTTCTCCCTCTTTGAGATCTTGTGCAAGCAAGCGTATGAAGGAAGGTGGGCTGTTTTTACCCTGCCCCTCACATTTACTCCTGAACGAGGGAGGGATGCTCCTGCTTGGGTTCACGCCTTTGTCAACAGTGTCATTGGAAGGCGACGGTGTCATTGGAAGGTGACCATGCCCTTCCACGGCCAGCGACTGACCAAGCCTTTTTACTTTGCAGAGATGAGAAGAACCAGTCCATCATAGTCAGCGGGGAGTCTGGAGCCGGCAAGACCGTGTCGGCCAAGTACGCCATGCGCTATTTCGCCACGGTTAGTGGCTCGGCCAGTGACACCAACATCGAAGAGAAGGTCCTGGCTTCCAGTCCCATCATGGAGGTAAAGCCATCCAAATGTCCTTGGCCTTGGCTGGAGTCCCTTCTGCTGGCACTAAGACTGCTGAGTGTCCAGCCTCGCGTGGCCGATCACAGAGTTCTTGGAAGCCACTCACATGGTCAGCATTCATGCCTCTCCCCAAGAACCCGTTGTCCACGTTGTCCACTGCTGAGGGAAGAATTTCAAAGGTACCCCTAAAACCACAGATTTGGGAATATTCTGACATGGTAGCCCAGGTCCCCAGTATTGGATATAGTGACCTCTTCATGTTTTCCTTGTTCCTTGACTCTGCTGAATACTGTTGTGACAGTCCTCCCCCATCTGCCGCCATCTCTGCTGTGTTCCTCCCCCCTGCTGCCATCCTGTGTCAGCAAATCAGTGTCCCACCAAAACCATTTGATGCTATGAAGGTCTGCTGAATCAGGAGGGCAGTCTTCACGGCGGTGAGGAGGCCTAGATAAAAGATTCCCCTTTCTCCCAAAAAATATTTGGACGTTTTATCTTTTGGGGAGAGATAGAGTCAAAAGCTATGTGACAACACAGAATCTGTTGAAGATCCTCAGAAAATGTTACCTTTGTTGGCATGGACGGGTCTTGCCTGTCTCTTCACCACCCCGACCTCCTGGCTGGGTGGCCTCAGAGAGGCCAGTGCAAGTGCAGGGCCAGAGATATTTCCAAAACCGTAGGTCTAGCTATAGTAAACCATGTTACAGGGTCAGAACTCCATCTCTCTTTTTCTTCTGTTCCTTATAAATGCTTCATTCTCATGGAGTTGAGCTAAATGGCTGCACAGTACCTGAGCCAGCTTTGATTTCCTGCCTTTGAAGCTGAAGCTCTTCATTATTGTCTGGGCTGCAGTCTGGTAGGAGTAGGCCCTTCTGCAAGACCCGAACAGCCCCTTTGTTTTAGTAAGAAGAAATTCGGTTGAGGCCAAAAGCTGCCAAAACAGCATCAGGTTCCTCTGCACAGCCTTGAGCCCCGTCGATTAAGACACAAAGCACCGGTGTGGTTGGTCCTTCAGAGTATTTTGGAGCTGGGGGAACAAGAACCTGCCTGGACCTTCCCAGGTCCCCTCTCTCCTTCCTTTACCAAGTGCAGGAGTAAACTGAGTGTCAGTTCATAGGAGCTCGTTGATTATCCAGGCAAACTCTCCTGCCTACAGAGTTGCATTATCCAGAGAACTTTTACTCTCTGCTGAGTAATCAGACACACTGTGTTCACTAAGAATTAGACAAAAGCAAGTTTTGGTATCTCTTCTTATATGAATTGGGAAATGGTCCATACAGTTGAAGGCATTTTTACCAAACAGATAAAAACAAACAAAAAAACACTTCTATTAGATTACAGTTGTTCTTAAACTTGACTGTGCATCAGAATTGCCTGGAGGCCTTGTTAAAGCAGATAGCTGGGCGCCACCCCCAGAGTTTCTCATTCAGAAGGGCCTGAGAATCTGCATTTCTCACAAGTTCCTAGGTGATCCTGATGCTGCGGATCTGGGTCCCACACCTGTTTGAGAACCATTTATTGAATAAATATTAAAAAAAAATAGGAAGGAGTCACTGGAAAATATGGAAGAAAAGGGAATAATCCCCCATGATCCTACAGCCTGCTAATAATTTTTCCATATTTTGGTATATTTCCTTCCAGCTTTTTCACTGAATATCACAGTATATGCCTTGTCCCCATATCATTAAGCTTTTTACAAACTTACTGGCTACAAACATACATTAATAGATGGTTTTACCATAATTTAACTTCCTTTTGTCAGACATTTAGTTGGTAGCCTCTTTGCTCATAGCATTTATTCTAAGCCCCAAGGTGGCGGCCTGGCCATGGCCTGGATTCAGGAGACGATCATGGACTTGAGTCCACGCCCACCTTGGGCCGTCTACTGCACTTAAATGGAGGCAGCTAAGAGCACTCTGCGATGAGCATCACGTTTCATCTTAGGTGGGAGTGAGACCAGGATTTCAGCTTTTCCTTTGCCTCTGAGTTTCAAAATTCAGTTCATCGTTTAGGTAGCAAAATTGCAGAGACACAGAGTGCCTCTTCTTTTATTAATTAATTAATTAATTTATTTACTTATTTACTTACTTACTTATTTATTTATTTACTTATTTACTTACTTATTTACTTATTTACTTACTTACTTATTTACTTATTTATTTACTTATTTACTTACTTATTTATTTACTTACTTACGTACTTACCTACTTACCTACTTACTTACTTACTGTACGCCGGCCTCTCACTGTTGTGGCCTCTCCTGCTGTGGAGCACAGGCTCCGGACGCGCAGGCTCAGCGGCCATGGCTTACGGGCCCAGCCGCTCCGTGGCATGCGGGATCCTCCCGGACCGGGGCACGAACCTGCGTCCCCTGCATTGGCAGGCAGACTCCCAACCACTGCGCCACCAGGGAAGCCCAGTTCATCTTTTAGGTAGTAAAATTGCAAAGACACAGAGTGCCTCTTCTTTTGGAGGTAAAGTACGTACTTACTCTGGACAAAACAGGGAAGGGAAGAAACCTGTTTGGTCTCTGGTGACTGAACACGGTTCTTGTTAGCCAAGATAGGGATTTAGTGAAGACAGGTCACCATATTATTAAGCAGGTACAAGACACAGGGGGGATGTTTTTTTTTAATTTTATTGTTTTGTTGTAATAAAACATACATAACATAAAATTTATCACCTTAACCATTTTAAGTGTGCAGTTGAGTGGTATTAAGTACATTCACAGTGTTGTGCAACCATCACCACCATCCATTTCCAGAATTGTTTTTTAATCATCCAAACAGAAACTCTGTACCCATTCAGCAATAACGTCCTATTCTCCCCTCTATTCAGCCTCTGGTAACCTCTATTCTAATTTCTGCCTCTTTGGTGTCTCTCATACAAATGGAATCATATGACATCAGTCCTCTTGTGTCAGGCTGATTTCACTTGGCATAATGTTTCCAAGGTTCATCCGTGTTGTAGCATGCATCAGTACTTTGCGGTTTTTTTTAATGGCTGCATAATGTTTTGTTGCTTGTATATACCACATTTTGTTTATCCATTCTTGCGCTGATAGTTGGGTTGTGTCCACCTTTTGGCCAGTGTGAATAATGCTGCTGTGAACATTGGCATGCACCTGTTTGGGTCACTGCTTTGGGAATGTTTTTTAAATGACCGTGATCTGAAATGATCTAATGTTTTCAGTATCTGTTATAGCTTGAGTAGGCTGGTGGACTGCTGGGGAGGCATGGAAGAAATGTGAGAGCAACATGCACACCCCTAGAGAAGGAGGAGTGTGTACATGAACCAGCCTAATCTTGCATGATGTCATGTAAACAAATGCTACAGTGGTTTGAGCTCAAAACATTAAATTTCTAAAGTTGTGCAAATTAGTACTTTGGAAATTATGTGGGTAAGTCCAGAGGGCTCATTCTGTCAAATACAGAGTTTTGTTATCATAGAGACTATCCCTTGAGCTGTTATTGAGTGTTACATTTGAGAGAAGTATTGGACATGAACATGGGAAGGAAGAATTATTGCCAGGAAGAACTCTAGGTGGAATTAGAGTGTTGCCAAGCAGAGAAAGAGCAGCTTCTGCTCTGCCAAAACCCAACTTTTTACAAGTTCAGAGTCTTACTTGGGCCCTTGTGTCAGGAAGCCCAGTCAGCTTTGCGGCTCCTCAGAGGGTTACAACCAGTGCAAGTCATGTTTTAATCAGGGCACAGCTGATTACTGATGACTCCAGTCCTGTCCCGGGGAAGGTTAGCACCTCTCAATAAAGCAATCAGTTATGGTCATGTCATCACCTCGTTATTTCTGCAGGCCAGCAGCTGCAGATGCCTCCTAGGGAGTCGGAGAGTTGAGGGCCATCTGAGGAGGCGGAATTCCCAGTGGGCTGCGCTAAGTGGCAGTTGTTTGAATTAAAGGTGACTTGAGGATGGATTGGGATTGGCTGGGGTGGATTGGGATGATTTTATTGTCAGCGCCAGAGCTCTCTGACCCCATTCTGTTTAAGAGCTTGTCAGCATCCTGGGAGTGATTTGTTCACAAGTCTGCACTGATTAAAAAGATATTGCTAGTCAAGAGACTGATAGAGCAGGGCCAGAACCCAGGCCCAGCCCAGAGGGGTCACATGGCTTCTTGGGCTGACTGGAGTCTGCAGGCATACAACTCTAGGAGCCCCAGAGACTCCCCTCAACCTGGGAGAAAGAAAGGGGGCTGGGGGTACAATGAGCAAAATTGACAGAAACTAAGACCAGTTACTATGTAATTTTCAGGGTTTGACTTTTTTTTTAAGCTGGAGAAGCAAGAAGGCCTACAACTATTAACCTATTCATACAAGAATCTGCCCCCACCATACCTTACCTTCTCTTCTTGTTTTCTCTCATGTTTCAACACACTCTAGCCATTCGTCACTTGTTGGGGCTCTCACATACCCCTGTCCCTTTGTCTACACTATATTTATAAATAAAATTCCTTTTCCTTCCCCACTGGTAAAATTCTACTCACCCTTTAAGATCCACTTCATCTTACACTTCTTAAAGTGTTTCCTGTTCTGCCAGCATTGGCTAATTTCTCCCTTCTCTGTTTCCACACTGGTTGATATGCATCTCGGTACTGTATAATCCCAATCATATTGAAATGATTTGTTCTAGTCCATTTTTACTTTACTACATATTTGTATATGTATAAACCAGACAAAAGGTAGTTCTTTTATATCACAGAAAAATGGTATATTCTGTTAACCACTTTGCAACTTGCTTTTCACTGATTGTTTTTTTATTTATCCATGCATCATGCTCTAGTTTAGTTTAACAGCTTTTTAGCATCCCATTTATGAATATTCCACATTTTATTTATCTCTTCCTCCTATTGGTAGACATTTAGACTGTATTTTTTATTGTTAAATACAGCCTGCATTAAACATTCTTTTGCCCACCCACTTGTACACTTGTGTGAGTTTCTCTAGGTAATATCTAGAAGTACAGTTGCTGGATTATTAGGTCCATATATGTTCAATTTTACTAGATATGCCAAATCCTTCTTGAATGGCTGTTGCAGTTTACATTTGGACCAGCAGTGTGTGAGCGTTCCTTCTTCCTCACATCCTCATCATTATTTCATAGTATCAAAGTTCTTTAGTTATTGCCACTCTGGACTGTCATTTTTGTCTACATTTCTCTGATTTCCACTGAGGTTGGGTATCTTATGTTTATTGGTCATGTGAGTTTCTTCCATGCATTCCCTGCATACATCATTCGTTCATTTTCCAAATTTTAACTCTTTGTATCATAACTGTGTCTTTTGTTGGACTGTGGACTCAGAATCAAAGCCTGGGTTTTTATCATCTATAACAACTGGATTTGTTTTCCTCATGCATCAAAATGTTTTCTAAGTCAATAAGCAACAACAACAAAAAACCTAGCAAGGGTTTAAAAGATAAAGAACAGCATGCAGGTCCTTCACACATGTGTAGACATTGGAAGTTCTTCACACCCAGAGTGGAGTTTATGGGTTTGGTAGTAATAATACAAACAACCCCTTCCCTTTGTGGGTACCATTATATACTTTCAAAGTACTTGTAGATCCATTATATCACTTCTCAAAGTGGCCTAGTGAGGTCAGGAGGGTAGACCTTTCGGCAGTGATCTTTAGACTGTTGGCAAGCTTTCCCTAAGCTACCACAAGGAGTGACCTCAGATATGGTAAAGGTTCTTGTTGCCATTTTAGAAATGACAAAATTTGAATTTTTTGAAATTTTGGAATCGAGATTTTGTGTTGGAAACTAGATAATCCTTCAGAATTTTACACAAACTGGCCTTTGCTGATTGCGCCCTCCTGATGTTGTTAACATGTTCCTTTGGCCTCTGTATATCCTTTGAAAGGGTAGTAAAATTTAGAGGCTTGATTAGATTTAGGTTTGTCTGTTTGCTTGTTTGTTCTTAAAATCCAAGGACCCTTTATTGGTGGTGGTATGTATTCCCGTCAAGACGCACAGAATATTTAGGTGTCTTTTGGTGATGTCAGCAGCCAATGCTTATGCCTAGATCTATTAATTCATCAGGAGTTACAAAATGATGACGTTCTCATTCTATTTTTCCTCTTGCATTTATCAGCTGGAATAAGTTTAGGAAGAGAAACTTCTCCTTGCCAGCTAGTTAATGCTGATAGAGTTTACACAGGGAAGTTAGGATGGATGTTTGATTCCTTATCTACTGGTTGTCAGAGTAATGAGTTGGTTCCCTGCCATCCTCTGAAAGGCTTTTCTCCCCTTTCTTATGAAAAGGTAAAAGTGAGGATTCATGTCTTTGTCTTTATCCTTTGATATGACCTGGCTGTTTGAGATGTAAGAAGTTACCCACATGGGTGGCAGCTCCTGTCTGGTGGTGAGTAGTTTGGAGAGTTGGAAAAGGACTGCGAAACCAAGTGGAATGAACACAGACTCTGGACTCAGTTATATCTGAATTTATATCTTGGTGTTGGCACTTCCCAGCCAAGTGACCCTGGGCACACTGCTTACCCACTGCTTACCCTTTCTGAGCCTAAGTTTTCCCATAAGTATGAGGAAAGTTGATAATGCCTCTCCCCTGGGATTCTTGTCTAGATTCAGGGAAACTAAAGGGGTCCCAGCCCAGGACCTAGCTTGTGATGGAGGCCTGGGAAACCATCCCTTTTACCTGCATTTTAGGGAATACAGCCCTCCTTGCCACGTTTCAAGCAGAATAGGCTCCCTGAAGTCTGACAGTGGCTTGTCACATGCTGCCTTGAAGGATCAGGGCTCTCTTGGAAGTGGGTGCAGTGAAGCCTCTGCTGAGATGATGAGGTTGGTGGATGCTGAGGGGCATGAGTGGTGACATAAACTCCTCGGATTAATCATCTTTTTTTTTTTACATGGATCATCATAGCATCTTTATTTTTATTCTTATTTTATTTTATTTTTTTAGTTTCTGCTTTATAACAAAGTGAATCAGTTATACATATACATCTGTTCCCATATCCTTTCCCTCTTGCGTCTCCCTCCCTCCCACCCTCCCTATCCCTCCCCTTTACAGGTCGTTTCAGCTTGGCCAGACTCCAGCCTCGCCCTGACCTTAGGGGCATGTTCCATGCTCCATGGTTCCCTTCAGAGCAACGCAGTGTACTGGGGTTACACTTTCCCCACTTTCCTACAGAGGTACACACTGTATATGTGATGTATAGGTTGCTGTATACACTTTAAACCCTAAAAGAAAAAAATATATATTCATGACCCTAACAGGAGATTTTAGAGACCTAAAGAGGCAAGTGACCTTCGAGGACAAGGACTTAAAATTCTTATTTCACAGGAAAGAAAACCAAAACCCAAGTTCATCTATGCTTCCATTCACTCAGATGTTTTGAATGCCTGCTGTGTGCTGGGCACTGGGGTGAGTGTGGGAGGTCCCATGGGGAAGCACACGTGCACATCCCGCCCTCACGGAGACAGGGTGGTGTCTCGTGGAGATGGGGGTTAGGGAAACAAGGGGACGTGCAGAGTGAGGCCTGGGGGAGCCCATGGCGAGGGAGCTCCCCTCACTTATGAGGCCAGGGTGGGCCTTCCTGAAGAAGCCACATTTGAGCTGAGACCAGAAAGAAGTGGAGGGAGCATGGGCAGAGAGTGTTCCCAGCAGAGGGAACCGTGTTTGTGAAACTTGGGGTGGGGAGGTGGGGAGGAGGCAGAGAGAACACAGGACTTTTGAGAAAGAAAAGCAAGTTCAGGATCGTAACAGGCTGGAGACAGAGGGCAAGAGTGACGAGAGGCCAGGCTGGGCTGGGTCCCTCAGGGCCTCCGAAATCGTGATCTTCTCTTAGCCTCTTTGTGCCTTAAATTTCCTAGACAACTGAAAAGTTACAGTGGATATTTTTCAAGTGTTGTAACCACCTAAAAAGTAAACATGTGAAAGGGGTTTCAGTATTAGTATGTTCATTACCAACCCATCAGCAATGTGATGTTTTATAGAAAGTGAATAATCACACAGTGAGAACAGTCATTTAGCCACTTGTCTTTTAAATTATTGTCTCGTGTTTTGAACTGTGTCCCTGCTGCTGTGTAAGAAATAGTACCAAGAGGTTGATGGCTTCCTGATATGTCCTAGTGATGATGTGTGTGTCGGGGGGAGGGGGGCGTTTGACATTTGGTCTCTTTCTAGGAAGCACCATTTAACAGTTGGGAATGATATTTGACATTTGATCAGTGGAGACCTGATCAAAGTGGATTAAGCCCCAGAAGATTCATTTTTCTCACAGAAAGTCTAGAGCTCTTGGGTGCTGGCATTGATTTAGTGGCTCAAGGATGTCAGAGCAGTGGTTTCTGTGATTCTCTAGACCTTTCCCTCGTGGTCCCAAGGTGACTGCTGCAGCTGTAGCCATCACATGCACATTCCAGGTAGGAAAAGGAAGAAGAGAGGAAGGTCAGTGGGGTGCACCTTCCAGCTGCTTAGTCCCCTTTAGAGAGACCATCAGTCAACTCATCACTCTCAGTGGCCATCGTTAGGAGTAAGGGAAGCAGGAAAATGAAGTTGTTTTGTTTTCTTTTAGCTCGACCCATTGTCATCCTAATAGTAGAGAGGTTCTAGAAGGAAGGAAGACGGAGGGAATAGAGGTGCCGCCGTGAGCATACAGTCCTGAAATTTAAGAAAACCCGCCATGTTGTGCACACTTTTTGTTTGTTTGTTCCGCACAGGCCATTGGGAATGCTAAAACCACTCGCAATGACAACAGTAGCCGTTTCGGAAAGTACATTCAGATTGGCTTTGACAAGAGGTACCGCATCATTGGGGCCAACATGAGGACCTACCTTTTGGAGAAGTCCAGAGTGGTCTTTCAGGTGAGCCCCGAGACTGGACCTTCTTGTATTTTTTCCCATGGATTTTTACTCACTCCATGTTCTGCTCCCTGTGCCCAAAGAACATCTCATTGTTTGAACCTGGATTTGGATGGGCTTGTTCTTTTGGTTTTCTTTTTTTTTCCATTAATAAGTATTCATTTATAGGCATCAGACCTGAAAAATTTTTACTCAGTATTGATATGTTTCAGTGAGCATTGTTTTTATTTTATTTCTTTATTTATTTTTAAATAAATAAATACCATGCTTGTACCATGCAAGCACAATATTTATCTATCTATCTATCTATCTATTTATTTATTTATTTATTGGCTGCGCTGGGTCTTTGTCGTGGCACGTGGGCTTCTCTAGTTGTGGCGTGCAGGCTCAGTAGTTGAGATGTGTGGGCTTAGTTGCCCCGAGGCATGTGGGATCTTACTTCCCTGACTAGGGAGTGAACCCACGTCCCCTGCATTAGAAGGTGGATTCTTAACCACTGGCTCACCAGGGAAGTCCCAGGGCATTGATTTTAGATTCAGTCAACAAACATATATTGTTTGTTATGTGCTAGCCCTGTGCTAGTCACCAGAGATACAGTGAAGAATAAGACTGTTGTGTTCTTTGTGGACTGCGGAGCCTTGTGATCAGGGAAATGTCATATAGGGTCTGTGGATTTCAACTTTCACCAGGAATCTTATTTGGTAAGTTATATTAAAAAAACAAAAAACCTACTTGACCACATACTTCATTTCCTCTTCAAATAAATGGAGTTCTCGCTTCTCATGGGACTCAGTTCCTCTTTGCTCGCCTTTTGTTCCCTCCTTCCCAACTACTCTTTGGCCTCTTGGTGACCCTCTTCCTCCTCCACCCTGGCCTTCGGTGGTGGTCATCGCAGTTCACAACCCCGAGAGTGGTTCTCTCCACCTCCAGCTTTGGTTGGACTACCCCACATCCTTCATTTCACTGCATCAGAGCAAGCAGCCTGCTGTGCTGGCCGCGGCTCTGGCCAGACTCCCTGTGGGCTTTCCTCTTCCTTGCTGCCCTTGCTCAGGCCTCCTGAAGCCCCCGTCCCATCCACCACCACCACGACCACTCTGCCAGTTTAAGGCAGGTCTGGCCCCATTGTCCCCTGGAAGTCCTGTCTCAGTCGTGGACCTTTCCTGACCGCCCCAGCCCGACATGATGGGCAAGGGCATAGCTTTTACTTAGTTCCAAGCTTCCCAGAGGAGAAAGGGAGCCTGCAGCAGGGAAATGACCGTCAGCCCACCATGAGCCAGGCAGCTTGGTTATCTGAACAAGTGCTGATCCACCGAGCCATCACTTGTGGGGTAGCAGTGATGTTCTATAGAGGAGGAAAAAGAAAACCCCTGTGTTCTGCATAAATCAGGAGGTAAAAGTCCTCTGGTTGGCAGAAGGCCCCATAATGGTGAATGAAAACCTGGAGGTGGGAATTGAAGGCGGCAGGGGCGTGAAGGAAAAGCCTTGACCTCTGTCACCCTGGAATTAGAATGGGCGAGGGGACAATCTTGGGGGTCCCTGCCCCTAACACTGCTTCACTGTTTTCCTCCTCAAGGCAGATGATGAGAGGAATTACCACATCTTTTACCAGCTCTGCGCGGCTGCCAGTCTTCCGGAATTTAAAGAGCTCGCACTAAGTAAGTAAACGGGCTGCGTGCCCGTCCTGGGGCTGGGCTGCTGCTGCCGCAGGTGTGCATCTGGGGGCTCTGAGGGAGAAGGTGTGCGCGGCGCAGCGCCCTCTGTCGCGGGTTCTTAGCTCTGCCTCACCTGTGGGCACAGTCCCACCCTCTGTGAGTTTCACGCCCACGGGAAATGAGAGGATAAGAGGCTGGGGCTGGAACAGTGTTTTGCAGAGCACAAGTGAATTGACGTGCATTATTATTTTGAAAAATATGTTTTCACTCTAGACGCCCTGAGAAATGTGTCTCAACCACGAGGATCTGGAGATTTAGCTAATGCGCATCACTTAATTGTGGCCGGCGTGTTTTAAGTCATAGTTAAGGATTGAGACAAAGAAAAAGAAGGAAGGGGGTGAGGATAAAGCAGGGGTAAGATGGGGTTGGCTCAAGGGGCATGTTGATGAATCCCGGGAGGCCCCACAGAAGGTGAGAGAGGAACTTAAAGAGTTTAACTGGACCGCTGAGCCTCAGCCGGGCAGCAGTGCTCCGATTCCTCGCAAGCAGGCGCTTGCCCACATCCACCCTGCAGCCCGGAGGCCAGAGCGGAGCAGCCAGAGTGGGGTGCCAGGGGCCTGCATCAGCGTTTTGCTGCCATCAGGTAGGAAGACAGCCTTTCAGTGGGTCCCAGTCACCCTCCGTTTCTGTTGTTGTTGTCTGCTAAGGTGCCTGGAGACTGTTGACTTGGAGCTAGTGGCGTTGAGAGCCAGGACAGAGCCAGAAGGGTGAGCAGGCTTTAGTTCTTGACCCCGTAGCGTTGTAGCCCTGCTCCTCGGGCCTGGAGCCTTCCCCGTTCTGTGTGCGCGGCCCGATCTTGGAATAGTGACTGAGTCCTGTCACTGAGTCCTCCAGGCCACCTGCTGGTGGATGCGTGTGGTGAGGGCACACCTCGGGGCCATGCAGCTTCCCTGTCCCTGGCCTGTCATCTGTATTTTGGGAGCTGTGGGTAGGTCCAGTACTAGCAGATGGTGTCCAGAGCTGGGTGTCTAGACAGAGGTTAATTGGCTTTTGTGCAACTGCGTGTCTAGACAGAGGTTAGTTGGCTGTTGTGCAACTGTAAGAGAAGTAGACTGCTGAGGCTTTACTGTCCCAGAGCGAAATCCTCACCATCTTAAGGACCCATCACCAGATCCGCCTCTGAGCACTCCAGCCTATGCTCCCAGAAGGTAAAAATACATCAAGTAGTTCAAACCTTGGTCTGCCCTCCTCACTCTCTGCTTGACTTGCATATGGATTCTGGTAGCACTCAGTGCCTGTACCATGCAGTTTAGCACTGGCTCCTCCGTTCATTTATTAAACCCCATGCAGGCAAATTAGTCCCCGGGGATGTAGTGTTGAAGCAAACGTTGTGCGTCCTGCCCTTGCTTCGCTTACAATTACAATACGGAGTGAGAAGGCTATGCTAAGGCGAAGTGCAGTTGAGGTGGGTCAGAAGCTGCTCAGGGAAAGTCATGTTAAATGGGGTCCCAAAGGAGGAAGCCTTGGATGATACACATTAGGCTGGTTTTGTGCTGCTGTACTCTAGCTGTTCCGTGCTTGCAGGTCTGATTCTCCCCAGTGAAGTCGTAAACTCCTCGGACAAGGAGTGAATGTACAAGCCTTGTTTGGTGGGCACTGCCCTGAGCTGGCAGCTTGGGGCTCTCATGCTGGCTTACAGTCACAAGGGATCAGGAAGGCAGGCCACGTTAAGGGCCACTGCCATCCTCCCCGCTCCTTCCACAGGCCCAGCTGGACTTCTCAGGGCCAACCTGCGGGAGTTGAAAACTTTTTTCTTAGGGTCAGTTTTATAGAAAATGAATGAATGCTGGTAAGATCCATCTAGCTATATTTGGACTGTTTTATCCCAAACGTAACTTTCAGGTAATAGGAAAGAAATCCTCCTCCCCACCCCACCCCCACTTACAGGAGTGCATTGAGGAGGAAAATGACTTTTCCTTACTCCGTGTTTCAGCAAGGTGCAGGCTCCTTGGGCCCCTGGCTGGAGCAGTTGAAAACTACCCGATTGGATCCATTTCTTGCATTCTTACCTGCGTGTGCCCTCTGAGAGCATCTTGGAGTGAAGTGAAGAGCCTTTGATAAGCTCTCGTGCTCAGGCATGAGGCTGTCTTCTGCCTTGTGGGTAAATGGGCTGTGAGCCCTGAAGCTTGACGTTTATAGTTCCACAGATAACCCTGGTTGAATGGATGGAAACATCAAATAAATGAAGGACTAGCCAGCGACTTCTAGTGAATATTCAGACCTGCCTCCCCTCCTTCCCTCTTTTCTTCACCTAAACTGTGCTGTTCAAATGCACAGAAATCTCTGTAAGACCCCTTGGCGGAATTTTGTGCACTTGTCTTGAGAATGAAGTGGACAGATGTGCATACAGCCCCACTTTTCTCTGCCCTGTGGTTGGTGGTCTGTTGCATTAAAATGACCTCGGGATGAGGTTTAAAAAAAATAATACAGTGTTACAGTGTGAATAAATGATGGTAAAAAGAGGTATAATGGACCACATTCCCTTAAATGCAGCCTTCACGTAATGAGGAATAAATCCTTTCTTCTTTTTCATTTCCGTAGCTGCATAGATACAGTTTTATAAACACCCTCTCTTGCCTTGCACAAGTCAGAGTACAGCCTCCCCAGGTGAAGTGCAAACCCTGGGCCGTGGCCTTGATGGTCCATTGCTCTAATCACTGGCTTCACGACCCTTCTGTACACTAGTCTGATCCAGTGAGCCAGTTACTAGGGGATTTTGTGATGTATATCTCCTTGGGAATTCTCAGTAAAGAGAGAGACCCAAACTGGAGGACAAGAGACCCATCTCTGGGATGGGATGATTGGCTTCATGGGCCTAAAAGGAGAGCTGAGATCCAGGCAGGCAAAGCAAATAGGAGAAGAGTGACCGCATCCTGTTGGGACGTCTGTCTTACTAAGAGGGTCTGGGAGTGACGTTAACAGAGGTGATTGTAGCCTTAAAGCAGATGGAAGGAGATGATTATTTTGATTGGATTCAAATCATTCAGTAGAGAATGCTGTGATTGGCTGGGGTGGCCCCTGCAGTGATGAACCTGAGCAGGAAGAACTTACTCTGCTGGCCTGTGAGTTTGGGAACTCAAAGCAGGGAAGGGTGGGAAGGTCTGTTTCACTCAGAACATCAGGCACTGGGGCCCTGGCCTTTGACAATGAAAGGTCTTTGATAGATGCTGAAAATGCCTCCTTCCCTCCAATATGAAAGCTTAGTGTTCTTTTTGGAGTCTCAGGTGACTCTAATGTATCAACTGATACTTTTGATTATGATGTAGGTTGTATTTATGGCTAAGTCATGGGATGTCATAGATAACCATCTCCTTAATTGGGTGATCAAGGAATGGGCTCACAGGCCTGGCCAAACCCTGGGTGAGCCTGGGAAACCCCTTAAAGCCCTATGGTGCCCAGTTTGCCTGTCTGAAAAATGGGAGTAAATATACACTTGGCCCTTCATATCTGCGGGTTCTGCATCTGTGGATTCAACCAAGTGAAATTCGATCCATGGTTGTGGAGGGCTGACTGTACTGTACCATTTTATATAAGAGACTTGAGCATCCGTGAATTTTGGTATCTGTTGGGGGGGGGGGTCCTAGACCCAACTCCCTGTGCATACAGGGGGACGACTGTATTCAGCCGTCTTCATGTGGCCGCAGTACAATATCATCAAATGAGGTGTTTTGAAAGGTGAGTGTAAAGGGAAAAAAAGAATTGATGCTTTTACTAAACCGTTGCAGCTGTTACCTTACTCTGTGCCAGAGCTTCCAGGATGATTAGATATGAAAGATCCAAATATGCCATTTTCCACAAAGACCTAACGTGACTTGCTTCGTCAAAATTCTTTTCTGCTGGGGCTGGGAGTGAGCTCAGGGCCGAAGTCCTTCGTCTCCCATTTCAGCTGCCTGCAGTCATCAGAGTGGGTTGAAGTGACTCCTCCAGGAAGCCTTCCCTCCTACAACATGACCCATGTTCTGCTGTGCATTCCCATGTGCAGTGTTGCCTGTTGCTTGTGTGTGAGACTGGGGTTTGGGGCTGAGTCCTGCCCCTTCCTAGCTGGGCCTGGTATCGTGGACTTGACCAGTGGGAGGAATTGGCGGAACAGTGCTGTGTGGCTTGGAGCATAGGATCAAGGTGGGAAGTGGGAGAGACCAGGAAGGAGACGTCTGCAGGGCCATTGACGGCATGAACAGGGGTAGAGCTGAGGAATGACAGTAAGGAAGCCGGTGTATCTGGGACACAGAGGTGGGGATGGAAGGACTAAGCGTGAGTCTGGAGTGGTCGGAGGAGGCCACTTCACAAAAGGTCCGGGAGGCCCTTCTAGGGTGTCTGACCTTTGCCTTGAGGGCAGTGGAACAGGAGGGTGTCTCCAAAGGGCCTTAAGTAGGGAGTGGTGTGATTAGAGTTACCAGAAGTTTAAAGGAAGATTTAGAAAGGACAGGAGCAGAAGCAGGGAGAAGGGCTTAGAGTCTTTGGCAACAGTCCCCAGACAACAGATGCTGGACAGGTCAGACCCTGGATAGTGGCAGTCGGGCTGGAGGAAAGAAAGAGACTCCAGAAATTCTTCGGAGATCAGATCGGGAGGACAAAGTGTTGCAGGAGGGCTGGGGGTTGCAATGAAGCTGCATCTAAGCATGTGTAGCTGATGTGCCTTCAACCGTATGTGCCCAGGTCAAGAGAAAATCATTCAACTGGTGTTTTCAGGGGAGGAGGGAGAACAGCCGGTGTCCAGTTTGGGCCTCTTATCAAAATCAAACATTATACACTTAGAAATACCAAGCATTGGACAGAATTGTACCACACGGAGCGGAAAGTTGAAGTGATGTTCGAGGGTGATTTTGATGAGGTGCAATGGTTGCCTTAAATGCTGGCTCTCAAGCCCTGTAGTTCAGATACTCCCCAGGGCTCGTTGCCCTTTTGCCCTCTGCTGAGGGTGGCTCTGAATTCTATGACGGAACCTGGGCCCCTCCTCACTAGTCATCCCCAGGCTGTTAGCAGAGGCCTGACGGAAGAGGAAGTAAGCCCGGGCATGAGAGTCTCAGCCTGCATTTGTACACGTGCTTAAATAGCTCCAGGTGCCCCAACGTGTAAAACAAACAAATCGTGTCACTCTGGGCACATCGTTGCCCCTCATGTGTCAAATGGGGTTGTCAGACTAAGATTATTGATGGTCATGGACGTCTGGTTCTCGGGTGGGTGTACGTTTTCCTGTGTCTATCAGAGCCTTTTAAGAAACAAGTCTGTGGTGAATGCTACTGTGACTTGAACTTGCCATGACTTTTATGTTCCCTTGTTTTTCACGTATCAGTTTTAACACAAATGCAGCAATGGGTTCTGTCACTGTGTTGTACTTTTCTGTCTTTTGTTACTCAGTTTCTCTCCCACTTGCCTTTGTCCCTAAAGATGATATTTGAAAGAGTTCCACATCCAGCTGGGAATAAACTCTGGCCCGGGTCAGCTTGCTCAGGGAGCGGGCATCCTCATGGGGCATATGGTCTGTGGTGAACCTGGGAGGAAGCAGCCCTCCCGTGCCTGATGCCTCACCTCCTTTCCCACCACAGCCTGTGCCGAGGACTTCTTCTATGTGTCACAGGGAGGAGACACGTCCATCGAGGGTGTAGATGATGCTGAGGACTTTGAGAAGACGCGACAAGCCTTCACACTCCTTGGTACGGAACCTGGGGACGGGGAGAAAGGCCCAGAGGGTTGATCGCGTGGAGAAAAAGCGTGGCAATGTCCCGCTTTGCTTGCCAACCTTCGTGAGCTGGTGCGGAAGCCCTCTTGCTCTTGGTGAATATCTTCATACTCTTATCCCATCCCAACCCTTGGGCTCCAAAGCTTATGGCATGGAACTTTGGTGCCCTTTCTTTCTTTTCTTTTTTTTTTTTTTTTTTTTTGCGGTACGTGGGCCTCTTACTGTTGTGGCCTGTCCCGTTGCGGAGCACAGGCTCCGGACACGCAGGCTCAGCGGCCATGGCTCACGGGCCCAGTCGCTCCGCGGCATGTGGGATCTTTCCGGACCGGGGCACGAACCTGTGTCCCCTGCATCGGCAGGCGGACTCTCAACCACCGCGCCACCAGGGAAGCCCTGGTGCCCTTTCTTAACAATAGGATCTGAGAGTTGATCTCTGAGGCATTGCCAAGTACTCCTTTTCACTCCCTCAGGGCATTGACACCAGTGGATGAAAGCCAAGAAGAGCCAGTGTCTTTTTGTGTTGAGGGTTTGAGGCAGTGTGTTCCAGCAGAAGGAACATGCCTTAGGGACCGAAACCACCCATGTTCTACAGTCAGGGTCTCCAAGTGGGAAACAGACTGCAAAGGTCTAGTAGCTCTGCCATACGTGCAGTGTTATTTCTGTTGTTGCTGTTTCCATGTAGAACTTAGCAGTGGAATCCATAAATCAAGACCTCTCTGTCCTTCTGGGTCATATAAGACAGTAGAGCTGGAGAAAACTGCCCCTTTCCCCAGCCAGTTTTGGGGGAAAAGAGCCCCCAAGTGGTAAAGTGGAAGGCAGTCTGTGCTTAACTGGCAAATAGAAGTGGTAAATTCCTGGGACCTTCAGCCAGAAAAGGGGAAGCTTGGGAAGTTAGCCTGAAATCCACAAAGTGGCTCAGGAGGACCTGGTACTTTTCCCAGCCCTTCCCTGACAGACATTCGGCTTCTGAGTCATGTGACCAACCCAGAGCAGCATTTCTTAGGTTCTTTGGGAATCAGGGAGGTTTCATCCAATGTCCAAATAGAGCATGGCCAAACAGGACACACCCTGATCTCCATATGGGGAGAAAGTCAGGACTTCATATGCTGAAATCTGAGTGCTGTTCACTTCTCTGGATAACTGGTGAATAGATGTGGTTTGCCTTTTGTACCCATGAGACAGAAATCACACTGGTTATTCCAAAAGAGAAAAATTACTATAATTGTTAACAAGAGCAGTAGTAGATAATTAACTATAAATAAGAGGATTTTAGGGGTCTAGAAATAGTGGGTGTAAAAGAACTGTCTCGGGGGCTTCCCTGGTGGCGCAGTGGTTGAGAGTCTGCCTGACGATGCAGGGGACGCGAGTTCATGCCCTGGTCCGGGAAGATCCCACATGCCGCAGAGCGCCTGGGCCCGTGAGCCATGGCCGCTGAGCCTGCGCGTCCGGAGCCTGTGCTCTGCAATGGGAGAGGCCACAACAGTGAGAGGCCCGCGGACCGCAAAAAAAAAAAAAAAAAAAAAGAACTGTCTCGAAGGTGAGGAGGAGCAGCCAGTACAGGAGCTGTTGACTAGGAGAGCCCCCCATGCCAGGCTGAGATTTCGAACACTTCTAGGAGGATGTGGCTGCCCCAAGATCAGGAAGCCCTCTGGTGGTAAAGGAACCTGCCAGAGGGTGTGGGCCATCCCTGGTCTGTGTAAGCAGCCTGTAGTGCCCTGGGGTGTGGTGGAGCCAGAACTTCTCAGAAGCAGCTGCTAATGGGGGAGCATGGCCTGAAGACACAGCTGGAACTCACCTGGCAGGTGGCTGGGCTCCTAAGATGAATACTGGTGACTGTGGAGGACCAGAACCAGGAATAGAAACGGCTTCTTGCTGCTCTTGCCTTGTAAAGTCCTTGCAGTGCCCTCCCTCTCTTGACCAAGTGTGACATGCCACCAGCAGGCCAAGGGGAAATGTTTACAGGGTCTAGCACCTGTGTGACACAGCAGGGCAAAGAAGGGCAGATTTGAAGCTGAGAGATGATAAACTGGGTACAGGTGTCCCTGAGTTCCCCAGCACCACAGAGCTGTTTTATTCTCCAGCGCTGGGCAGCAGGTATAGAGGAGACTTGATGTTGAGGAGGATAGCAGTCGGCTAAGAAAGGAGAAGGCCCCTGGAGTGCTGGTGTGAGCAGTGGGCATAAGCTGATCCAAGGAGATGGTTGTTCCCTCCAAGGCCCTAAGGAGACTAGGTACTTTAATTCGCAAAGCAAATGGAATTTTTAAAATTAATTATTTAATAAGCCATTCTTCCCTACTCTTTAATAAACATGTCCATTTTTTAAATTCCAGAGGTTGGCAAACTTTTTCTTAAAGGACATGATAGTAAATATTTTGGGCCCTCTTGGCCATACGATTTCTGTAGCAACTACTTAACTTTGCCACTGTAGTGCGAAAGTAACCATAGACAAAATGTAAAAGGAAAGATATGACTGTTCTAATAAAATTTATTTACAAAAACAGGCTGTGGGCTATGAGCCTTTCAGATTTAGTGTTTGATTTTTTTTTATTTGTTTTGTTTTGTTTCTTCCTGTAAAGAGGTACTGCTTATTCGGAGAATCCTGTATTAAAAAGGGACTTTCTGGTCAGTATAGCATAGGAATCTTAACTATCATTAGGATTCAATAGTCAGTCATCCAATATCTAGTACTTAAATTCGTACTATGACAGGGTGGTTAGGTCTTTGGAAATTGACAAAGCATTGGTTCCTAAGAATAAGAGAAGGGGAGAGGAAAGTGATATATCCCTCTCATCCTGTGATGAGCCCAGCACCCACTTCCTGACTAGTTCTTCTGTGGGACTTACTTGAGAGCACTCTACAGTGCTTTACTCCCTGTACAGGTGCATAACCGTCCAGCCTCCTGTCTTGTCCTGGGTTTCAGCCTCTGGCTTTAACTGGTCTTAAATCTTTTGCCACTCTTACTCAGTTACACTCAGGACATGTGCCTAAATTGTTCACCCTCTGGCTGTTTTTTGGATTATTAGTTTAAGTAAAGCCAGATGTTTGAACAACGCATGCATTTCTATAGACATTTGCAAGGACTTCCATCTGCGTAACAAGTATCAATACAGTCATTCTGTCACTCATGTTTCTGAGCACCTACTGTGTGCCAGGCACTGGGGATATAATGATGAAGCAAGAACAGGGATTCGCTGTGATTTTTTTTAAGTTTGTGTATTTTGAAGATGTTGTGTAATAAAAAGTAAATCCCTGACCCTATGAAGTTGACACAGTAGTGGTCATCTAACACTATTAAAGTCTAGAGTTAATTTGTCTAGTTCATGCTTGGATTGTCCACTTTGTTGATTATCTGAGTAAAGTTTTTAATCCTAACATGGCACATCTTTACTCCCATTTATATAGGTGTCACTGACTTTTTTTTTTTTTTAAGCCTGAGTAAAATATTGCCTTAAAAATAAGTAACTGCAGCTGGGGAAGAATTTGGAGAACAACTGTATTATCTCTTAAACTGAATGGTAGGTCAACTGGTGTTCATTATATTAGTCTGTAGCCTTTTTTTAAGTCTGAAGTATTTGGTAATTCAAAAAGAAATGATAATGCCTTAAAGCTAAATATAAATTTTAAGAGAGTATCCATGTCTTTGATAACTTACATGCATAAATAACAAAATCGACAGTAGATATCCGCTGTCAGTGGCTCCAGAGTAGGTGTGTGTGTCTATAACTGACGGAGCATATAGTGTGGTAAACAACAGCCCCCAGGGGACCAGCCAAGGGCCAGCTGGCCGTCCAGCCCCATAACAGCACCCCCAGGAGAAATTTCTCCTCTTCTTTCTCCGTCGGCACTTCAGATGTGTGTCACAGATGTTTGCAGGATATTATGTTGGGAGAAAAATGACTGCAGATAAATGACCATTCTTATTAAACTCATAAAAACATCCATAAAATGTTGGTCGAAGTGAAGTCCAAAGTTGGTCTGCTTGATTGCTGCCTCTCCTTTGCTCTTGGAGAAGTGAAAATGGTAGCGTGACCCATCTGGTTTGATCAGGACAATCACCGTGAAGATATTTCTCTTTTAGTCCAAGGAGCCCCTTTGCCCTCTGAGCTGTTACTGTGAGTGGTAATTACTTGGTGAGGAGCCTGGATCATTTTGGGAGTCACTGGCCCAGAAAGGAAAATGAAACATTTTTTCTTAAGTCCTTAAAAAGAGGGTAAAACATCCTTTCTATCCTACCGTGGATATTGAGTGTCATTCATTCTTTTTTTTTTCCCCAGGAGTGAGAGAGTCCCATCAGATAAACATTTTTAAGATAATTGCTTCCATCCTACACCTTGGAAATGTGGAGATTCAAGCCGAGCGCGATGGTGAATCCTGTAGTATATCAGTAAGTTGCCCACCAGCACTAGAGATAACAAGTACACAATTTACTCTGTTCATACAGTTTTATACAACTGAAATGCCTTTACTCTTAGAGGACATTCATAGGTTATTTATTCTTAAGAGTAATGGTTTCTGGTCCCTTGCTGATAATTATTTAAAACAACAAATCCTTTTCAAATCAGCTGCTGTCAAGTTTCTGTCACTGAGAGCAGGGAATTTAGTGGTTACTCAATAAATTATTATTATTATATATATATATATATTTTTTTTTTTTTTGCGGTACGCGGGCCTCTCACTGGCGTGGCCTCTCCCGTTGCGGAGCACAGGCTCCGGACGCGCAGGCTCAGTGGTCATGGCTCACGGGCCCAGCCGCTCCGTGGCATGTGGGATCTTCCCGGACCGGGGCACGAACCCATGTCCCCTACATCGGCAGGCGGACTCTCAACCACTGTGCCACCAGGGAAGCCCGATAAATTATTTTTGATGGTTTGATTTCCCAAGTACCTGAGGTCCCTGGAATTCTACAGTCTTATCAGCTCATGAGTACTTTCAGTCTGTGCTTGCAGGGATATGAAGGAGTGTTGGACACTGTCTCCAAGGAGCTTACAATCTAATTGGGTGGACAGGACAGATAACCACAGTTGTCAAGATTTTGACAGTACAAAGGAGAATACTGAGACATCTCTATGACAGTATTGCAAACTATGAAGTGCTCCATAAATGCTCTTAATGACTTACTTTCTTGGTGCCCAGTGTAGTACCTTATATGTGGTAGATAAAAAATGTCTAAGTGGGTGGGTGGGGGAACACTGCCAGTTACAAGTAGTATAGACAGCATGTTGCGTGCTCTCTGGTATGTGATGGTGTTGGGCTGGGCTAAAAAACTGATATTCTGACCTTGAGTAAGGAATCTGCAATTGTTTCTTTCTTTTATGCCTCTTTTGTGTCCATTTATGGCCAAGTCCTGGGAGGTACAAAGTATGATTCTTGCTACCAAGGTCTTAGAATTTAAATAACTGCGGAAATACAGAAGACAGCACTACAGAATATGAATGTGGGCATGTGTCCAGGCCACGCACAAGCTGATCCTTTTTCAATTGTGCAGACATTTGTTAACCCAGTTAAACCTGGCCCTGCCTTGAGGGAGAGGAAGTCCTGAATGGTAGCTGGCGTTTGGCCGAGCTCATCACCCCCATTACACCTACGAGAGAAATAGCCTTGGGTTTGGAGCCCCTGGCCCCATCCTCAGCACGGCGTCTGCAGCCTCATGAGAGGATCACCCGCTGGGCCCAGTGTGAAAGCAGGGAATGCTGGAGCTGGGCAGTGCTCGGTGCCCCGGGATATCGGCGTGTGTGCATGTGCCTGTCTGCATGTATGTGCCTGTGTGTGGGTGTGTGTGTGCGTGTGTGGCGGGGCAGTGTGGTTGGTCGTGGTGATGCTGTGAGACGGATTGAGGTGGGCAGAGGAGAACCTGATGCCTTGGTGGGGTGGCGGATGGGCCTCTAGTGCAGGCCAGACACTCTTTAGGGCCAGTGAAGCATTGTCCCTCTTGAGAAAGGCACAGAGGGTCTGTGCCTCCCCTCCCAGCACGTCCCCATAAATGTCCCCCGGTTCCTTAGGGCAACCGGGGACAGGTGAGATTAGGAACGTTGGCATTGAAGCACTCCTGATTTAGGCTGGCCAAATGCAGGAAAGCTGACAGATTTCCCTTGGCCTCCACCCTCCCCTCCCCCAGTCTCCTCCTTCTCAAGGTCACATCCTGGTCACATCCCCCATCGTGGGTTCTTACAGCGTTCATGCCTCTCCTCCATATCTCTCAGTGTGGTTGTAATATTACATTTATTATGTGATGATTTGCTGTGTGTCTCTCTCCCTCATGAGACTCCAAAGTCTATGAGAACGGGGACTGTTTGCTCGCTGTTGTATCACCAGCACCCAGCACAGTGCCCAGGACTTGGTAGATGCCCAGTAAGCAGACGGATGGATGATGGAGGCTCCCTAGGCTCAGGGGTGACGCAAGTGAGCAAATAGATGAGCACGGGGCGGGGCTGATGGTGAGGCCCGAGGACCAGGGCCAGTGAGTTCCTGGGTGCCTGTGGCTGTGGGTTGAGTGAAGCCAGGGCCTCTTTGGAGAGCCAGGACTTGGGCTTATCAGGGGAGTGTCTCTCTGATCTTAGAGTTGATCTTCCGCACCAGCCTCTGCAGGGACCTTCGGGTGAGAAGGAGAGTGAACGCTTACTGGTGGTATTTGATCGACGCCCGTTTCCCCCACTAAACTCCAGGACAGTGTCTCCTGTGCTCACTCTTCTAGCCCTGACACACACTGGCACCCACTGAGTATGTGTGTAAAGACTGTGTGAAGGAGGACTATCAGGGCACACTTGGGGAAGGGGGGGATGGAGGGCACAGATGGTGCTGGAGGGAGGGGAGGATGCCTGACAGGTGGAGGCTTGGACACCAGGCCCTTCCTCTCAGAGACGACAGGAAGTCAGAGGTTTTTGAGCACAGGTGCGTGGTCTAGGCTGGTCTCATATTGTTCTCCAGTTAAAGGCTGTGTCAAGAGCTAATTGAGAGTGAGAAATTGGAGTCAGGGCTGCCGGGGTTCAAATCCTGGTTCTACCACTTACTGATAGTTTCTTACCTTTCTGTTTCCTTATCTGTGGGCGGGGGTGATATGACCCACCTTGGCACAGGGCTCGAGGGCTTGAGTTCTCGACTGTTATCATCATTGTTGGCAGAGCCAGAGTGGACCTTCTGAGCATCTGTCTCCCTTCACAGGGTTGGAAGGACTAAGGCCCAGAGAGAGGAAACTCTGTCTCTAAGGTCATAATGACAGTTCGTGGCAAAGCCCAGCCAGCGTTCTTGCTCCACACCACTGCCCGCCCTGCCACTTCCTCTGGACGGGCTGTCTTCCACCGGCCTGACGTTCCCCACCCATGCCCAGCACGCTGCTGGGCACACAGTGTGTGCTCGCTCGAGAAATGCTTTGCTAAATGGTGGCTGGTGCAAGGATTTTGGTTTATGCCTTGGGTGCGTAGGGTGGACCTCCTACTGTGGAAGGGGTGTCTGTCCAGATGCAGTGTGCCTTCTGCTTGGTAGTTGTTATTTTTAATTAAAGCATGAAAATATGTTCCATAACTGCCAGAGTTACCTTGGAGACGCAATAGCATGCAATGACTCGGACACCAGAGGCAATTTGTTTCTTGAACTTGGCAATATGGGCCCACAGAACTCATCAGCTGCCTCTGATGCTGGCTGTCTTTAATGGATTTAGCATCATTTAATTAAGCTTACGTGTAATTGCATAATGTTAAATCAGTTTCAGTTAGTACCTTTAATCAACATCAGGAGTGGGTAATAGATGGGCAGGCCACTCCCTGCTGCAGCTGATGGGAACCTGTCCCATGGTGATGATTGAAGAGTTCCAGAACTTGTGGAACTCTGTGTGTGTGTGTGTCTGTGTGTGTGTGTGTGTTTACAGAGGACGTTAACAAGCCGGTTCCACCACGTTCAACCTACTGTCACTCTCACAGCCCCCCACTTTTGTTGAGTAAAGCCGGTTAATGGCCTTTGTAACTATTACTCCAACTCCACAAACCATACTCTGGAAAAACTGGCCTTAATGATTTTTGGAGGTTCTTTCCTACTCTGACATTTTATTATTTTGTAATTGTGTGTATTTGGGTAGATGGATTTTAAGTATCTGTAGGAGGGAGAAAAAATGGCCTGGAGAAATGGTACAGTTATCTGTGTTAATTTTCATTGAACAAGCCTGCATTTACGTGGTGGCAGCCTCATCAGAAAATGATTCCCACAAGCAATTCAGGGCCATTAGGAGGTGGCACATGACATTCTAGAGGATTCCCTTTCAGCCTCGGAGTTATTAAGCTCTCCAGCAGGCTCACGGCTGGGTTATCAACTTCCTCTGGGGCATTTAGATGAGGGAATGAATAATGGGCAAGAAGAACCTCTAGAGGAAAAGCAGGTTTTCTGTGGGGTGTTGTGAGTTGGCAGCAAGGGGGACCCAGGACACCTACACACTTGGGCGAAATAAGACCAGACTCTGTGGGTGACTTGGTTGTCCGGGGCTCAAGGGCAAGGTGATGTGATTGGTACTTTGGGTAATTGAGGGTCAAGATGAAATGCAGCTGGCTACCCGGGTGCATTCTTGTACTTCTCTGGGGCTCAGTTTCTTACCTGTATGGCGAAGGGACTTATGCTGGAGGCATCCCTAGTTTTCCCAGCTCTAAACATGAATATCAGTTACAGTGTTCCAAGTGATCTTCCCAAGTCAAAATTTGTTCCTTATTTTTTGCCATTTGTCCCAGCTTTCCACCTAGATTCACTTTCTTTCCAAGTGGCAAGTGCTTAAAGAATATAAATAAGTTCAGTTATGTGTTTAGTATGACCGGGGCTAAGATGAAAGCAAATCTGCTTGGAAGCTTAGGACGGTGTGATGTCAGTGTGCTGTCATCGTCCAAGGGGTCAGCTCAGGGCTCGTTTCCGAGCGCACTGCTCTAGACCACATGCGAGCCCAAGGTAACACTCAAAAGCGAGGACCTTGGGCTTCCCTGGTGGCGCAGTGGTTGAGAGTCCGCCTGCCAATGCAGGGGACACGGGTTCGTGCCCCGGTCCGGGAAGACCCCACATGCCACGGAGCGGCTGGGCCCGTGAGCCATGGCCGCTGAGCCTGCGTGTCCAGAGCCTGTGCTCCGCAACGGGAGAGGCCACAACAGTGAGAGGCCCGCGTATCGCAAAAAAAAAAAAAAAAAGTAGTGAGGACCTTTCCGGGGCTGTGGATTGAGCACTGCACGTGGAACTCTGCAGTTGGAAGCTACATTCACTGTGATTTTGCCTCTGGCTCCTTATTCTTAACGGATTATCTGTTCCTAAGTTATCAGTTCTCATCCTGCACCCTTCACTCCGGAGCCCTCTCCTCCAGTTACCCTTCGGGCCCTGGCAGGGGAGGAGGGGACAGGGAAAGTGGAGAGCTGTTTTGTAAAGCCCTGCTGATGACTTGTTCATTAGCAGGTATTATCAGTTTGAGCAACACTCTTTGGGCCCCAGTTGTCACCTAGTGGTGTGAGAGTGCATGAGGTGGCTGGGGCAGTGGCTAGGGATGAAATGGGGTCCTGGGGGGCCTAGAGTTGGGTTCCTTCCCTCCCTAGAGCATGGTGGTGGGCTGTCCTCCACGCCCCTCCTGAGCCCTTCTCCCATGTCTCTTCCAGCCCAAGGATGAACACCTGAGCAACTTCTGCCAGCTGCTGGGGGTGGAGCACAGTCAGATGGAGCATTGGCTGTGCCATCGCAAGCTGGTCACCACCTCGGAGACCTACGTCAAGACCATGTCCCTGCAGCAGGTGGTCAACGCGCGCAACGCCCTGGCCAAGCACATCTACGCCCAGCTGTTTGGCTGGATAGTGGGGCACATCAATAAGGCGCTGCACACCTCCCTCAAGCAGCACTCCTTCATCGGCGTCCTGGACATCTACGGGTAGGATGGTGCCTGCTGCCGCCGATCGCTGGTGTCTTCCTGCTGGCATTTTAGAGCCAGCGGGGACCTTGGAGACCTTCCTGGTGGTTCTCAACCAGGGGAGTGTGAAATACGGGGGAAGGGGGCATTTTTGGTTATCACAGTGACTGGGTCTCTGCCGGCACTTGGTGGCCCAAGGCCAGGGATGCTAGGTGTCCTACAGTACAGAGGACAGTCCCGAGGAAGAATGGACCCTATCAAACACCAGTAGCTCCCCCACTGAGAAACCCCACAGACATCCCTTTGTCCTTTTGGGAAACTGAGGCCCAGAGATGGCAGTGTCTTGTCCAACATCAGACTGGAGGTTTCTGTGAACTTAAATTCAGGTTTTCTACTTCAGTTCTGTTTTAGTTAAAACTATCATGCGACCTCATTCACGATGTCACCAGTCAAGGTGATTGTTTTTAATACTGTAACTGTGCCCAGTGCTGCGATACAGATTGATATTGTGTGTGGTCATCCCTGAAATTTCTGTGCATTTTAGAATTCTAGCCTAGTGGAAAAGACGGCTACTCATAACAGTGTAACTTACAGGGAGAGGCCACCTGGCAAGTAGAAAGTGTACTTCACTAGGCCCTAGGAGACTGGCTTTCTGACTCATTGCTGTCCCCAGCTAGCTGAATGACCCTCTACAGATCACAGCCCTTCTCTTCTTTAGTTTCTATAGCTTGAAAGGAAGTTTTGAGCCGCAAGTCTCTCTTAGGTGCATTCCAGGTCCTTCTAGAATTGCTTGAAATTATATGCACTGGGTTGAAACCTTACCTGCACTTCTTTTATGATCAGTGTCCTGCCCTCTTTAAGCTAATAATAGATGAAATCCTCCTGGATCTTCATATCATAGAGGTCATGGTTTCTGTCTTAAAATAGAACTTTGGACGCTTAGCAGTGCAGAGCTGTAACAGCCGTGATACTCTGGTAGATACGACTGCTCAGTGGGCTGACAAGCTGGTGCTCGCCTTATGTTCAGGCTGTAGTAAAGGAAAACCTCCTCTAGAAGCGGCCGCTTTCCCGTGCAAAGATAGGCTGTCCCAGCTCCGTCTCTGCTGCTCTTGTGCATCACTGGGCTTCGAATCAAATCATGTCACATGCTGTGGCACTAAACTTGGTTTCTGGCATCACAGAGGCTTCCAGAACATGCTGAAGAGTTAAGTCACACGCACGAGCTACATAATACAAGAGACAACAGAAGAAATTGTAACAGGGTCGGTTTGAGGGTTTGGACACTTGGTGCTGTACGAGTTTCAAGGCAGAAGAGTGCACGCTTGTTGGCACAGTCAGGAAAAGCTTCACGTGGAAGGTGAGGCTTGAACTTGATCTTTCAAGGAGAGAGTAGAACACGGGCCGTTGGGGGAGACCCTTTGGGACAGGAGCACAGTCCCGAGGGTAGGAAAAAAGCCACCTCCTAGGTGATGAGGAGCACAGTGGAGGATGACGTGGGGGGAGGCAGGAGAATGCCTCCTCCCCGGGCTCTCCAGGATTCTAGCCGAGTGACTGTGGACATGGCAGTTCTCTTCTGCTCCGTCGAGTGCCTGCTTTTTGACTCAGCCCTTCCAGTCGCTCTGGGGAGAGCAACATAGAACAGTCTGTGCACCGTGGAAACATACTACCGAGCTGTCAGTAATTAATTCTGTGTCATTCATCCCTCCGCCACGAGTATTTTCAGGTAATTGGGTTTCAAAAAAACTGACCTTTAGTGTTACATTCTGATGGAGGAGCTAGAGAAAGTCAGGATGCAACATCTGACCTGGTTCCCTTAATCTCCCTGGGCAAGAATCTATTTTTACTGAGTTCTCAGTGTGGGAAGATTAATGTGGAGACTCACTGTTCCCGTTGTTGTTTTTTAACATCTTTATTGGAGTATAATTGCTTTACAACGCTGTGTTAGTTTCTGCGGTATAACAGAGTGAATCAGCTCTATGCATACCTGTATCCCCATATCACCGCCCTCTTGCGCCTCCCTCCCACCCTCCCTATCCCACCCCTCTAGGTGGACACAAAGCACCGAGCTGCTCTCCCTGTGCTATGCGGCTGCTTCCCACTAGCTATCTATTTTACGTTTGGTAGTGTATATATGTCCATGCCACTCTCTCACTTTGTCACAGCTTACCCTTCCCCCTCCCCGTATCCTCAAGTCCATTCTCTACATCTGTGTCTTTATTACTATCCTGCCCCTAGGTTCATCAGAACGATTTGTTTTTTTTGATTCCATATATATGTGTTAGCATACAGTATTTGTTTTTCTCTTTCTGACTTACTTCACTCTGTATGACAGACTCTGGGTCGATCCACTTCACTACAAATAACTCAATTTTGTTTCTTTTATGGCTGAGTAATATTCCATTGTATATATGTGCCACAACTTCTTTATCTATTTGTCTGTCTATGGACACTTAGGGTGCTTCCATCTCCTGACTATTGTAAATAGTGCTGCAATGAACATTGTGGTACATGTCTCTTTTTGAATCATAGTTTTCTCAGGGTATATGCCCCGTAGTGGGATTGCTGGGTCATATGGTAGTTCTATTTTAGTTTTTTAAGGAACCTCCATACTGTTCTCCATAGCACCTGTATCAATTTACATTCCAACCAACAGTGCAAGAGTGTTCCCTTTTCTCCACACCCTCTCCAGCATTTATTGTCTGAAGATTTTTTGATGATGGCCATTCTGACTGGTGTGAGGTGATACCTCATTGTGGTTTTGATTTGCATTTCTCTAATGATTAGTGATGTTGAGCATCCTTTCATGTGTTTGTTGGCAATCTGTATATCTTCTTTGGAGAAATATCTATTTAGGTCTTCTGCCCATTTTTGGATTAGGTTGTTTGTTTTTTTGATATTGAGCTGCATGAGCTGCTTGTAAATTTTGGAGATTAATCCTCTGTCAGTGGCTTCAGTTGCAAATATTTTCTCCCATTCTGAGGGTTGTCTTTTCATCTTGTTTATGGCTTCCTTTGCTGTGCAAAAGCTTTTAACTTTCATTAGGTCCCATTTGTTTATTTTTGTTATTTCCATTTCTCTAGGAGGTGGGTCAAAAAGGATCTTGCTGTGATTTATGTCATAGAGTGTTCTGCCTATGTTTTCCTCTAACAGTTTTATAGTGTCTGGCCTTACATTTAGGTCTTTAATCCATTTTGAGTTTATTTTTGTATATAGTGTTAGGGAGTGTTCTAATTTCATTCTTTTACATGTAGCTCTCACGTTTTCCCAGCACCACTTATTGAAGAGGCTGTCTTTTCTCCATTGTATATTCTTGCCTCCTTTATCAAAAATAAGGTGACCATATGTGCATGGGTTTATCTCTGGGCTTTCTATCCTGTTCCATTGATCTATATTTCTGTTTCTGTGCTGGTACCATACTGTCTTGATTACTGTAGCTTTGTAGTATAGTCTGAAGTAAGGATTCCTCCAGCTCCATTTTGCTTCACAAGATTGCTTTGGTTATTTGGGGTCTTTTGTGTTTCCATACAAATTGTAAAATTTTTTGTTCTAGTTCTGTGAAAAATGCCATTGGTAGTTTGATAGGGCTTGCATTGAATCTGTAGGTTGCTTTGGGTAGTATAGTCATTTTTACAATGTTGATTCTTCCAATCCAAGAACATGGTATATCTCTCCATCTGTTTGTATCGCCTTTAATTTCTTTCATCATTGTCTTATAGTTTTCTGCATACAGGGCTTTTGTCTCCTTAGGTAGGTTTCATTCTTAGGTATTTTATTCTTTTTGTTGCAGTGGTAAATGGGAGTGTTTCCTTAATTTCTCTATCAGGTTTTTCATCGTTAGTGTACAGCAATGCAAGAGATTTCAGTGCATTAATCTTGTATCCTGCTTTTTTACCAAATTCATTGATTAGCTCTAGTTGTTTTCTGGTAGCATCCTTAGGATTCTCTATGTCTAGGATCATGTCATCTGCAAACAGTGACAGTTTTACTTCTTTTACAATTTAGATTCCTTTTATTTCTTTTTCTTCTCTGACTGCTGTGGCAAAACTATGTTGAATAATAGTGGTCAGAGTGGGCAACCTTGTGTTTGTTGTTCCTGATCTTAGCGAAAATGGTTTCAGTTTTTCACCATTGAGAGCGATGTTGGCTGTGATGTTTGTTATATATGGCCTTTATTAGGTTGAGGTAGGTTCCCTCTATGCCCACATTCTGGAGAGTTTTTATCATAAATGGGTGTTGAATTTTGTCGAAAGCTTTTTCTGCATCTATTGAGATTTTCAAATGGTTTATATCCTTCAGTTTGTTAATATGGTGTATCCCATTGATTGATTTGCATATATTGAAGAATCCTTGCATTCCTAGGATAAACCCCACTTGATCATGGTGCATGGTCCTTTTAATGTGCTGTTGGATTCTGCTTGCTAGTATTTTGTTGAGGATTTTTGCATCTGTGTTCATCAGTGATGTTGGCCTGTAGTTTTCTTTCTTTGTGACATCTTTGTCTGGTTTTGGTATCAGGGTGATGGTGGCCTTGTAGAATGAGTTTGGGTGTGTTCCTCCCTCTGCTATATTTTGGAAGAGTTTGAGAAGGATAGGTGTTAACTCTTTTCTAAATGTTTGATAGAATTCACCTGTGAAGCCATCTGGTCCTGGGCTTTTGTGTCTAGGGAGTTTTTCAATCACATTTTCAATTTCAGTGCTTGTGATTGGTTTGTTCATATTTTCTGTTTCTTCCTGGTTCAGTCTTTGAAGGTTGAACTTTTCTAAGAAATTGTCTATTTTTTTCAGGTTGTCCATTTTATTGGTATATGGTTGTTTGTAGCAGTCTCTCATGATTCATTGTATTTCTTCAGTGTCATTTGTTACTTCTCCTTTTTCATTTCTAATTCTTTATTTAAAAACTTTTTTAGTTTTTATAAACTTTCTTTTTTTAATTTATTTATTTATTTATTTTGGCTGTGTTGGGTCTTCGTTGCTGCGCGCAGGCTTTCTCTAGTTGCGGTGAGCAGCGGATACTCTTTGTTGTGGTGCACGGGCCTCTCATTGCAGTGGCCTCTCTGTTGCGGAGCATGGGCTCTAGGGCATGTGGCCTTCAGTAGTTGTGGCTGGTGGGCTCTAGAGCGCAGGCTCAGTAGTTGCGGCGTGTGGGCTTAGTTGCTCCGCGGCATATGTGTTGGGATCTTCCCGGACCAGGGCTTGAACCCGTGTCCCCTGCATTGGCAGGTGGATTCTTAACCACTGCACCACCAGGGAAGCCCTCTAATTCTGTTGATTTGAGTCTTCTCCCTTTTTTTCTTGATGAGTCCGGCTAATGGTTTATCAATTTTGTTTATCTTCTCAAAGAACCAGCTTTTACTTTTATTGATCTTTGCTATTGTTTCCTTCATTTGTTTTTCATTTATTTCTGATCTGATCTTTATGATTTCTTTCCTTCTGCTAACTTTGGGGTTTTTTTGTTCTTTCTCTAACTGCTTTAGGTGTAAGGTTAGGTTGTTTATTTGAGATTTTTCTTGTTTCTTGAAGTAGGATTGTATTGCTATAAACGTCCCTCTTAGAGCTGCTTTTGCGGCATCCCATCAGTTTTAGGTCGTCGTGTTTTCATTGTCACTTGTCTCTAGGTATTTTTTAATTTCCTCTTTGATTTCTTCAGTGATCTCTTGGTTATTTAGTAGTTTATTGTTTAACCTCCATGTGTTTGTATCTTTTACAGTTTTTTTCCTGTAATTGATACCTAGTCTCATAGTATTGTGGTTAGAAAAGATGCTTGATACGATTTCAATTTTCTTAAATTTACCAAGGCTTGATTTGTGACCCAAGATATGATCTATCCTGGAGAATGTTCCATGAGCACTTGAGAAGCAAGTGTATTCTGTTGTTTTTGGATGGAATGTCCTATAAATATCAGTTAAGTCCACCTGGTCAAATATGTCATTTAAAGCTTGTGTTTCCTCATTTATTTTCATTTTTGAGGATCTGTCCATTGGTGAAAGTGGTGTGTTAAAGTCCCCTACTCTTACTGTGTTAATGTCTATTTCCCCTTTTATGGCTGTTAGCATTTGCCTTATGTATTGAGGTGCTCCTATGCTGGGTGCATAAATATTTACAATTGTTATATCTTCTTCTTGGATTGATCCCTTGATCATTATGTAGTGTCCTTCTTTGTCTCTTGTAATAGTATTTATTGAAGTCTATTTTGTCTGATATGAGTATTGCTACTCCAGCTTTCTTTTGATTTCCATTTCCATGGAATATCTTTTTCCATCCCCTCACTTTTGGTGCGTATGTGTCCCTAGGTCTGAAGTGGGTCTGTTCTAGAAAGCATATATATGGGTCTTGTTTTTGTATCCATTCAGCCAGTCTGTGTTTTGTGGTTGGAGCATTTAAGCCATTTACATTCAAGGTTATTATCTACATGTATGTTCCTGTTACCATTTTCTTAATTGTTTTGGGGGGTTTTTGTGGGTCTTTACTTCTCTTTTGTTTCCTGCTTAGAGAAGTTCCTTTAGCATTTGTTGTAAAGCTGGTTTGGTGATGCTGAATTCTCGTAGCTTTGCTTATTCTTAAAGCGTTTGATTTCTCCATAGAATCTGAATGAGATCCTTGCTGGATAGAGTAATCTTGGTTGTAGGTTTTTCCCTTTCATCACTTTAAATATATCCTGCCACTCCCTTCTGGCTTTCTGAGTTTCTGCTGAAGATCAGCTGTTAACCTTATGGGGATTCCCTTGTATGTTATTTGTTGCTTTTCCCTTGCTGCTTTTAATATTTTTACTTTGTAATTAATTTTTGATAGTTTGACTAATATGGATCTTAGCGTGTTTCTCCTTGGATTTATCCTGTATGGGACTCTCTGCACTTCCTGGTCTTGATTGACTATTTCCTTTCCCATGTTAGGGAAGTTTTTGACTATAATCTCTTCAAATATTTTCTCAGACACTTTCTTTTTCTCTTCTTCTTCTGGGACACCTATAATTCAAATTCTGATGCATTTAATGTTATCCCAGAGGTCTCTTGAGACTGTCCTCAATTCTTTTCATTCTTTTTTCTTTATTCTGCTCTGCGGTAGTTATTTCCACTATTCTGTCTTCTAAGTCACTTATCCGTTCTTCTGCCTCTGTTATTCTTTTATTGATTCCTTCTAGAGAATTTTAAATTTCATTTATTGTGTTGTTCATCTCTGTTTGTTTGCTCTTTAGTTCTTCTAGGTCCTTGTTAAACGTTTCTTGTATTTTCTCCATTCTATTTCCAAGATTTTGGATCATCTTTGCTATCATTACTCTGAATTCTTTTTCAGGTAGACTGCCGATTTCCTCTTCATTTGTTTGGTCTTGTGGGGTTTTTCCCTTGTTCCTTCATCTGTTGCATATTTCTCTGTCTTCCCATTTTGTTTAACTTACTGTGTTTGGGGTCTCCTTTTCACAGTCTGAAGGTTCATAGTTCCTGTTATGTTTGGTGTCTGCCCGCAGTGGGTGAGGTTGGTTCAGTGGGTTGTGTAGGCTTCCTGGTGGAGGGACTGGTGCCTATGTTCTGGTGGGTGGACCTGGATCTTGTCCTTCGGGTGGGCAGGGCTGCGTCTGGTGGTGTGTTTTGGGGTGTCTGTGAACTTAGTATGACTCTAGGCAGCCTGACTGCTAATGGGTTGTGTTGTGTTCCTGTCTTGCTAGTTGTTTGGCATGGGGTGTCCAGCACTGGAGCTTGCTGCTTGTTGGGTGGAGTTGGGTCGTAGTGTTCAGGTGGAGATCTCTGGGAGAACTCTCGCCGATTGATATTACTTGGGGCAGGTAGTTCTCTGGTGGTCCATTGTCCTGGACTCGGCTCTCCCACCTTGGAAGCTCATACTTGACACGCGTCCAGAGCACGAAGACCCTGCCAGCCACACAGCTCGGAAGAAAAGGAAGAAGAAGAAGAAAAAAAAAAAAAAGAACAAACAGATACTACCCCAAACCAAATGGCAAAAGCAAAACTAAACAGACAAAATCACACAAAGAAACATTTACACACACACTCATTAAAAAAAAACAAAAAAAATCCCAACAAAAACAAACAAAAAACGAACAGACAGAACCCTAGGACAAATGGTAAAAGCAAACCTAAACAGACAAAATCACACAAAGGAACGTACACATACACACTCACAGAAAGAAAAAAAATGGAAAAAAATTTTTAAATAGTAAGAAAATAAAAAATAAAAAAATTTAGAAAAAAGGAAGAGAGCCAAATCAGTAAACAAATCCACCAATGATAGCAAGCACTAAAAACTAAACTAAGATAAATGTAACACCAGAAACAAATCAGATGCAGAAAGCAAACCCCAAGTCTACATTTGCTCCCAAAGTCCACCACCTGAACTTTGGGAACATTCATTGTCTATTCAGGTATTCCACAGATGCTGGGTTTATCAAGTTGATTGTGGGATTTAATCTGCTACTCCTTAGGGTGAATAGAGAAATAACCCTTTCTCTTCTTTGTTCACACAGCTCTTGGGGTTCAGCTTTGGTTTTGGTCCCTCCTCTGCATATAGGTTTCCCTCAGGTGTCTTGTTTCCCACCCAGATAGGAGCAGGTTAAAGCAGCAGCTCATTAGGACTCTCTTGCTCACTCAGGCCAGGGACAGGGAGGGGTATGGTAGTCACAACTGGAATGTGGGCCACGCCTGCGGCAACAGAGGCCACCATAACGTCACAACAGCCTGAGGCGCGCAGTGTGTTCTCCCAAGGATGTTGTACCTGGATCACGGGACCCTGCCAGTGGCAGGCTGCACAGGCTCCTGGCGGCGGGTGTGGGTAGTGACCTTTGCTTGCACACAGGCTTCTTAGTTGCAGCAGCAGCAGCGTTAGCAGTTCATGTCTGTCTCTGGAGTCTGAGCTGATAGCTGTGGCTCACTCCCGTCTCTGGAGCTCGCTTAGATGGTGCCCTACCTTCTGTGGGCACACAGAGCAGGAATCCTGTCTCCTCGCACACCCCGAAACAGTGGTCTCTTGCCTCTTTGGCAGGTCCAGACTTTTTCCCGGACTCCCTCCCTGCTAGCTGTGGCGCACTAGCCCCCTTCAGGCTGTGTTCATGCCGCCAACCCCAGTCCTCTCCCTGGGATCTGATTTCTGAAGCCCGAGTCTCAGCTCCCAGCCCCCGCCTGCCCTGGCGGGTGAGCAGACAAGCCTCTCAGGCTGGTGAGTACTGGTTGGCACTGATCCTCTGTGCGGGGATCTCTCCGCTTTGCCCTCCGCACCCCTGTTGCTGTGCTCTCCTCCATGGCTCTGAAGCTTCCCCCCTGCCACCCTCTGTCTCCACCAGTGAAGGGGCTTCCTAGTGTGTAGAAACCTTTCCTCCTTCACAGCTCCCTCCCACTGGTGCAGGTCCCTATTCTTTTGTCTCTATTTTTCCTTGTTTCTTTTGCCCTAGCCAGGTACGTGGGGAGTTTCTTGCCTTTTGGGAGGTCTGAGGTCTTCTGCCAGCATTCAGTAGGTGTTCTGTAGGAGCTGTTCCACGTGTAGATGTATTTTTGTTGTATTTGTGGGGAGGAAAGTGAACTCCATGTCTTACTCCTTCAACACCTTGAAGGTGTCCCCATTGTTAATGGCACGTAAAAGTATTATGACTGTAGTGCTACTGATATGTACAATATCATGCCTCAGTTCTGTTATAGGTACATACTGTCTTAGCAGTGCCTTGAGCTTAAATAGATAGCTCCTCCCTTCTAAGGGATCCCCAGCAAGAGGCTTTGCCTCTTGGTGTTGGTGGTGGGGAAGGCCTCTGTGGGTTGGGCTGCTGGTTCTGCTGAGTCTGGAGGTGTTAGCTGAGCCCCTGCAAGCTGGGATTTTGTGTTCATATTTGCCATTCAATTTTTATAATTGAGTTTATTTGCTCTAAAATCCTGTGCCCGCCCAAAGGGGAGAAATAGATCATAGGGAAGACTTGTCTTTGGTGTGAAGGTGCACTTGTCCGTGGGTGGATGGGGATCCGTAGGACTCCATCTCCTATTTCTGGTGCCAGCTCCTGACCTGTGTGTCTCCTTCCTCCCCATGTGGCTGTGGGTTCCTTTGAGAACATCTGACAGCTTTCCAGCGAGGACAGGTCCCATCGCA
The DNA here is from genome assembly GCF_025265405.1 of Mesoplodon densirostris. NCBI lineage: Eukaryota > Metazoa > Chordata > Mammalia > Artiodactyla > Ziphiidae > Mesoplodon > Mesoplodon densirostris. Next base: position 66,746,257 of record NC_082675.1, on the reverse strand, counting down.
GGGGGGCTGTGCAGCCTGCGGCCCTAGATAAGCACTCTCGGGGAGTTTCCTCCCCTTTTGCTTCCTTCTGGGTGCGCTATGCTGTTTTCTCTTTTTTTAATCCTTGTTCCTTCTCAGAAGCTAATTTACTTTCTCAAACCTTGTCATAAAGCGGTCATACTTAGAAAGCAATTCACCTCCTCCTGGGGAGAGAGAAATGCCACGCACGGTTCCTCCTCCGTCTGCTCAGTCAGTGCCGGCTTCACATGCTGTGGGCAGAGTTCAGGATGGCAAGTTAGATAAGGTGGGCTCAGCGTTAACCAGCTGCTGTCTAACTGAGCCATTTGTGGCCAAGTAAGCACTTACAGACCACCCTGAATGTACATACGCCGGCTCCTCATCAGTTCTGGTCTGCCGAGAAGTCATTCTCTTTCTTTTCTGGTAAGAAGGTATGTAATGAACGCTTAGGAGACTAAAACCAAAAACTTCACAGGAAAGCAGGTGACTTGAATCTGGAGGTACTCTTTCTGATCCATCAGGTTAGTGACACCATTTCTTAATCTGGGAGAAAGTGGCAGCATTTGGTGGAAACTGGGATTTGCATTGAACTATTTACTGTCATCTCCCTTTCCCAATCATGGTGTTCTTCTGCCTTGTTTCCTTTGGGTTTCAGACACCTTCCAGCTATCTTTCAGAAACCTTCGGAAAAGATACCTTTCAGAAACCCACTGAATCTTTTGTTTTCAGTTACTTGAAAGTGGGTGTCATGCTTGATACTCTACCTCTGTTGCCCTAATGACCTCCTCTCATTTCAAACTAATTCCTGTTTTTAGGCTTTATTTATAAACAGTATGACTATGGGAAGCGATTCTTCCATGGCATCTGAAGACTCCAGCATTTTTTTAATATTTTGAGTTTCCTACCCAAATCCCTGACCACCAGACTCTGGAGAGGGAGGAGACCATCTATCCCAATGTCTCACTCGTTGTTTCTCAGCCCTAGATGGGGATACCTTGATACACATAGAAGGTGCCCTTGAGATGACCTAATGTTTTTAATTTTCTTACTCCTCCTTGTCACCTGTGAGCAAAAGAGAGCATGTGGAAGCTGCAGAGAGTGGGAAGGAGGGTGGGGTGAGGTTTCTGAATACATTAAACCCCACTGATTAAGAGGAAAGGAATAAGGAGTTATCTTCCTCTCTGAATTAGGTTGGGAATGTGCAAAGCAAGCAAATAAGAGTGGGAATTGCTGCCCCCTCCCCTACCAGTAGGTGCTGATTACTTCAGCTGGGATGACTGTCCGTAGATAAACTGTAGCACCTAGCTAGAGTGTTACTGGGTCACCAGTCAAGCTCATTCTAGAGACAACTGGAAGGAGTTCCATAGTATAAATGAGCCACTCCAGATTTTTGTATAAATGTTTAATATGTTACTATAGAATCAGCAGCTAGAGTGAATAAACAGTCACTTCTGTATACATAAGCAAGCAGTGTGTGACCCAGCAGCATACATGCATCCCTCGCCGTATCGTGATGTTCTGAAGGGTAGTTAGTTCAGATGGTAGAAAAGGCTGTGAGCGCCTAAGTAAATTGCTTGGGCCACAGCTGCCTTCACCACAGCTGTGGTGAGCCCCCTGCCCAGAGGCCCTTCTCTCAGGCTCTCCTGAACAGTTCCAGATACCCAGTGTCCTGGTAGAAGCATGCCTTCCCTACATCTTGCTCCCCTGCCCCAACTCCAAGCAGAGCAGGCAACACCCAGGGCAATTTAACCAACCCAAGCCAAGCTCTTTTCCTTAACTAAGGATCTGTGAAGCTGCCTGCAAGGTATTTCTTACCAGGCAGGGGATGGAAATTAATAGGAGAGAGCCAGGCAGCTTTTGGCTGGGGTTTCCTTTTCATGTCGCATTAACCAGCATTTGCCTCTACAGGCTTGATTAATTACAATCGTAACCCTTTATTCCTCTCTCCTCCTCGAGGCAATGGGAAATAAATGGTTCCAGTTTGGGAAAAATACACATTTATTTGTCTTTGACCTGAGCCTTCAAAATGCCAAGATAGCAGGAGGCTTTGGCTATGGCCAGCTCATTCTTGAAGAGGACAGTTGGCCTAGGGGACTTAGGGATCAAGGCAGGGATAGATTCATGCCTAATGCTGAGCAATAGTGAGGGAGAGGCTGCCGAGGGACGTTTGGGCCCCAGGAACAGGAAATGGGGTTTGCTGGGATTTTATATCTTCCTCAGTTCTTGTGTTACTTTCTGTGTCTCTTATGGTATTTCCTAACTTTAAATTCGCATCCAGCTCTATTCAGTGCTTTTTAATGATTTAAAAAGTATTTTTAAATTGTAGTTTTAAAAAAACACACAATATAAAATTTACCATCTTAACCGTTTTTACGTATACAGTGCAGTAATGTTAAGTATATTCACATTGATGTGCAATAGATCTCTAGAACTTTTTCACGTTGGAAAACTGAAACTATACATTAAACAACTCCCATCTTCCCTCCCCCAGCCCCTGGCAACCACCATTCTACGTTCTGTCTCTATGATCTTTTTTTTTCCCTTTTTTATGGTATGCGGGCCTCTCACTGTTGTGGCCTCTCCCGTTGCGGAGCACAGGCTCCGGACGTGCAGGCTCAGCGGCCATGGCTCACGGGCCCAGCCACTCCGCGGCATGTGGGATTTTCCTGGACCGGGGCACGAACCCGTGTCCCCTGCATTGGCAGGTGGACTGTCAACCACTGCGCCACCAGGGAGGCCCTTGTCTCTATGATTTTGACAATTCCACGGACTTCGTGTAAATGGAATCATAGTTTCTATCTTCTGGGACTATCTTATTTCACTTAGCATAACGTCCTCAAGATTCAACCATGTTGTAGCATGTGACAGGATTTCCTTTTTTTGTAAAGGTGAATAATACTACATTGTATGCATGTACCACATTTTATTTATCCATTGATGGACCTTTGGGCTGCTTCTCCCTCTTGGCTGTTGTGAAAATGCTGCAATGACCAAGGAAGGGTGTGCAAATATCTCTTCTTTTAGACTTCTTGGATATATAACCAGAAGTAGGATTGCTGGATCATATAGTAATTCTATTTTTAATTATTTGAGGAACATCCATGTTGTTTTTTATAGTAGCTGCACTATTTTACATTTTTACCAATAGTGCTCAGGGGTTCCAGTTTCTCCACATCCTTGCCGACACTTGTTGTTTTCTGGTTTTTTTGATAGTGGCCATCCCAGTAGGTATGAGGTGGTATCTCGTGGTTTTGATATGCATTTCTCTAATGATTTATGATGGTCTTTTCATATGCTTCTTGGCCATTCATATATCTTCTTGGAGACATGTTTTAAGTTCTTTGACCATTTTTATTTATTTATTTTTGTTTCCCACTTTCTTTTTTAATTTTTGGATTGTTTTATTTACTAATTTTTTAAGGTACATTTTTACACCCAGTAAAATGCACATATCTTTTTTTTTTTTTTAGTTTCTGCTTTATAACAAAGTGAATCAGTCATACATATACATCTGTTCCCACATCCCTTCCCTCATGCATCTCCCTCCCTCCCACCCTCCCCATCCCACCCCTCCAGGTGGTCACAAAGCACCGAGACCATTTTTAAATCAAGTTATTTACTTTTTTTTTTTGAGTTGTAGGATTTCTTTATATATTCTGGATATTAACCGCTTTTCAGAAATATGATTTGCAAGCATGTTCTACCATTCTGTAAGTTGCCTTTAATGATATATTTTAAGTAAATTTCTTAGGCTCACCATTTGCCTTCATCATTTTGATGGAAATTCTTTTTTTTTTTTTGATGGAAATGCTTTGTGTCTTTGTTATGTTTTGTTTTCTTGGTCTCACTCTTCAAACTAGACTTACAGATAATTTCACAATCCTAAGTTATTTCTTTGGAGATGACTACCCATCCCCTCTTTGTCTAGTATGGAAAGGTTTCATGGAGAATGGAGGGGGAGAAGTCAGTGATTGCATTTACCCTGCAGCCTGTGAACAGTGACCCAACCTTGGACAGCCCAGAAGATTCCAGGACATGTCTTCTTCAGGGTAGACATGCATAGCTGGCCCCAGTGTCCTCAGATCCAGCAGATCACCCGAAGCAATTGGGTTCTCCCTGGAATCTCTGAGTCTCCCAGGAGAACCGTGTCACTCAGAGTGCTCGAAAGTCAAACTCAACCTTCCAGAATTGCTCTGACACAGCCCTTTGGAGCATGCCTGGAACAAACACCACTACATAGTCGTAAAGCTTGGATAAAGTCCCATTTCTCTCTGTCCATGCCAGCACCCCCATGAACTCACCCTCCTTTGAAGTCTTGTAACACATACAATCTCTACTAGTTGGGAGGTTTCATATACTGGTTTCATGTTATCCTCCTAATAGCTCTGTTGGGCAGGATCCATGACTTGCTCTTCTTTGCAGCCCTTACAGTTCCTGGGACAGTTGACTGATGGATTGGGAGAGGGTTACCATATGGTGGGCATCTTCCTGTCCCACATTAGATTTTCAGACATGGGGAAGAGCCGGGAATTGGAGCACGCTGCAAACTGAATGGACTTAGGTCCTCCAGAAGAACTGCTCTTGACACTGGGATGTGAGCAGTGCCTAGAACTGTGCTGTCCCTGAAGGACAAGTCCTGTGTGGGGACATCTGGGCACAGAGAGAAGCACGTGAGCAGAATCCAAGTCCTGCCATTCTTAGGTGCAGCTAGCACCCCGGGATTGTTTAGTAAAGAGAGCAGAAGGATTGGCCTCCCTAATAGACTGCAAGGTGCCCTTGTGAGGTTTCATGGGCTTCAGGGGGGAAAGAGACCTTGAGAGGACTTGTTTTGACTTTTAGTACTCATTCCCTAGAAGCCCCCCTCTATGTCTAACCTATATCACATATCTTCTCTTTTGACCTTTGGCAGAAGGATAGAGAGAGGTCTTGGTGAAATAGAAAGACAAGCCTGAGCTAAGAAAGTCTAGTTCCTCTGACCTGTGCTCCAGGGGAAGAACTGTTTCCCAACCTTCAAAGCATCTCATTGCCTCTCTACTCTGGAATGAATGGCTCGTGGAGGTTAATAATTAACTCAGAGTGCCGGGTTGACTTCTTTTTATTGCAGTTTCACTTTCCCACAGATACTGCCTTATTTTTCTAGAGGTGCTTGTATCCCTTACCCCATCCTGAAGTTGGGTAGGATGAGAAGGGAATTTTTTACTTTTCTACTACGTTTCTGAAGATAAGGGAACATTGAAGTAGGGGTGATAATTGTACCACCGTGAGTACAGATCTCAGGTCTCAGCATCAAATCTTATTCCATGTTTTGACTTTCCTCCCACCCAAGGATTCTGGTCTAAATATTCTCAACATTGATTTTAGAAGATAAATCCAATTCTCTCTCGTATATAAATTTCTTTGTGATATTTTAATCTTGTGGACTATAAATTGATCCACTGTGTTTATTTTAAAAAAGTCATCTCTATTGATGGCAAGAATTACTACAAATATAATTTAATTTAGAGAAGTTGCCCTATCTCCCTATCTGTGGTTTTCTGAGGTCAGTCATCTTAGACATTTTCCAAGCTACCCAAACCCCTCATTCATGTCTGGCCCTCCAGCATTACAGTACTTACACTAGACGGCAGAGGAATTGTTACCAGATAATATCTTAGAAATAGGGAAATTATGAGCTAATTTCAGGCCCTCTCAAATTCATGAGAATATTCTTTGTGGAGTGCTACCAATGTAAACCTTTAAAAAATGACAAGTGGGAGATATTTAAATCCTTTATCTATGGAGCCCAGTACAAGCCCAGCAAGCACACGCAAGTGCTGTTATCTGGCCGATTGCTAGGGTGGCTCTTTTTATCTTCCTTCTAGGTTTTATTAATTAAATTTCCCCTGGGATTTGGCTGTCATCAGCAACCTTTCTTGGGGTGTGACGGGATTATAGGGGGAGGAAATGAGGTCCTAGGAGACATAACTCGGGCTATAGGACCATCCTCTGGGCTGGGAGGACCCTAATCCAGGGTAAGGACTGGCAGAGCCAGTGCCTCCCTCCTGCATGGTCTGGAGTGCCTCCAGCTTGGATTTTGCATCTTTGATCGTGTTTTATTGACCTAGAATTACTTCTCTTCTGTGGGCATGACCAAAGTCTGTGCTTTAATGTGGTTGTCTCCAAGTAGGTGATTCCCTTGATCTCAAGATGATTTCCCACTTCTCCTCGTCTTATACCTTGGTGGGGGAGCTGGGCACAGAGGAGGAGAAGCCTCATGTTTTCTGGGCACTGAGCCAACCCTGTTGGGCATCTGATGCATTTATTTTTGCTGGTTCTGCTGCTTATGGTGCTGCCTTTCCACCACCACTACCATCCCCAACCCCACCAGGGGCAGCTCCAACTTTTCTATTAGGGAGTGGTAGTTCAGCCTGTTTGGAAGGGCTGGCATTAATTTTATGTAAGACTGAGAAAATTCAGTCACCCGTACAAAGAGTGAGAGGGCTAGCGATGTGAAGTTATGAAGGCTGAAGCCTGTGTCCCCAACCTGGGGTCCCTCGGTGTCCCCCCTCTCCCGCTCTCCACGTGCTCAAACACTTCCTCCCCTGGGAAGTTTTCCTCTTCTCCACAGCCCTTCCTAGTCATCTCTTCCTTCTTTATGTATGTATTTATTTATGCTCATAATCAAAACTTTATTGAAAAACACATCAAAATAGGAGAGCATTGTTGTATACCTTACAAAATTAAACATAATTACATCATCTTGGTAGATTAACTAGAATTACTAAACAGATAAGGCTTTCTGTGATAGGACACAAATTCAAGAAGTTGCGTGGATCATTAGTGGTGCTTTCTTCTACATGAACACCCTTCTGTGAGTCTGGCCTTTCCTCCCATCAGCTGGCACAACACTGTTGAACAACCAACACAGAGCACCACTGTCTGAGCATGGCTGAAAACTGTGGTAATCCTGTAGCAACCTGGACATTTTACATCCATAAAGAATTTGGACTTAGAACCAGCCAGGTTTTTTTAATGTTTTTTCTTTTCTTCTTCCAAGGAAGGATGCAGTAAATCTCTAGCCAAAGGCATGTTGAGGCTTTAGCAAGCCCAGCCTGTCCAAAGCAGCAGCACTCACCTGGGCTCATGGTGTCCTCTTCATTCTTTCTTTCTTTCTTTTTTCTTTTTTAATTTTTTTGACTTATTTATTTTTCATTCTTCCTTAAATGGAACTTTTATTCCTTTCTGAGTTAATGTGGTCTCAGAAATCACTCTCTCTGGGTTCAAATATTGGCTCTTCTGTCTACTGACTCTCTGACTTCAGACAGGTTATCTAATTTCTTCAACAGTAAGATGGGATTGGTAATAGACCCGAGCTCTTGTTTGTTGTGGGTGTTCAATGAGCTCATGAAGCATCTGGGGCTTGGTGCTCTATAGGTGCTCATTTATAGGGTCCCTGCCAGCTCATTCAGCGTGGTGCGTGAGTGAGAAAAAGGTACCTCTTCCTCCTCCAGTTCTTCCCCTTCTTACCCCCTCAGCCTGATGCCTTTGCTCTGCGAACATGGTGGCCCCACTAACTTGTAGCTAAAGCTGCTGATGCTATAATAATGCTCCTAGCTTGGTGGGTGATCACATCCGTTCAGTTGTACAGGTGAATCTCATCTCCACGCACCATTGGTCATTTGAAGTCCTCTCATTTCCACCTTCCTTAATGTCTTTAGAACCTTCCCTTTACTTGGCCACCGCCAGCCTGATTGGATCTTTCCTGAATTATTGCTCCAGTAATAACTGCCTTACTCGACCTCCTGCATTCAGTCTTGCACACCTTCCCACAAATCACAGTGTTTCTAAGATATAAGTATGGTTTTCATTTCTTTTTTTTAATATATTTTATTTATTTTTGGCTGCATTGGGTCGTTGCTGTGCGTGGCTTTCTCTAGTTGCGGCGAGCGGGGGCTACTCTTCACTGTGGTGCACGGGCTTCTCATTGTGGTGGCTTCTCTTGTTGCAGTGCATGGGCTCTAGGTGTGCAGGCTTCATAGTTGTGGCACACGGGCTCAGTAGTGGTGGCTCACAGGCTCTAGAGTGCAGGCTCAGTAGTTGTGGCTCACAGGCTTAGTTGCTTTGTGGCATGTGGGATCTTCCCAAACCAGGGCTTGAACCCATGTTCCCTGCATTGGCAGGTGGATTCTTAGCCACTGCACCACCAGGGAAGCCCTGGTTGTCATTTCTTAATTTAAAATCCTTCAAATTTTCCCCATTTCTCCTAGTGAAATCCAAACCCCTCAAGTGTAGCATACAAGGCCTGCAGGCGGGACTGTGCCTGGCTGTGCTGTGCCGTGCCGTGTCTCATCTCTTTACCTGCCCTCCTCTCTGCAGGCTCCACCTCTTCTCCAACTCCCTTCCCCAGCAGTGATCGAGCCATATTGCAAACAGTTGAGCAGTTGATGTCAGTGTTGATGATCTAAAGTATAAAGAGCTCAAATAAGTCCATTTTTAAAGTTAAAACCCAACAAATATTTCACCAATCACAGACAGTTCACAAGGTACAGACAACTAGTACACACACACACACACACACAGAAAAATGTTGAGCTCTATCAATAATCAAAAGATGCGAAAAATCAAAGAGGAACATTCTTCGCATAATAATTAACCAAAGATTTTAAAAAGTTAATCTACCTTACTGACCAAAGATCTGTGATGCATTAATACTCCCAGTGAGGGGCAGTGAGAACGTACCTGATTGGAGCACAAGGGAACTTTTGGGGTGATTGTGCTGATAAAAATGGTTCTATATCTGGATTGTGATGGTGGACACAGGTAGTATAATATTTATCAGAAACTCATTGAAATATATCTTTCAAATTGGTGCATCTTATTGTACATAAACTCTAAGTCAAACATGAATTTAAAAACAACATTATTAACCAGGATTAGGTGAACAAGGTGCTATCATACATAGGGAGGCTGGGGTGGAGGGTAGGGTGATAACATCAATTGGCTCCATCTTTCTGGAAGGCAATTTTCTTCTACCATTTAAGAAAACAAACTCGAACATGGTAATTTTCCTTCTAGAATAGCATCCTAAGGATCATGAATTCAAAGATGTATATCCAATATTTGTCACAGCAGTGATAGCAGCTAAAAACTGGGAAAAGAACCAAAATGTCCTGCAATAGGTGATTGGTTAAATTATGATTCATCTGCATGGGGGCCACTGCCAGCCCAGGAGAAGCCTTTGTGTGAATTGGAAAAAGGCATCCCTTCTGGGGCAAATGCTGCCTCCCAGACTTGAGGGGATCATCAGCTAAATTCTGGCCCCACTGGTCCCCTCACCTGAGCACCTATACAGTCCTCAGGCCTAAAGCAGCATCTATGATCCATACGAGGGTCCATGAGGCAGACATTAAAACTGATGTCTTTCGGGACTTCCCTGGTGGCTCAGTGGTTAAGAATCTGCCTGCCAGTGCAGGGGACACGGGTTCGATCCCTGGTCTGGGAAGATCCCATGTGCTGTGGAGCAACTAAGCCCGTGTACCACAACTACTGAACCTGCACTCTAGAGCTCAGAAGCCACAACTACTGAGGCCTATGCACCTAGAGCCCATGAGCTGCAACTACTGAGCCCAAACGCGGCAACTACTGAAGCCCGTGCACTCTACAGTCCATGTGCCGCAACTACTGAGCCTGCATGCTGCAACTACTGAACTCCACCTGCCTAGAGCCTGTGCTCTGCAACAAGAGAATGCAATGAAGAGTAGCCTCTGCTCACTGCAACTAAAGAAAGGCCACAGGCAGCAACGAAGACCCAGTGCAGCCAAAAAACAGACCCAACGCAGCCAAAAAACAATAAATAAATAAATAAATAAAACTGATGCCTTTGAAGAACAATGGCATGGGAAAACGTTGAATAACGAATGGGGAGTTAAATGACAAATATAGGTATAATTTTACATATAATTGTACTTTTCTTCAAAAACGTAAAATCGCTAGAAGGAAACATACCAAAACGTAACTGGTGGTTAATGTGAGTGATAGAATCATGGGTGACTTTCTCATTTTTACACCTGCTTTTTCTGAATGTTCTGCCATCAGTACTGTTTCTAATTGCGAAAAAGATGTACATTCTTACTCTCCTACTTAATAGGACTCTGTCATGCTGATGCCGGCAACAGTGGTCTCTTTGGGCACAAGAGCAGATGGGCCTTGTGTGCTGGAGTTAAGGCTAGAGCCGGGTGGGAGCAGGGGACGAGGGCTGCCTTGCTGAGGTCCCAGTGCTTCCTTTGGTAAAAGGAGATGCCTCTTACTTTATCCTCTGCTCTTTCCATTCTGCAGGTTTGAGACGTTTGACGTGAACAGCTTTGAGCAGTTTTGTATCAACTACGCGAATGAGAAGCTCCAGCAACAGTTCAACTTGGTAGGTTTTTCTGGACCCGGACATGTCGGGTGGGGAAGACCTCTCTCCCCACCAGGGAGTGACAGACAGCCCGACCTACTTCTCTTCTGTCCAGGGTCAGTGGGCTCGAACTCTGCCCTGACCTGCCCTTGGTTTCCTGGTGGTGCCCCAGCTCTAGGCAGGTGCTCCCCACTGCTCAGAAGGAGGTCAGTGATCCTCTCCTTGGCTTTGACTCCCGCTCTTTTTGACCCCGAGCTTCTGGAGTATTTGAGCAATTGCAAGCCAGCTATGAGGCTTCTTGCTACTGGTTGAGGTATGACAGTACAGATGATTATTGGAGTGTCCTAGGGAAGGGTTCACATGGGAGTGAGGATCACCTAACTGAGCTTTTTTCTTCTGAATTCATGACTGTGACTTGTGCCTAAACCTTTTCTAGCGAGTATGCACCATCCTCCAGGGCTCAGAACCCATGTGGTTGAAGCTCAGGGGAGTTGAAAGTTAAGGTGTGTCTATAGTTCACTAACCTTGACCTTTCACTTCTTACACCAGCATGTATTCAAGTTGGAGCAAGAGGAATACATGAAGGAGCAGATCCCTTGGACCTTGATTGATTTTTATGATAACCAACCTTGTATTGACCTCATAGAAGCTAAGCTGGGCATCTTGGACCTGTTGGATGAAGAATGTAAGGTAAAACTGATGATGCTCTCATTGAATCAGTTCAATTCTAGGCTTGGGGTGTGGGGCAGAGGACAGCTCTGGGGTGCAGGGGAACATGTGAGATCTCAAAGCTGGAATTTCATCTGTGATTAGCTGACCTTTAGTTTGCTGGGAGAAGCATTGGTGTCTATTCTGCATACTAGAAGATACCAGAAGGTAACACGTTGAGCATGACTGGCAGGTATTGCTGCATTGGTGAACATATGCCTCTTTTGGCAGAGACTGGGTGTTATGGATTGGCATGATGTGTTGGTGGTATGGATTTGGTGCCCCAGATCACCGACGTGCTGAGAGGACCCCGACTTCTAGACAGGCATCCCAGAGAGTGCAGGTCAAGAGCACAGGGTCATCTTTACCATGCCAGATGGCTTGGGAGCGATAAGAGCCCCATGATTGGTAGCAGGTGAAAGCTGTAGATTTCCCCCATGTAGCTTGTCATGGATGCTACTTGCTATAACAGGAAGAGTCCTGAGTTGCCAGCATGGAGAGAAACAGGCAGCCTTGGAAATGTGGGGCAGGGGAACTGGGTGTTATCAATCACCTAACTACTTTGGCCTTTGGTTTTCTGCTCTATGAATTGAGGGGGGTTGGATCTGATGATCTTCAAAACTTCTGGTTTGGTGTTTGGTGATGAAGGGGTAAATATATGCCAGCTCCTCCAGTGATGGAAACTCTAATCAAAAGGTGTAGAAGCCACGTGGTTCTCAGTATTGAAACGGAAGAGCCCAGTTGCGTTTACTTTCTGGTCTCCCATGTCTTCCATGTAAAGGGTGGCTTGTGGCTTGATGATTTAGGGGGAGCAGATGTTTCCCTTCCAGAAGGACTCTCCAAGTTTCATTACTTTGAAAGTGAGAAGGAACAATGAATAAGACAGTGGAAGACAGAGTGAAAATACACTGAAATCCACAGTACATTTTTTTTAGTGGTGAGAGTGGGCACTCTTGTCTTGTGCCTGATCTTAGAGGAAATGCTTTCAGTTTTTCACCATTAAGAATGATGTTGGAGAGAAACCAAGATGGTGGAGTAGAAGGATGTGCTCTCACTACCTCTTGCGAGAACACCAGAATCACAACTAGCTGCTGGACAATCATCAACAGGAAGACACTGGAACTCACCAAAAAAGATAACCCACATCCAAAGACAAAGGAGAAGCCACAATGAGACGGTAGGAGGGGCGCAATCACAGTAAAATCAATTCCCATAACTGCTGGGTGGGTGGCTCACAGACTGGAGGACACTTATACCACAGAAGTCCAGCCACTGGAGTGAAGGTTCTGAGCCCCATGTCAGGCTTCCCAACGTGGGGGTCCAGCAACAGGAGGAGGAATTCCTAGAGAATCAGACTTTGAAGCCTAGTGGGAATTGATTGCAGGACTCTGACAGGACTGCGGGAAACAGAGACTCCACTCTTGGAGGGCACACACAAAGTAGTGTGTGCATCGGGACCCAGGGGAAGGAACAGTGACCCCAGGGGAGACTGAACTAGACCTACCTGCTAGTGTTGGACGGTCTCCTGCAGAGGCGGGGGTGGGGGAGGCTGTGGCTCACCGTGGGGACAAGGACACTGGCAGCAGAAGTTCTGGGAAGTACTCCTTGGTGTGAGCCCTCCCAGAGTCTGTCATTAGCCCCACGAAAGAGCCCAGGTAGGCTCCAGTGTTCGGTTGCCTCAGGCCGAACAACCAACAGGGAGGAAACCCAGCTGGACCCATCAACAGTCAAGCGGATTAAAGTAGTACAGAGCTCTGCCCACCAGAGCAACAGTCAGCTCTACCCACCACCAGTCCCTCCCAGCAGGAAACTTACACAAGCCTCTTAGATAGCCTCATTCACCAGAGGGCAGACAGCAGAAGCAAGAAGAACTACAGTCCTGCAGCCTGTGGAACAAAAACCACATTCACTGAAAGATAAACAAGATGAAAAGGCAGAGGGCTATGCACCAAATGAAGGAACAAGATAAAACCCAGAAAAACAACTAAATGAAGTGGAGATAGGCAACCTTCCAGAAAAAGAATTTAAAATAATGATAGTGAAGATGATCCAGGACCTTGGAAAAAGAATGGAGGCAAAGACTGAGAAGATGCAAGAAATGTTTAACAAAGACTTAGAAGAATTAAAGAACAAACAAACAGAGATGAACAATACAATAACTGAAATGAAAACTAACTAGAAGGAATCAATAGCAGAATAACTGAGGCAGAAGAACGGATAAGTGACCTGGAAGACAGAATGGTGGAATTCACTGCCGTGGAACAGAATAAAGGAAAAAGAATGAAAAGAAATGAAGACAGCCTAAGAGACCTCTGGGACAACAATAAATGCAACAACATTCGCATTATAGGGGTCCCAGAAGGAGAAGAGAGAGAGAAAGGACCAGAGAAAATATCTGAAGACATTATAGTCGAAAACTTCCCTAACATGGGAAAGGAAATAGCCACCCAAGTCCAGGAAGCACAGAGAGTCCCATACAGGATAAACCCAAGGAGAAACACGCTGAGACACATAGTAATCAAATAGGCAAAAATTAAAGACAAAGAACAATTATTGAAAGCAGCAAGGGAAAAATGACAAATAACATACAGGGGAACTCTCATAAGGTTAACAGCTGATTTCTCAGCAGAAACTCTACAACCCAGAAGGGAATGGCATGACATACTCAAAGTGATGAAAGGGAAGAAGCTACAACCAAGATTACTCTACCTGGCAAGGATCTCTTTCAGATTCAGTGGAGAAATCAAAAGCTTTACAGACAAGCAAAAGCTACGTGAATTCAGCACCACCAAACCAGCTCTACAACAAATGTTAATGGAACTTCTCTAAGCGGGAAACACAAGAGAAGAAAACGACCTACAAAAACAAACCCAAAACAATTAAGAAAATGGTCATAGGAACATACATATCGATAATTACCTTAAATGTGATTGGATTAAATGCTCCAACCAAAAGACACAGACTGGCTGAATGGATACAAAAACAAGACCCATCTATATGCTGTCTACAAGAGACCCACTTCAGACCTAGGGACACATACAGACTGATAGTGAGGGGATGGAAAGAGATATTCCATGCAAATGGATATCAAAAGAAAGCTGGAGTAGCAATATTCATATAAGATAAAATAGACTTTAAAATAAAGAATGTTACAAGAGACAAGGAAGGACACTACATAATGATCAAGGGATCAATCCAAGAAGAAGATATAACAATTATAAATATATATGCACCCAACATAGGAGCACCTCAATACATAAGGCAACTGCTAACAGCTATAAAAGAGGAAATTAACAGTAACACAGTGAAAGTGGGGGACTTTAACACCTCACTTACACCAATGGACAGATCATCCAAAATGAAAATAAATAAGGAAATAGAAGCTTTAAATGACACAATAAACCAGATAGATTTAATTGATATTTATAGGACATTCCATCTAAAAACAGCAGGTTACACTTTCTTCTCAAGTGCACACGGAACATTCTCCAGGATAGATCACATCTTGGGTCACAAATCAAGCCTCAGTAAATTTAAGAAAATTGAAATCATATCAAGCATCTTTTCTGACCACAATGCTATGAGATTAGAAATGAATTACGGTGAAAAAAACATTAAAATGACAAACACATGGAGACTAAATAATATGTTACTAAATAACCAAGAGATCACTGAAGGAATCAAAGAGGAAATCAAAAAATACCTAGAGACAAATGACAATGAAAACACGACGCTCCAAAACCTGTGGGATGCAGCAAAAGCAGTTTTAAGAGGGAAGTTTATAGCTATACAAGCCTACCTCAAGAAAGAAGAAAAATCTCAAATAAACAATCTAACCTTACACCTAAAGGAACTAGAGAAAGAAGAACAAACAAAACCCAAAGTTAGCAGAAGGGAAGAAATCATAAAGATCAGAGCAGAAATAAATGAAATAGAAACAAAGAAAACAATAGCAAAGATCAATAAAACTAAAAGCTGGTTCCTCAAGAAAATAAACAAAATTGATTAGCCAGACTCATCAAGAAAAAGAGGGAGAGGACTCAAATCAATAAAATTAGAAACGTAAAAGGAGAAGTTAAAACAGACACTGCAGAAATATAAAGCATCCTAAGAGACTACTATGCTCTGTGCTCAACATAGGTGCTCCTATGTTGGGTGCATAAATATTTATAGTTGTTATGTCTTCTTGGATTGATCCCTTGATCATTATGTAGTGTCCTTCCTTGTCTCGTGTAATAGACTTTTTTTAAAGTGTATTTTGTCTGATATGAGTATTGCTACTCTGGCTTTCTTTTGATTTCCATTTGGATGGAATATCTTTTTCTGTCCCCTCACTTTCGGTCTGTATGTGTCCCTAGGTCTGAAGTGGGTCTCTTGTAGACAGCATATATATGGGTTTTGTTTGTGTATCCGTTCAGCCAGTCTGTGTCTTTTGGTTGGAGCATTTTATCCATTCACATTTAAGGTAATTATCGATATGTATGTTCCTATGACCATTTTCTTAATTGTTTTGGGTTTGTTTTTGTAGGTCGTTTTCTTCTCTTGTGTTTCCCGCTTAGAGAAGTTCCCTTAACATTTGTTGTAGAGCTGGTTTGGTGGTGCTGAATTCATGTAGCTTTTGCTTGTCTGTAAAGCTTTTGATTTCTCCATTGAATCTGAATGAGATCCTTGCTTGGTAGAGTAATCTTGGTTGTAGGTTTTTCCCTTTCATCATTTTAAATATATCCTGCCACTCCCTTCTGGCCTGCAGAGTTTCTGCTGGAAGATCAGCTGTTGACCTTATGGGGATTCCCTTGTATGTTATTTGTTGTTTTTCCCTTGCTGATTTTAATATTTTTTCTGTATTTAATTTTTGATAGTTTCATTAATGTGTGTCTCAGTGTGTTTCTCCTTGCGTTTATCCTGTATGAGACTCTCTGCATTCTCCAGACTTGATTGACTATTTCCTTTCCCGTATTAGGGAAATTTTCAGCTATAATCTCTTCAAATATTTTCTCAGACCCTTTTTTTTTTCTCTTCTTCTTCTGGGACCACTATAATTCAAATGTTGGTGTGTTTAATGTTGTCCCAGGGATCTCTGAGACTGTCCTCAATTCTTTTCATTCTTTTTTCTTTATTCTGCTCTGTGATATTTATTTCCAGTATTTTATCTTCCAGGTCACTTATCCATTCTTCTGCCTCAGTTATTCTGCTATTGATTCCTTCTAGCGAATTTTTTATTTCATTTATTGTGCTGTTCATCACTGTTTGTTTGCTCTTTAGTTCTTTTAGGTCCTTGTTAAATGTTTCTTGTATTTTCTGCATTCTGTTTCTGAGATTTTGGATCATCTTTACTATCATTACTCTGAATTCTTTTTCAGGTAGACTGCCTATCTGCTCTTCAGTTGTTTGGTCTTGTGGGATTTTATCTTCTTCATCCGCTGCATATTTCTCTGTTTTCTCATTTTATTTAACTTACTGTGTTTGAGGTCAGAAAGCAGGCTGCAGGGTCATAGTTCCTCTTACTTCTCTCACCCAGTGGGTGAGGTTGGTCCAGTGGCTTGTGTAGGCTTCCTGCTGGAGGGGACTGGTGCCTGTGTTCTGGTGGGTGGGGCTGGATCTAGTCCCTCTGATGGGCAGTGGCCACGTCCAGTGGTGTGTTTTGGGGTGTCTGTGAGCTTAGTATGACTTTAGGCAGCCTTACTGCTAATGGGTGGGGTTGTGTTCCTGTCTTGCTAGTTGTTTGCATGAGGGGTCCAGCACTGGAGCTTGCTGGCCCTTGGGTGGAGCCGGGTTTTATTGTTGGGATGGAGACCTCTGGGAGATCTCTCACCAATTAATACTACATGGGCCCAGGAGTTCTCTGGTGGTCTAACGTCCTGGACTCAACTCTCCCACCTCAGAGGCTCAGGCCTGTCCCCCAGCTGGAGCACCAAGACCCTGCAAGCCACACGGCGTGGAAGAAAAGGAAGAAGAAACAAACAAACAAGAGACAAAACCCCGAGACAAATGGTAAAAGCAAAACTAAACAGACAAAATCACATGAAGAAACATACACACACGCACTCACAAAAAGAAAAGAAAATAAAAAAAGAGAATGAAGAAGAGGAGAGCAACTAAACCAATAAACAAGCTCAAAAACTAAAACAAATACTAAAAAGTAAACTAATAAATACACAGAACCAGGAACAAATCAAATGCAGAAAGCAAACTAAAAAAATGCAATGAAAGCATAAAGCAAACACACAAAAACGATAACAAAAAATGTAAAGACAAAAGAAAGATTAAAACAAAAGGAAAAAATACAAAACAACAAAGTAGTAAAGTAAAAATAGATAATATAGTTTAAAATAAAATGAAAACAGCGCAAAACAAAGAAAAAAACAAACACAAGGAAAAAACACAATATAACAAAAAAGTTCAGTAGAAAGAAGAAAAAATAATGAATAAAATTAAAAATATATTAAAAATAAAAGCATAAGAAAGAAAATAAAAAATTAAAATTAAAAGAATAATCATAAAAAAAGAACAATGGAACAAAACAAAACAAACAAACAGACAAAACAAAGTAGTGATGTTTTCCTGGGGCCTCAGCTGTCAGTGTCCGTGTCCCCCCAGTGAGCTGCAGCCAATCCCTGCCCATCCAGGAAGTCTTCTGATACTTCTCAGTAGGTCTCTGGGCCTGCTGTGGGCATTGTTGGGCCAGCTGAGCCCCTGATCTGGCCTTCCTCCTGTGTGTACTTGTCCCCAAAGTTCACAGCCTCAATTGTGGGAACACTTGTTGTCTATTCAGGTATTCCACACATGTGGGGTTTACCAGGCCAATTGCAGGGATTTAACCCCCTGCTCCTGCAGCTGCACAGAGAGATTTCCCTTTCTCTTCTCTGGTCGCAGAGCCCCTGGGGTTCAGCTTTGGCTTTGGCCCCACCTCTGCGTGTGAGCTGCCCTCAGGTGTCTGTTCCCCTCCCAGCCAAGAGGGGGTGAAAGCAGCGGCTGTTAAGTCTCACTTGCTCACTCAGGCCGGGGGGAGGGAGGCATACAGCAGTCACAGTTGGAATGTGCAGGTGTGCCTGCAGCAGCAGAGGCTGGCACGAAGTTGCAAGAGCCTGAGGTGGGCTGTGCCTTCTCCCGGGGAAGTTAGTGCTGCATCGTGGGACCCTCGGCAGTGGCGGGCTGTACAGGCTTCCGGGAAGGTGTGGGCAGTGACCTGCCTTGCACACAGGACCCTTGGTGGCAGCGGCAGCAGCCTCTGGGTTCCGAGATGAGAGCTGCGGCTCACGCTCACACTCGTGTAGGCGTTGCCCTGCCGTCTGTGGGCACACGGAGCAGGAAGCTCCTCTGGTGGGCCTGCCTTCTTCTCCCGCAGCCCACCACAGTGGATTCTTGCTGTCCAGCAGGCCCAGGTTTTTTCCCGGACTCCCTCCCAGCTAGCTGTGGCGCACTAGGCCCTTCAGGCTGTGTTCACGCCGCCAACCCCAGTCCTCTCCCTGGGATCCGACCTCCGAAGCCCGAGCCTCAGCTCCCAGCCCCCGCCCGCCCTGGCGGGTGAGCAGACAGGCTTCTCGTGCTGGTGAGTGCTGGTCGGCACCGGTCCTCTGTGCGGGAATCTCTCCGCTTCGCCCTCTGTAGCCCTGTTGCTGCGCTCTCCTCCGTGGCTCCAAAGCTTCCCCCAGCCCTACCAGTGAGGGGGCTTCCTAGTGTGTGGGAACTTTTCCTCCTTCCCAGCTCCCTCCCAGAAGGGCAGGTCCTGTCCAGATTCCTTTGTCTCTTTTTGTTGTTGTTTTTTCTTTTGCCCTACCCAGTTACATGGGGATTTTCTTGGCTTTTTGGAAATCTGAGTTCCCCTGCCAGCATTCAGTAGGTGTTCTGTAGGACTTGTTCTACATATAGATGTAGTTTTGATGTATTTATGGAGAGGAAGCTCATCTTCACGTCTTACTCCTCCGCCGTCTTGAAGGTCCTCCCCACCATATTTTTATCTGATGGTTTTCAGCACATTTTCAAAGCTGGGGACTTCATCTGGAGTCCGATTCAGGAACAGGTAATTCCTCAGTGTGGCAGAGGTGAGCCTTGTCTTGCTCCACCTGTGAGGTTGTGGTGAAGGTGATAAGAAGTTGTCCCTGCCTCGAGTCGCACTGGCTCAGTGACAGAAGTCACAGCCCAGGCCCTCCAGTCTCCCCTCCTGGTGTTCACCACTCACTCATATTCCTGGCTCAGTGTCCACGGCCAATAGCTCCCTTCTGACACTCGGGGAACACGCTCCCCTCCCCCGTGTGATCCTCTGTGATCCTCTCCGTAACCTTCCCAGCTCCACACCCCCAACCCATGTTCTTGGTCCCGTTCTGACCTGCTGAGCCAGCGCAGCCCCCCAGGCCCTGGCTCCAGGAGGGCTCCAGCTCTTCATTCCCCTACCCAGTTGTGAAGTCCAAGGTCATACAGGGCTTGTTCTGCACTTTTCTACCTGGCTCTGTGCTGAAGCGCTGACTACACCAAAACCACGGCCCCAGGGGCCTGGCCTCTCCTTTCACCTTACACATGACTCTCACAGGAACAGCCCAGTGCCTCAGGGTGACTGAGTCTGTGAATTCAGCAGCTGTCTAATCAGTTTTCCCTGATTTCTCCTGCCTTTGGCAGGCAATCCAGGGCTACTTGTGCGTTTGTTTTGGCTCACAGTTTGAGGTTCTCAGAGGTGCCACTACCCTAGGGAACATGTCCCAGAAATGTCAAGTCACAGTGGTGAGAACATGGGTCCCAGTGCACAGTGAGAGACCTCAGACTGCCGTCCAGAGAGTGGGACCCGGGCCTCTGGGTGAGGGAGTGGGGGGCACTCAGAGCAGCACTGGGCCGGGCAGCAGGTGGTTCTGGGAGTGGTGGAGGAGTGCTTAGCAGTGCAGCCGAAAAGTAGGCAGTGGTTGCAGGGAGGGCCAAGGTGCAAATATTCAGCAGTTTTGAAAGTAACTTCCCCAAATCCCTAGACTTTGAAGCCTTGGGTATCCCCGGGGCAGTAGGGATCCCCAGACCTTTCTGTTCAGTCTTCCTACAGAATGCACGCTGCCTATGTTACTTTCAAGAAGCTAAGGGGAAGTAAAATCCGGCTGTGTTTATAGGGACGGTCTCTGCCTTATGCTCTGTGGTGCCTTCTGTTTGGGTTTGTAAAATTAAGTGATTTAAGTTGAAGACTGTATCCAACTCAAACTCCTGCCAGACACCCAGAATGTATTATGCACGTACTGTATGTCTGGTCTTGAGGGGAAGACCCTCAGGAGTGGAGGCAGGGATCTCCCTGCCGGCCAGCAAAGGGTGAAGAGGGCCAGGATGGTGCTGGGGAAGAGCTCGGCCTGAGTGAGGCCGAGGGGCCCGCAGAGGGCTGTGGGCAGGGACCAGAGCCCAGCAGGGGCAGCGGAGTGACAGCACAGTGACCTCAAGGGCAGGGCAGGGCTCACCGAGTCAGAAAGAGTGCTGAGCTGCACGCAGCCCCGGCAGTTCTGTTAGGTCCTTGCTTCCCCATCCCTGAGGCTCCTTCGAAGGGAAGGTCTGAGGATAAGCCTGGGTTTCCTGCTAGTCAAGCTGGTGGGGACTCGGAGTGTCCCGTTGGATGGGGGGTAGTACTGTGAACGTGACACTTTCAAACTCACTGGCCGCCAGTCACAAGTATAGCAGGGGAGGCAAGCTGAACAGCAAATTAGGGAATAATACAAAACCCCACCATGTAGTCACCATCTTCCGCCAGGTTTAACCACTCTGGGAATTCGGGGTCATTCAGCATAATCTGATTCACCTTCTAGTAACAGATGGATTTTTAACCAACAGTTATTACTTTTGTCAAGTCATGAAACTGCAGTTAAAAAGGGTGCATGTTGCTGTATGGAAATCTTACTGTAAATCTGACTTTAGAAAACAGGGCAGCCTGCTGCACCCTTCTAGCAGCACCCATGGCTGTGACCTAAGCAGGTTAGGGATTCCCATGGAATTGGTCGTACCTGGGCAGCTTGCGTTTCTCGGGAGCCATCCTGTTGGATGTGGAACTGCCTCAGATACACTCTGCAGGGTGAGAAAGAATCAGGTCGTGCTGTGAAGAAGTGGGTTCTGTGACCCCCATGAGACAGGCCACGAAGCCAAATGAAGTCAAAAGCAGCCATCGGGAAAATCACTTCTCCTGGAGAAGACACCTAGTGGCAGGCGGGACCAGTGGGCTGAGATTTAGATGAGAAACGTGGATTCGGGGTAGCCATGGACTGAAAGGGGCAGCACGCAGGGTGGGTCTCCTCAGCCTGTGATGGGCGCCAGAAGCTGCACAGGAGGCCTGGGGACCAGGACAGCAAAGTGCTCCAGATTCCTCCAGGTGGAAAAGCTTCCTTACAGTCATGAATTTATCGTCAGACCCAGACTAAGCTGCAAACTACAGCTGCTCCTCAGTAACCACGGCCAGGGGAGAGGGTGTTTGCTTGTGGAAAATGATAGTTTCCAGGCTGCTCGTAACAAAACTCTCCTCCCCCAGCGCTAAGGCTGCTGCGGATGCTGTGGACATAAGCGTGCCTCCGCCAAATTCAGACCCCGAGTTCCCTGCCCTCCCCATGTCTCGGTCATCAGTCCCTCCCTCTTGGAGGAACAAACTGATTAGGGGTGATAGGATTTGAGATGTCAGTGCATGTTTTCTCATAAATCACATACTTGCATTTTAGCAGGAATTTTGTGAAAATGATGCTTTGACCCCTGGAAGCAATTCTAGTGAATGATACAGACACCGTCTCAGGTTGTAGAGACTGTGTTAGGGACCCACAAAGGAAGGCCTGGGTCGGGGAGGCGAGCTCTGCCCTGTTGACTAGGATTCTCTGTTTCATGGAACCCAGCCTGCGGAGCCGACGGGGATGGACCTCGCTCGACGAGGCAGGAGAAGGAAAGCAGCCTGCAGACGGGGAGGTGGATACCCTTGTGTTTCCTGACCTGGGCAAGGCTGCTCTCATGAGAGTTTACTGTGGATCAAGACCAAGGGCTTGTGGTTTGCTAAGACGTCGCCCCAGAGGCCACGGCTTGTGAGCAGCTTTGAAGCCTGTGGTGGAGGCCAGGGAAGTGCCTTTCCCGCATTCATCCACCCTGCGAACCCCATGTTCCCTTCAACACACCTCTGAGGGGGTCGAGCAAGCACTGAGATCATCTCCCCGGATGACAGGGAAATGGAAACACTGAGAAGAAAGTTTCAGGGGGAAAGCATGCCCTGGGCAGCTGTGTAAGGAGGGGTCACATGAGGGGAGAGGGGTTCTGAGCAAAGGGAATGTCACGTTCACAGAATATGAAATGGTCCTATCTGTCCAGAGAGAGCCCATGGTGGTGGCAGGCGAGGGTGGGAGGAGGAACCGTCCAAGGATAGGAGGCTCGGCCTTGCCTGCGCAGCGAAGGCGTTTGGACTTGACTCTGGGGGCTCTGGGGGTGGAAGGGTGTGAAGCGGGGCAGAGGTGTGATCAGGTGTGGCTCACTTTTCTACAGGTCTCCCTGGCAACTGTGTGAAACGTAAGCTGGAGAGAGACTGGAGTCCGCAGTGCCCTGGCAGCGCTGTGCTTGTCCAGCCGGGGGGAGATGCTGAGGGTCTAGGCGAGGAGCGGAGGGGCTGAGGAGGGGGGGCAGCAATGGTGAGGGCCTCGGAGGCCCTGCATCTGGCAGCGAGTTGTTGCTTAGAGCAGTTTCAAGGAAGTTGTCTGGGCCGAAGCCTGATTTCAGTAACTTGAGGAAAGAATAGGAGGTGAGGCAGTGGAGATGGCACGTCTGAATTCCTTTCTGGAGGCTAAGCTGTGAAAAGGAGGAGGCGAGAGAGAGGAGAGGCGGGAGAGGCTTCCGGGAGAGGGAAGCTGGGCGGATCCAGGTCTCCAGGAGGCAGGAGTGCGTGTGCAGGATGCCGGCTAGGGGGAGAAGCGCTCCCTCCTGTGAGAAGGGCCCGAAGGATCGAAGGGCTGTGGATGCAGCTGCGTTTCTGGATGTAGAGCAGAAATTTGAAGTTTCCTGCTTGACGGCCGGCCTCCCTATGAGGGAGGAAACGAGGCATCTGCTAAGATGCAGCAGGGTTAGAAGCTGAAGGGAACAGAGGAGGAGAGGACAGGGTGTCCTACAAATACGGACGAGCAATACCGAGTGCGGAGGTGTGTTTACTGAGGTCAGAGACCATAAAGTGAGATGTGGGAGTTGTCGGGGTCCACTCTCCCCTTCAATGTGGGCACAGTGTCTTAATCCATAGCAGTGATGCTCACAGTGAAATTTGATTTTATTTTCTGGCGGCCATACTAAATTATATTAAATTATCAGCAGGAGTCGATTAAGGGAAGAGCAGCTGACGTGTGATCTTAGCCAGCCCCCCAGGTGTGGGAAGAGACAGGATGGGTCGTTGAGTTGTTCTAGAATTAGCGTCTCGCTGAGCACGCGGAGAGGCTGTTTTGTGGGGGTGGAAAAGTAAAGGCCCGGAACTGGCCTTGGAGGAGATGGCTGCCAGGTGGGGAGGAAGGAGCCACCTCCGCCTAGAACTGTTAGGACAGCAGAGTCCTGGAGGCCCAGCTATCACAGGAGGATTCGGGGTTGATGGGGGCAGGGTCATTTGAGAGGGCATCAGGGAGCCCACGGAGGTATGGGATGGAGTGAAAGAGTGCCCGGGGAGGCGGCCGTGGTGGCAGGGGCCCCGGGAGACGGGACAAGGAGCAGAGATGGAATAACTGGCTTTGGGGTCCTTAGCAGTCAGCTCTTGTCAACTGTTGGGCTGGGGCAGGCTTTGGCCCCTGGCGATGTCCCAGGCCAGTGATGACAGCCAGACATCTTCAAGAGAGAGTACAGTTTCCGACAAGGTTCCAAGAGCACCTTGGTGAAAAGTTGTCCTGGGCCACAGGGTGTATACCCCAAGCTGTTGAGGGGCTTAGTAAGTCTGAGGACTTTCATTCCCCTCTCCCCCGCCCCCATGTTTTCTCTGTTTTATTTCAATGACAAAGAGTAAAGTCAGGTTTAATGCATTTTTAACAGCTTTATTAAGATAGAATTAATGAACCATACAATTCACCTATTTAAAATACACAATTCAGTGTTGTTTAGTATATTCAGAGTCATGCAGCCATCACCATCACAATCAATTTTAGAACATTTTCATCATCCCCTGAAGAAACCCCTTAGCAGTCACTCTCCATTCCCCCGCAGCCCTAGGCAACCACTAATCTACTTCCCATCTCTGGAGATTTGCCTATCCGGGACATTTCATATAGATGGGGCCTTCACTTTTTGCTGTGACCAGTGGCCAACAGAGCAGATCAGAGGGACTTGCCCTCTGAGGGACAGTACCCACCTGGATGAGGACAGAGCTGGGGTCCAGGCTCCTGGTCCAGTGCCCTTGGAGAGGAGAGTAAGGAGGCTCGCATGAAGCTGCTGGCAGATTCTTTTTTTTTTTTTTTTTTTGCGGTACGCGGGCCTCTCACTGTTGTGGCCTCTCCCGTTGCGGAGCACAGGCGCCGGACGTGCAGGCTCAGCGGCCATGGCTCACGGGCCCAGCCGCTCCGCGGCATGTGGGGTCTTCCCGGACCGGGGCACGAACCGGTGTCCCCTGCATCGGCAGGCGGACTCTCAACCACTGCACCACCAGGGAAGCCCTGGCAGATTCTTTTTTAAAGGATTTGATTCGCTGCATATTCCAGAGCTACTGATAACCACAGTCTATTGTAGATTTTATCAAAAGACAAAATTTGCTTTCTATCTCCTACGCCTGTTCTAAATCTACTTTTTGGAAAGATTTTTGGAAATAACTACCTCCTGCCTAACCCTGCCTTAGTGGTTACCTTTAAAACTCTCTCATCAGGCAGGAAAGCATGATAGTGAGGAGCACATACTCTAGAGCCTGTCCTGGTTTGAACCCCAGTTCTGCTACTTCCCAGCTGTGTGACCTTGGGCAAGTTACCTAACCTCTCTGTCTCAGTTTCTTCACCTGTAAAATGTATACAGCCATAGTACCTAGCTCATTGGATTATTGCGAGGATTGAATGAGTTAATACATCGAAAATGTATAGAAAACTGCCTGGCAGTAAGTTCTTTGGGCATGTGCTTTGATTATTATCTGAGATTCTTAATGGTTGTGAATTCCTGCTGGCCCTTATTTTTAGTCAAGGGTGGGGGTGAGAAGAGAGACTGACCCTTGTCAGGGAAAATGTATACCTATGACCTTGATTCCTGGCCTCCCTTACTCATTGATTTATGCAAGTCTGAATTAGAGACTATGTGGAATTCTGGAGTCTGTAACAGAAGTCCAGTTTCATTGTCAAGACAAGACAATTTTGATATTGGCAAATATAAGTGTTGACCAGGTGAGGCTTCTCATCATAGCCCTACCCTTTCTGCTCTGTCTTGCCCGGTTCTGCCAGTGCTGGGTCCATTGTGCTCCTGTTCTCCAGCCTCGCCTCCTGACAGCTCCGCCAGGCTGCCCTCTTGCTTCCCCCTGTACCTGGTGTTTCTAAACACAGGATGCTTGGAGACAAATATAAAACTATATATATATATATATATATATATTTTGTGTGTGTGTGTGTGGTACGTGGTCCTCTCACTGTTGTGGCCTCTCCCGTTGCGGAGCACAGGCTCCGGACGCACAGGCTCAGCGGCCATGGCTCACGGGCCCAGCCGCTCCGCAGCATGTGGGATCTTCCCGGACCGAGGCACGAACCTGTGTCCCCTGCATCGGCAGGCGGACTCTCAACCACTGCCCCACCAGGGAAGCCCAAAACAATATATTTTTAAATGCTGAATTAAATATATTTTATTTTGTCTGCCCAACACAATTAATAGCCTCCTTCAAGAAGGAGTTTTCTTAAAACTCCTGTGGCACTTAGCACTGGATATTCAATACTAGTTACACCAAGTTGGATATTGAGAAAAATCTGTTTTCTTACAAAGTATTTGAGAAATTTGTTCTCAAATGTGTAAGCATTTTTCGTATGACACTGGTTTTATTAATTTACTAAACAAAGCCCTTTTTAAATGGCTAGTGCAAGGGTCACCTTCAACCCTGCCTGATCCAAATATACAATCTAAACGAATGAAAAGGGCAAGTCAGTTGGTGGCCCATAGCTGAGGAAGGTGCGTGTGCAGTGATGCTGAAGGATGACGGGTGGTGGGGAGCACCTTCCCATCAGAAGAGGTACCCTCTTTCTTGATAATTTGAGTTGTGGTTACAGTGACTCCGTGCTGTGTTTTCAACAAAGCAAGATGTTTTTTCACTTCTGAAGCCGTCTCTAAAGATATTAAAAGAGGCCGCCCTTCAGAATTATTAATGTAGTAAATCCCTAACTTTAAATTTGGGGGACGTAGAGGTTAGTACTGCGTAGCTCAATCACCAGGTACTTAGCATCCAATGCATGGCTGGAATCCAATTTTAAGTTCTTTGAGGGACAGGAAAAAAAACAGTAAGTCATACTTCCTGAACCCAACAAGCTTACTTTACAGTTTATAGAGACAAGACAATACACAAAAACCAAATGATGAACAATATTAGGCACAGTGCATGTGTAAGAGCTAAATTGGAAGAATTCCAAAGCGAGATCAAGGGTGGTCAGGAAAGTCTCCAGAGAAAAGGACAGACTTGATCTGAGCCTGGACACTGGTATTCAGATGACCCTAGAGAGAGACAGTGGGCTTTCCTGCTGCAGGAGTTGACCTGAGTGAGCAGGAGTTTGGCCCTGGAGGTGGATGTGGTGTGTTCATGACCCTGAAGTCACTGGCCCCACCGGAGCAAAGAAGCATCTTCACATTTATCCTGTGGGTTATGATTCTACTCCTGTGACCTTGGCCTCCACCCTCTTCCTCTCCCAATTCTTCCAGCGTCTGCCAAACAGCAGGTTCTTTGAGGCTCAGCGCACCCCTTCAGGGGGCCAGCGTACAGGGCATGTTGAGAGCATGCCATGTGGGATCCCAAGTGTTCACGGTTGAATCTGCTTTCCACGTCCAGTTAGGGTCCAGGTCTGAGAGCTGAATCCAGCCTCATGAGGTCAGCTTACTGGCGGACTCCATCACTCTGCCTTAACTCTTGGCTTCCTTTTTCCTCTTCACAAAGCACCTGATTTTGTGGATCCACAGGTCCCTAAAGGAACTGACCAGAACTGGGCTCAGAAGCTCTACGACCGGCACTCCGGCAACCAGCACTTCCAGAAACCCCGCATGTCCAACACCGCCTTCATTGTCGTCCACTTTGCAGATAAGGTGGGTCTCCTCTTGGTGGGCCCGGTGCTCCATGAGCCCCGTCCAAGGTGGACTCGGGGTTCCTGGGCTAAGAGGGAGCTGACCTTTGAATTCAGAGGGCCTGGAGTCTCTTGGGTGGGGCCTTGTCTACTCTTCTGGAGCCTGAGAGAGAAAAGAAAAGAGTGATCCTTCTTCAGGTAGCTCCTTTCCCAGCAGCTGGCGTAAACCTAGAATTTCTCTACGTGGATTGTGTTCTGTGTGCGCTAGCCCAGTGCTTCTCACATTTTCATGTGTGTGCAAGTCACCTGGGGTATTGCTCAAAGGCAAGTTCAAATTCAGTTGATCTGGGGTAAGGCTGACAAGCTGCATTTAGAGCACCCAAAGGAAGCCTTCTATTAAAGGCCATCTTACAGGAACTGCTTTTTAAAAACAATATGGTTTTCTGCAAAATGAATATTCAACTCCCTCTATGTAAACCCTGATCACATCTTGGGTTTGCATTTTGGATGAGAACATCTGTGGGTTTCCCATGTACGCACAGCTCTTTTCAGAAAACACTGTGGATGAGCTGAAACTACTGGAGAAGCTGCTGAGCGTCCTGGGTCAGGCTGGAGCACTAACTACCATTTCTGTTTCCTGCCGTGGCTCCAGGTGGAGTACCTTTCAGATAGTTTTCTGGAGAAAAACAGAGACACGGTGTACGAAGAGCAGATCAACATTCTGAAGGCCAGCAAGGTAAAGAGCGTCGGAAGCAGGGAAACAGAGGTGGGGTGTCCACGGCCAGAGCCAGACAGGGTGTGGTTGGTGCCGTCCCCACTCTGGAGGGGCCGAGGCAGAGGTGCGGGGCAGGGGCAGGTGAGGGTTCTGTAGGTTATTTCAGTCTGAGAATTTGAGGACGGCCTGATGGAGGGAAGAAAGCAAGGGATGGCAGAGGTGACTAGGAAAGATACCATCTAATGGAAGGACAGGGGGGCGGGGGGAACAGGAGAAGTGACAATCGGAGAGACGTTGGTAGGTATAACTGTGAAAACATTGCTGGCATTCATTGGGTCATTTGTCCTCCACCTCCTACATGCAGATGTAAAAGTACTTAAACCCCTTCAGATCCTAGTATAAGTGCGTTTAATTTCTGCTTAGCAGTCTGTGGAACTTCCCTATGGCCAGAAACTTAAATGGAATAATAGGATCCAAGGGACACTTAAATCTACAATTTTGGAATGTTACTTTCTGTTATCTCTGGAATTTCAGTTATTTCCTTCGAGCATGAAGAAAAGATAGCCAATATTGTGTCCATTCTACAGGTAGAGGGAACAAGGCACTGATTCACCTAAACAAATATTTGTTAAGCACATACCTTGTGAGGCACTGCTCCTAAATGCACCTTGTACAAAGGTGAATAAGATAGATTCTACCCTCTAGGTGTTTACATTCTAGTGGGCAGAAAAACAAGCATACAGTACCTGAAAAGAGAGGAGGTTTGGCTGGGGTGGGGGGTGTGGGGAGCACGAGCCCCGCCGTTACAGAAAGCCACCCCACCGATGCAGGTGCCGTTGCTGGCTTCAGCCCTTCAGAGGGAACCCAGAAAAGGACTCTCCAGGATTTAGGAGGATTTCTACCAGACCACATGGTACTGAACTCACTGCAGAGGCCTGATAACTCTAGAAATGGCAGATTAATTTCTCTTTGTGATAAGCTTTAGATGAATGCAGTAGGGTGAGGTGATGGAATGGAGAAAATACACCCCGCAAAATGGACCCAGGCACCTAAAGGCAAGTAAATCATGTGGCCCTGAGGCCAGGGTTTTAGGGAGGATTTGAGTCAGTACCAGCGATGTGGGTGGCCCGGGGCAGACCCCAGCCCCCGTGTCATCTCCCGATATCTGGAGCATCAGGGAATTAGTCGTCACTAAGACAAATTTGCTTTGGGTAAATGTGCATGTCAGTGCAAGATTAACCCCTCGGCTTGCCAGCTGTCCAGCCCTCTAGTCCATGGTAGTTAACGTGACTTTTTCCATTCTTTGCAAGGGAGGTGGGGAACGGGAGAAAAGCCACAGGGAGAGAGTAGAAGTGGATGGTTTGAGCCCTGAGGAGCACGTGTCCTCATTGTGTGCGTCTTAGAAGTTAGACGCCTGTGACCTCCTGTTACTGTGACACTGGCCTTAGAGGGCTGAGAAACGTTTGTTACAAGTTTCTCCTTTCAGGTGGGAGCACAAGTGAGGGACATGCAGCGTCTGGTTCTGCCATTAATTTTTGTCTTAATTTGAGTGTCTCTTAGGGATCCCAGAATCTAGAAGGGAATCTCTCACACTCGCTCTCCAGCAGATCATCTGTTATTAGTCACTGAGATTTTTTTTCTTATTTTTATTTAACAAACTTTATTGAATATTTGTGTGGTATGTACTTAACCTTACAGAACTTACAGTCTAGTGAAAAGATATAGAGTTTAATCAAAAATTTGGGTAATGCTGTGAAGGTCAAGAAGAAGGTTCTATGGAAAAGAATAATAAGAATGTGCTGGGAGTCCCCAAGGTCACCCCCAAATTGAACCATTTGCTAGGAAGACTCAGAGAACTCAGCATGCTGTAGTACTCATGGCTATGATTTATTACAGCAAAAGGATACAAAGCGAATCAGCAAAGGGAGAAGGTGCATGGGGTGAAGTCCAGGGGAAGCCAGGTGCAAGCTTCCAGAGTCCTTTTCCGCTGGCGTCGCACTGAATATACTTAATTCCCACAGCAGTGAGTTGTGATGATGCCTGTGACCTGTCTACCAGAGCCGCTCACCTGAGCCTGGGCATTTAGGGTTCCCTACTGAGAGTCAGTGACGTGGGCACCCTTTGCCTAGCACATACCAAAATTCCAGACTCCCAGAAGGAAAGCAGGTTCGTTCAGCATAAACCATATTGTTTGCATAAACAGTTTAGGCTCAGTGAGCCATTCTTATCACGGACTGCTGAAAACCCTCTCAAAATCCACATTTCCAGACGCCAGCCAAGGGTCAACCTTGTAAGCAGGCCTTTCTAGGATGGCAGTCTCAGGCCTGCCGTGTTAGCTCTTTTCTAAACAGGGGTATCATTGTAGATTGGGTTTTTATTAGAAATGAAATATAGGCTTATAAAAATTCAAATAGTATAGAAATATGTAAAATGAGAGTATTCTCTCCCATTCCTGACCTCCCTTTTCATGAATTCCCATAGCTAGATCTTAGATCCTATAAGTAAACCCATAGTTTTACTTAAAGTATTTTTATCTGGGGGGAGACCTATTAGCTGATGATACAAACATACTGGTACATCTTTTTAAGATTGAAATGGGGACTTCCCTGGTGGCGCAGTGGATAAGAATCCACCCGCCAATTCAGGGGACACGGGTTCGATCCCTGGTCCAGGAAGATCCCACATGACGCAGAGCAACTAAGCCCGTGTGCCACAACTACTGAGGCTGCGTTCTAGAGCCCACAAGCCACAACAACTGAAGCCCATGCGCCTAGAGCCCATGCTCCACAGCAAAAAGAAGCCACTGCAATGAGAAGCCCATGCACCACAAGGAAGTGTAGCCCCCGCTCACCACAACTAGAGAAAGCCTGCACGCAGCACCAAAGACCCAACACAGCCAAAAAAATTTTTTAAAAAAATTTAAAAAAAGATTGAAATGAATTGCATTATACATTATCCTCTCTAATTTTTCACTTACCGTTGTATCTTGGCCATCTTTCCACATGAGTACATATCCACTTCTTTTCTTTTTTTAAACAGCTGTTGGTGTTTTGCTAATTCAAATAATACTGCATGGAATGCCCTTTACATATATCTTTGCTTACTTGTATAGTTATGTCTGTAAAATTTTAGAAATGGAATTGACGGTTCAAAGAATGTACACTTCAAAAGTCTAGAGGTATTGCTAAGTTGGAGTGTAAAGTAGGTCTGTGATCTACTCTTAAATGGTACTAACTTCTTTCTGTTCCCTGCCCACCTGCCACAACTCTAGCCTCCCCCTTCACCAACTAACATTTCTAAAGAACCAGTGGTTTATGTTTCTAAGACGCACTTAAAAGCAGAGAGAAAAATAAAGACCTGGAAAGATGCAAGCCTATGGTATCCAGTTAATGCCCAATTTTTTTATTGGTTTTCTTCTCACTAAGCATAGCTAGATCTTAGATCCTGTAAGTAAACCCATAGTTTTACTTAAAGTATCTTTATCTGGGGGGAGACCTATTAGCTTTTTTCTTTTGTGTGGCATCCCTGATAAGAAATTAACAAATTATTGTGAAAAATTAAGCAGTATGGGATGGAAGACTACCATATACCCTATCAGCCAAAAGGATGTTTGAAGAACTTCCACTAAGAGCAGCGAGATAAAATGGTGTTAATGAGAATGTAATTAGTAAAGCCAGTTACATTGCCTAAGAGGCTATAATATAGCTAATTGCTTTCTCAGCCATCAGAGAGCTATAAATAGAGACTTAAGAGATGCCTCTTTAAAACACGATTTCAGGTTAACAGACTGATTTGTTTTAGATGCTAAAGGTGGAGGGTTTTCTTTCTTAGTGTTTACTGTAAAAAGCAATATTTTATCAATCTGAAAAAAAAATCTCGAAAGGAGAATTTTTTTCTTCTGGGGCAGTGCTGAGTGTAAGTCAGAGAGGTGGGCAGTGGGTCCAGAGTTTATGCCAGCAGGTGCTGGGCAGTGAGGGCCACGCTGGGGTTAGGCAGGCAGCCCTGATGCCACCTCTCCACACCATCCCAGCGGAAGGGATCTTGAGACCAATGTGGTCCAGAGGCCAAGTAGACCATATTAGCCCAAAACTGCCTACCCTGGGCCATGACAGTCCTGGAGGTCCAGGAGTCAGGATGGAGTAGCTCCAACAAGGCCCAAACTCCATCTCCCCCCATCTCTCTTCTCCCTCATCTTCAGCTCATCAAGGGTGACAATGCATGCATTCCATTGCTTTCCGTGCTGCTAGCTTCCTTACAGGTTATACACACATTTCATTTTGAGCAAACGCATTTGCTTTAAATTTTATCTTAATTTATTTTTTATATAATAGCCTTTGAGTCAACATACTATATAACATTTGCTTTTAAGTGTTTTTGGAATGCTTCCTGTTTAAAATCAGTTTGTACTGGTAGTTAAAACGCCTCTACCAACATTTAGAATAAATAGGTAACTATGTAAGAGAGAACTTTAGTCAGTAAAACAATATAATCATTCTCTGCAATCCAGGAAGGTCCCCCTTTCCTTCTTTAAACAAATGAAGTGCTGAGGCTTTTCCTCCAAATCCTCTTTAAAACCCCTTTAAACAGAATATTTCTTACCTAAAAGTTTGAGATTTTTTCCCCCCAGAGGGTAGCATTTACCATGTAAAAGAATTGATTGAAAGGAAAATGTGTTTGTTACTTTGTTTACAGCCATAGCTTTTAAAGATAAGATTCTAGACAAGAGATTCCAATCAAATGGTTATTATAGTGTGTCTTATTTTAGTTTCACATGTCTGTTTTAAAGAAAAGATATTTTATGTTCATATAAGTGGAAGTGAATAGGTGTGATTTCCAAGGTAACAACTATAGATCTTCCTCAGGCTTTTAAAATCTATATATACAAATATATACAAATAGATCTCTATATATGTATATATGTATATATATATATATACAAATAGATCTATATATATAGAAATAGATATATAGATATAGATATAGACATAGATATGGATATATATAGATATATATATATAGATAGATACAAATAGATCTATATATACAAATAGATCTTCCTCAGGCTTTTAAAATCTATATATAGACTTGAATAGCAGAGAACATGAAAGCCAGTACCTGTGGACACTTTGAAATAAGTGACAAAGAGTATCAGGGAAGTACTTGGTTTGTTTGAAGACTTTATCTAAGTGTTTTCAAGACCGAAGGGAGTAAATTTTTAGAAAGGCCCAGGTGGAGCGTGTCTCTGAGGGCTGCCCTAAGATGAACTGTAGCACTTCCATTACTGGTCGGTCAGCTGGTAAATAGACTTTCCAGTCACTCTAAGAGCAGAACTGGAGTTAGTCAATTAAAAAAAAAATTTTTTTTCTCTCACTCAGAAATGTGTTCCTTTGCGTGAATCCTTTTTCAAACAAGAGCTTGGTAACTCCTTTTCCTTGGGACTTGGGGACACTCCTGGGACAAGGAGGTCCGTGTCTGGCCCAGCCCCCTTGTCCTGGTCTTTTACTGCTGCCTGCAGCCTGAGGTTGCACATGGTGCCTGTCGGTCCTTCAGCCCTGTGGTCAAATTAGATGTCTCTGTGCGTTTACTGAGTTTATCATACAAATTCTGTATAGAATGTCAAGCCTGCCCCTCCTCCCTAAAGTCCCAAAAAACTCATCTTCTTCTCCATCCCAGGGACCCTACCACTTCCAAATGCGGTCTCAATAGCAGGGACCTACAATTAAAACATAACTTATAAAATAAAATTCAAATTCTACAGACTAAACCTTGGGTGTTCCCAAATCATAGCACAATGCCAGTGTAGATTAAAATCTGCCTTGAGTTCAAGTTTTCCTTTTTTGTTCTTAAGTTATAAATCCTTTAATATGTCAAATTAAAAGAAAAAGGCATAGCTTTTCTGATTGAAGCAAGAGAAAGGGGCTTACGTTTTAAAATACCCTTATAATTAAATCCGATTTCAAAGTTCCTCCTGTGGTTCTGATACATGCTCCTGACCTTAGAAGTTAACAGATTTTTCACAGAAAAAAGCTACTACTAGCAATTTCAGTACATTAGACCCCTTAAACAGTGTAGTCATGCAGTTGGTAACTTCTACCCAAGACTCAAACATCTTGGAAGTCTATTTCTGAAAGTATATGAATTAGAATAATTTAATCAGTTTATATATTGTTTAGACTTGGCTGACTGAATCACTGATGCCTTTAGAATGTGAACCTGGCTTCAGCCTCCCATTAATTATTTCCCTATGGAAATTTCTAGGCACCACTCTGCCTGGGCACCTGACCTTTTCTCACGTGTGCCTTGGGTCTCTGGCACCAGTTTACAGAGTCCCCATGCCTGGGCTGTCCTCTCCCCCGACCCCTCCAGCCCCTACCCCTGTTCTCAGTTAATATGTGTGATGGTGGCTCTCTGCCATGGACAGTGAGGACCAGCAGGTCTGTAAACAGGGGGTTACTGGGTATGGTTTGGATTTAGAGAAAACTGGCTGTGGGGTAGAATGTGTTTGTATGAATGTATGCCTGGAGGTAGGGCACTCGAGTTTTGTAGGTGACTCTAGTGAGTTACCTGAGAGAGCTCAGGTAGACCTGAACCAGGGCAGTGACATTCTGGTTGATCGAGAAAGGACTGCTGAGACTTAACCACGGACAGAACTTGGTGATTGATGGGGATGAGAAGTAGGGTGATGGCAGGATCTCTAACCTAAATGTTGAATTTGGAGTTTCCAGCGGAACACCCAGAGGGAGGAGAAGCAGGATATTTAGCAGATGGTTGGAACTATGGACCACGGTAGTGGAAGAAAATCAAGATGGAGAGATGGGCTTGAAGGTGATAGTTGAAGCCATGGGCATGAAGGATACTGTCCAGGGAATGAGTGTTAGAAAAATTAAGTGGTGAGGGTGAAGTTTTGGGGATCAGCCACTCAAAGGAGAGACGTGCAGAAGATGGACCAGTGAAAGGTGCTGGGAAAGAACACACTGGGGAAAGTAGGCAGAAAGTCGGAGGAATGTGGACCTGCTGAATCTCAGGGAAGAGGTCTTCAGAGAGGAGGCCCAGCTCATTGCTTCCAGCCCTGGCTCATCCATTAACCAACAGCCCTAGGCGAGCTGATGCCGCCTGCCGTGGTTGCTGTGGGGCGACTGGGGGTTGAAGCAGGGTCTGGTAGGTCCCTCCTCCCAGAGCTGTCTTTCCTCACCTGCCACAGGAAGTTGAGGGTTGATCTTTATGGTTCTTCCAGATTTAAATTCTCTGATTCTGTTTCCTCTTCAGCTCAAAAATATAACTTCCTCAGGCATCTGTACTTTCACAATGTAGACAGATTTTTCATATATGTATATATATATATACCCCCAATAAAAATAATAAAACTAGATCATTTATGAGTGCTTATTCTATGCCGGGCACTCTTCTCTGTACTCACGTGGATTATCTCCTTTAGTCTTCTCTTCAGCTCTCATCCTCCATCAAGGGTGAAGGCTAGGAGGCTGTAGGTTCAGCAAGCCTAGGGCTCAGAGCCCAGCACAGACCTCGGGTGGTACCCAGTTGGCACAGGCTGAGCCTGGGAGAGGCAGAAATGAGTGGATGGAAGTGATCTGGGAAAGGGTGGTGGAGGAGGCAGGGCCGGACCCTGAGAGACGGGGCTCTCGGGACGAGCAGGTAGGAGAAGGAGGTGGGTGTTTCAGATAAGAATAACAGTGAGCAAAGGTGGGAATAACAAGTGTGGTGGTTTATGTGACAGTAAAGTGATCAGCTTCATCTAGAGACTGTCATACAGAGTGAAGTAAGTCAGAAAGAGGAAAACAAATGGCATATAGTATCGCTTATATGTGGAATCTGGAAAAATGGTAGAGATGAACTTATTAGCAAAGCCGAAATAGAGACACAGATGTAGAGAACAAACTTATGGTTACCAAGGGGGAAAGGGGGGGTGGGATGAACTGGGAGATTGGGATTGACGTATATACAGTACTATGTATAAAATAGGTAACTAATGAGAACCTACCGTATAGCACAGGGAGCTCTACTCACTGCTGTTTGGTGACCTAAGTGGGAAGGAAATCTAAGAAAGAGTGGATATATGTATACGTATAACTGATTCGCTTTGCTGCACAGCAGGAACAGCATTGTAAAGCAACTATACGCCAATTAAAATTAATTTAAAGAAAAAAGGGGGTGAGTGGGATCCGATTGCAGAGCCCCCGGAAGGCAGACTCAGGGCATTCAGAATCGGCGGGAGGAGATGGGAGACAGCGTCGTTATGGGGGCTGTGGGAAGACAGGTGCAGGGGATGTGACGGACCAGAGCCTGGATGCTGAGGCACAAGCATTTGAGCCTCTCTTCTGTTGGGACTGGGAGTGGCTCAGGGTTGGAGAGTGGGGCCTGGGGCTCCTTTTGTTCCCTCCCCACATGCAGGCATGTGGTAGTGGCCTTACAACACTTGATTCTATCCCCAGCATCCACTTCCCCAAGGGATGCTGGCAGGACTAGTTTTGTAGGGGATGGGGGAGGGCTGGGACTCTGTGTCCCACCTGCCCCTCATGCATGGTGTGATCTTCACCCTGGTACACACAGTGCATTAACAGAGAGGAATTCTTATTTAGTCTCATAACAACTCCACATAATGGGTACATTCTTATCCCTATTTTACTGATGAAGAAAATAAGGCTTAAGGAAGTTAAATAACTTTACAAGACCCAGTAATAATAAGTATGGAAAAATTTAAACAGTTTTCTTAGAACATAGCTACCTTCTACCACACCAGAAGGGAAAGAAGTTTTGTCCATCTTTGTAGGTAAAGGTTAAGTGAGATTGTCTGGGAAAATTACTTTTTTCCTTTCTTTAAATTGAGATATAATTCTTGTACCAAAAGTTCACCCTTTTGGGCTTCCCTGGTGGTGCAGTGGTTGAGAGTCCGCAGTGGTTGAGAGTCCGCCACGGGTTTGTGCCCCGGTCTGGGAAGATCCCACATGCCGTGGAGCGGCTGGGCCCGTGAGCCATGGCCGCTGCGCCTGCGCGTCCGGAGCCTGCGCTCTGCAACGGGAGAGGCCACGACGGTGAGAGGCCCGCGTACCAAAAAAAAAAAAAAAGTTCGCCCTTTTAAATTATGTAATTCAGTGGTTTTAGAATATTCACCAAGTTGTACAACTATCGCCATGCTAAATTCCAGAATATTTTCATCACTCCCAAAAGAAACTCTGTCCCCGTCAGCAGGCATTGCACTTTGCCCCTCCCCTCGCCCCTGGCAAACCGTATACTACGTTCTGTCCCCTGGACATTTCCTGTAAATGGAATCACACACTATGTGGTCTTCTCTGTCCGGCTTCTTTCACTTGGCATGTTCCCAAGGTTCACGCAGGTTGTAGCACGTATGAGGACTTCATTCCTTTATAGTTTTTGTTGAGTGATATTGCATTGTGGGTATTCACCATAGTCTGCTCATCTGTTCATCAGTTGATGGGCATTTGGGTTGTTCCTGCTTTGTGGGCATTAGGAATAATGCTGTGCGTGTGTAACGCTCTTAGGAATAATGTGGACGTG
This sequence comes from Mesoplodon densirostris, assembly GCF_025265405.1. Lineage (NCBI taxonomy): Eukaryota > Metazoa > Chordata > Mammalia > Artiodactyla > Ziphiidae > Mesoplodon > Mesoplodon densirostris. Next base: position 66,708,762 of record NC_082675.1, on the reverse strand, counting down.
TGTTTCCAGTTCTCTCAGGCGTGTATTGGAAAGCTACTTGGAAAGAGTGTAAGCTGCCTGAAGTCCAAGAACCCTTGTTCTCTTCTTCCTGTGTTTGTTTCTAGTTCCCCCTGGTGGCTGACTTGTTCCATGATGGCAAAGACTCTGCTCCTGCCGCCGCCACATCTTCAAAGATCAGTGTTCGCTCTGCCAAACCCCCCCTGAAAGCCTCCAACAAGGAGCACAAGAAAACCGTGGGCCACCAGGTCAGCCCCAGGCCTCATGGCGGGAGCTGTGGGCCCTGGCACGTGTAGCGGGGCTGCCTCTCTGGAGACGAAGGATGTAGGTGCAGAGTCAGAGGGAGGCCAGAGTGGCCGCGGCATCCGCATCCCCAGCACCCAGCCCCGTCTTTCTGTGCCCTTTGAAGAAGGAAACTGCGAAACCTTCTCTTGAGGGAACTGGCAGGAGAGAGAAAGAGGATGACTCCAGCCCCACACCATGCGTCTAATCCCCGTGGGGATTGTAGATGTTGCCGAACCACAGACACCTGTGGGCGAGGCCAGGGGTCTAGAGGTGCAGTTGTTGAGGGAGGGGTCAATAGCCTGGGGACCCAAAAACTGAGAAACAGCTCCTGCTGTGGGATTTTATGTCCAGTGTGTCTCCCAAGAGAAGAGAGTGCCTGCTGAGCCCCTGGCAACCACTGACCTTAATACTTCGATGGATTCCCGGCTCTGAGCATTTCCTATAAGGCAGTAATTCCCGGGATGCCCGGGCACCACGTGTCAGGGCTCCAGGGCCTCACGTTCAGGACTCACGGGCCTCCATTCACAGCGATGGTCCCTCTCACGCTCTTAGCACTTGCTCACCTTATCTCATCTGATCAGGTCACTGAATGAGACGTACCCGGGCGGTCTCTCCCCACGTGCTTTGAGGAGCCCCGGTGCTGGGGACGTTGGAGGGCCTTGGTTTTGGTCATGCAGCCAGGCAGCTGTCAGAGCTGGAGTATGACACCAGGTCCCTGGGTGTCCCCCTGTCCTGGGTTAAACAGTAATGATCTAAGCAATAAGAGCATTGACAGATATTACCACCAGTCTGTGTGTGCTCCTTTTTGTTCCTTATTCAGCCACAAAGCGGAAGACAAATAAATCACCAGTCACTGATCTTTGTATCCCCAGTTCCGCACCTCCCTGCAGCTGCTCATGGAGACCCTGAACACCACAACGCCGCACTACGTCCGCTGCATCAAGCCCAATGATGAGAAGCTCCCCTTCTGGTGAGTGCCAGCCTCTTCGTGTGGCCTTACAAGTTCAGGTGCAGCAGGGGAAGGCACAGCCTCTCAGAGGTCTGCAATCTTCAGCAGGATGAGTAGCTGATCCTGCACTCCCCACTTGGTTTATATGCCGAATACAGGTTGCACCTGTCTGCCATCTGGAGGATTCAGGGGTATGAGAAGATCCAGTTCCCCATTCCCCTGTTGCTTACAGTGGTGTTGAATGTGCCCACGAATCCGAGAACCACTTAGAAGTGTGCCGTTAAATGCAGACGTAGTGCGTCTCACAGTGACTGCTCAGTTCAGAGACAGGAACATGTCCGGAGTGGTCAGGGAAGGCTTTCTTTATCTTTTTTTTTTTTTTTTTTTTTTTTTTTGCGGTACACAGGCCTCTCACCATTGTGGCCTCTCCCGTTGCGGAGCACAGGCTCCAGACGCACAGGCTCAGCGGCCATGGCTGACGGGCCCAGCCGCTCCGTGGCATGTGGGATCTTCCCAGACCGGGGCACGAACCCGCGTCCCCTGCATCGGCAGGCGGACTCTCAACTACTGCGCCACCAGAGAAGCCCAGGGAAGGCTTCTTGATTGAGGAAACATAACCTCAAGCAGTGTGTCAATGCAGATGGTCCCATTTCTCACACCCCCTCTCCTGCTGGGCTTGCGGAGTTACCCACACTTGCTCACCTTCCCCTCACTCTAACCCACATTCTGCCACTACGCCTACCTTCAAAATTTTCTTCCATTTCTGTCACCACTCACATGGTTGACCTCACCCAAATCTGGGTAGCAGTGACTCTTCAGTATCTTTGTCATTTCTGGGTTGTGCCGGATTCCAGCCAGCCTTTCTGCAGGCCTGCTGCAGCTTCATTGGCCTCCTCACATTCAACGTGTGTGACACCAGACTCATCCTTTCCCCCTTGAATGTTTCCTTTTTACTTAGTCTCTGTTGTAGTAAATGACATAATGATTTCCTGACATCTCATCCACCCACCAAACTTCGTTCTTCCAAACCAGAAACCTGAGGTCTCTCTGGACCGGTGCTGTCCAGTAGAACTTTCTGTGATGATGGAACTCTTCTATAATCTGCCTTGACCAACATAGTAGCCACTAGTTCTTGCAATGTGCCTGGTGTGACTGAGAAAGTGAATTCTTAATTTCATTTTAATTACTTACAAGTGGCTGGTGGCTTCCATATTGGACAGCATGACCCTTGATTCTTCCCTCTCCCTTACTCCCCAGCATCCAGTCGTTGTCAAAGCCCCATGGAGTCTACTTGAAAATTTCTCACACTGGTCTCCCTCGTCTCTCCCTTCCACTTTGGCCTTGTTTCAGACTCTCTTCATTTCTTGCCTGGAATACTGCCCTGCGCCTTTAGGATGGTCTCTCACTCACCTCTGTGCAGCCTCTTCTTCTGTTACCCCGAGCCTCCACATGTGCTATTCCCTCTGGCCGGAGAAGGGATATTTTTAAATTTTTCAAGCACTCTCTTCCCATCTTTCTGATTTCCTTTTTGGTCCTGGCATAATTTCTTTCTGTGAAATAATTTATTTTGGCAACTCTGACTCTCAGATTGAATATCTGAACTGCCTTCTGCAATTTGTGTCAGTTAATAAAGCTTGACTTCCACTTATGCTGAAAAAGGTTAGGAAGACAGCGTCAAATCAGCCTTCTCTGAAGCGTGCTGACCGTTCATTCTTCTCCCTTCCTCCAAGTTTCCGAGACACGCTTAGGAATTCCCCCCGTGGGGCATCTGTTTACCAGCTGCCTCCAGAAGAAAGGAGGCTGTTAGAAACACAGCATGTGTGAAAGACTTAGATTATGTGTGAAGGTCAGGAGCGGCGTGCTGGGCCCGGGAGACGAGAGTCCAGGGCTGCCGCCAGCTCTGCCCCCCAGCCAGTGCGACGCTGGGCAGTTCATTCGTCAGACCGGACGCCCGCCATGTGCCGAGTTCTCATGCTGGGTCTCCCCTCCCAAGTGACAGAAGACACTGGGGACTTTCAAAGGGACTTTCTAGTCCTAATATCCCATTTTTCTAAGACCCTCCTTTTCCTTCAGGACCAGAATCTTCCTCCTAGTAAAGAAAATGGGGGGAAATACAGAACCAAGTCAGAAAGCCTGGATTCTCTGCTACCAGTTATTTGGCTAATCCCAAACTAGTCCTTTACCCTCTTAGTCTCATTTCCTCATCTGTTCATTGTGGTTAAAGAAATAATTATCCTGATGGAAGAAGTCAAGGAGATAACGGGGATTATTTGTGACAAGTATAAAAATGTATGCCATTAAAATATATGACGTTGTTGACATTCTGGAAGGAAAGTGCTATACCCCTCCTCCCATCCCCTAAAACTAGGCTTTCTCAGCCTCAGCACTCTTGACATTTTGGCCCAGGGAATTCTTTGCTGTGGGGTGTCCTGTGCGCTAGAAGAAGCTTAGCAGCATCCCTGGCCTCTACCCACTAGATGGGAACATCCCTACTATTGTGACAACTAAAAATGTTTTTTTTTTTTTCTTTTTTTGCGGTATGCGGGCCTCTCACTGTTGTGGCCTCTCCCGTTGCGGAGCACAGGCTCCGGACGCGCAGGCCCAGAGGCCATGGCTCACGGGCCCAGCCGCTCCGCGGCATATGGGATCCTCCCAGACCGGGGCACGAACCCGTATCCCCTGCATCGGCAGGCGGACTCTCAACCACTGCGCCACCAGGGAGGCCCACTAAAAATGTTTTAAAGCATCACTACATGTTCCTTGGAGGGCAAAATTGCCCCCAGTGGAGAGCCGCTGTCCTGCACTGAATGCTTTGTTAGCATCTCTCTTTTTTTTTTTTTTTTAGTTTCTGCTTTATAACAAAGTGAATCAGTTATACATATACATCTGTTCCCATATCCCTTCCCTCTTGTGTCTCCCTCCCTCCCACTCTCCTTGTCTCACCCCTCCAGGTGGTCACAAAGCACTGAGCTGATCTCCCTGTGCTATGCGGCTACTTCCCACTAGCTATCTACCTTACGTTTGGTAGTGTATATATGTCCATGCCTCTCTCTCGCTTTGTCACAGCTTACCCTTCCCCCTCCCCATATCCTCAAGTCCATTCTCCAGTAGGTCTGTGTCTTTATTTCTGTTTTACCCCTAGGTTCTTCATGACATTTTTTTTCTTAAATTCCATATATATGTGTTAGCATATGGTATTTCTCTCTACCTCTTCCTGTATTCAGAAACCATCTGTCCTGAGCACTGGGCTAGGACAGGTGGAATGACAATGAATAAGACGTAGCCTTCATCCTTAAGGAGTTGCCAGCCACACATAACTGTTGACCACATGGAAGGAGTGGCTGTCAGTGGGTCTGTAGAAGCCACAGCAGCACAGAGATGAGAGGGCATGAAGTGTCCAGGAAGGAGGAGGTGGCCTAGGGTGTGTGTGATCATCTGGGGTGGCTCGTCAGAGGAACTGGCCAGGTTTCCTGAAGGCCAGTCCACTGATCTTAGAAGCGGGCGGTCCTGAGCACCTCGGAGTCCTGCGTGTTGCGTGCACAGCACCGCAGAGCCCCAGGCAGCCTGTGCGGAAATCAATCAGGTGGCGCCATGGGAGGAGGTCTCACTCTGCGTCCAGCAAGCTGCCGGCTCTCCCGAACCTGCACGGTTTATTGAGAGAGGAGAGTATAACCCTGCATTTCAGCAGTTGGATCCTTACATATCTTTGGTAATTTTTCAGTCCAGACTTAGGTGTTGCTTGTCTGCACTGCAACCCTCCCAAATTGAATAGGTGGAAGGCCTGGTCTTCACTCCAGTTACTGGTAACTAATGCAGGGAGGCGGACTGAGAGAGTTTAACAGTGAGTTTTCTTTACTATCAGGGAGATAAGATTAAGGTACAGAAGGCTGGCAAGCTTTACGTGTCCCCTGCCCTCCCTCCTCCCAGAGCGCAAGGAGCAAGAGGCCTTCGGCTTGTAGCCGGGCTTCAGAACAGCCAGAAAGAAGTGGAAATGCTTATTCCTCATCGCAAATATAAATGACTAATTCTAGTTCAGCTTAATTCTTTCTCCACGAAGACTCCCTGATTACCCCAGCCGACCTCAACATCTTTCCCTCCAGTTTCTTTCAGCACTTTTACCACCTTTATCACATACTGCCTTGTGGTTTACTTCTTCTGTACACTTCTCTCCTCTTCAAGTGTGGACACTCTTAGACAATCCAGACCATGTCTGACTTTTTATTCCAGTGTCCTGCTCAGTATATGTGTAGGACATACACGTACACCCAGACATACACATACACATATACCCAGAATAAAAACTGGGTTTTCAGTGCTAAACGTAGCATTTTAGGGTGGGTGAGTTGTTGAAGTCATGGCTTGTATCTCTAAAGACAGGAGGATAAAGTTCTTCATCTATAGGATTTGTCACTGGGCAGCTGTCATGATAGGAGCTAACAACACGTGTGCCCTTGCGTTCTGCCAGGCTCTGTTGTCCCTGCTGTCATGGGCCATTACATGTCATCTTCACACTAACCCTCTAAAAGGGATACTTCTGTGATCCCCACTTGACAGATGAAGATACTGCCCTGCAAGGTTATGTGACTTGCCCCAAATCACACATGCAGCTATAAGTGATCACGTCATGATTCAAACCCAGGTCTGCCTGGCCTGAGACACTCCCCCTTTTAACTCCGGAGCCAAATAATGCCTGTGGTGCCGAGTGTATACGATTTGGCCGTTGAATTAAGACAGACGCCCCTGTGTATGGAAATAATGAGGGAAGGCTCTGTAGAGGAAGCAGGAATGAGCCTTGGTGGGTGGACGGAATGCAGGGGGCCGAGGAGAGGAGTATCCCGGGTGAGAATAAGAATGTGCACAGAACTGAAGATGCTGAGATGGCTCATGTGCTGCCAGTCACTGTCCTTCAGTCTGTGCTTGGCCCCTGACCTTGAGCTCCAGGGTGCCTGTGCAGGACGGGGTGGGCTCTCCCTCTCCCCTGGTCCATCACTTTGCCGTGTGGCACTCACTGCTTGTCTTGTGTTTTTCAGCTTTGACCCGAAGAGAGCAGTGCAGCAGCTCCGAGCGTGCGGGGTGTTGGAGACCATCCGGATCAGCGCAGCTGGCTACCCGTCCAGGTACCGTGGCCCCTGGAGCCTGGCTCCCCAGGGAACCCTCTTCTGTGCTGTCCCCCGAGACAGAGCCTCCAGAAATGTTCCCCAACACTGAGGGCTCAAGCAGGGTGCTGACAGACAAAAGAATTTCAGTTTGGGCTGAGAAATATGGGTGTCAATAGTAACAGCCTCCTGGACAGCTTTTCAGATTTCAACTTGGCATTGGTCTGGGTGTCAAGCTGGCTGGAGTTGCCAAGGGGGTTTCTCCTGTGCCCAAGTCCTACCTTGTCCTCTTTACCTTTTGCTTGTTTGTTCTTTATTGTGGTAAAATACACTAACATTTACCATCTTAATCATTTTTAAGTGTACAGTTCAGTGGTACTAAGTCCATTCATATTTGTACAACCATCACCACTATTCATCCACAGAACTCTTTCATCTTGCAAAACTGAAACTGTACCCATTAAGCACTACTCACCATTCCCTCCGTTGGCAGCCAGCATTCTACTTTCTGTCTCTATGATTTTGATGACTCTACACTGATGATTCATGGAAGTGGAATCATGCAGTGTTTGTCTTTTAGTGCCTGGCGTATTTCACTTCTCATAATGTCTTTAAAATTCATCCATGTTGTAGCATGTGTCAGAACTTCCTTTTCTAAGGCTGAATAATAGTCCCTTATATGTAGAGACCACATTTTGTTTATCTATTCATCTGTCAATGGACCCCTTTACCTTTTAATATAGAATCAAATATATGATGAAAAATGTCATTTCTTTGAGTTAAAAGACTGCTATCATGATCTGATTTGCATTGTGGATAGGCCATTGAGCCACCCCAATGTCTGTTGAAGCTGTGCCAAGACCGTGGATCCCCTCTGCTGGACACTGGCCTGAAATAGGGGTGCTAGCAACCAACTAGCCCCCGTGAAATCAGATAAGCCAAACATCTTCTGCCAGGAACTGGAGCCGAACAGAGCACTGTAGCAACCCAGAGCCTGTGGTATTTTCCACAGGGACCCACCTGTCTGAAGAAGGTCCTCTAAGTGTCAGAAGGAGGAAGGAGCCAGAAATGGGGAGGAGGAGAGGCAGCCCAGCCCCTCTCCTGCCATCTCCACCTGGCACTTTCCCACTGCAGCTGAGGAAACATTTATATGCAGTGGTCAGTTACCCAGAAACAACTTAACCATCAACGGCTCCCAGATGTTACACCTGGGAAGGAAGTTGCTGATGGAATTAGGAATTTGCATTTGACCTGGAAAGTGCAAAGAACTGTCACTAATCTGCAACATCCACGCAGCTTTTCAAAACCCAGCAGGTTCAGGCATTGCTCAGAACGATCTGCTCCAGCTGGGGGTGGAAGGCTGCTATTACTGTCTTTCAACCACATATCTCTTCTTAGAAGACAGACAAGGAGTGTCCTGGGGCTCCATCTCATTTTTGGCCCTTGGGGTCTGAACACAACTGGCTGACTACTCCACGATTAATGAGGTGGGCCGCGCTTGCCCTTCTTAGGTGAAGGCTCTGTGCTCCTTCTTGCTGCCCTGCAGCACCCACATCAGCCTTTTGACTGAGCGGAAGGGGCTCAGGCTGCGGGCACAGTGGTTCAATCTTGAGTTCAAGTATTGTAGCCTGGCTGATTGGACGGCCTTTCAGTGATGCTCCAAGCACAGGGTTCAGACCAGGCATAGTTTGTTCCACTTAAGAACTTGACAAGGACGCTAGGGAGCTGTCGAGCCACTGGTTTTCAAACCGTGTTCTACTGGCAGCCAGGCCCCACTCTGGCTCCTGGCTCTTCTATCTGCTGGGCTCCCAGAAAGGTCTCTTTAATCCCCCATCTTTAGTCCAGCGTCTCTCAAAAGTGCATCGCAACCCACTAGGGGGTCAGGAAAGCAATTTAATGGGCTGTGGCTAACATCTTGTTTGTTTAACGAAATAACTTCAGATGGAAAATAGAAGGTGGCAGTTTGTAGTAGAAAGTGTGCTGTGGCCTGAGCTCACTTTAGCTATACGTATAGGTGTGGATGCTTCCTGATTTAAGATGCACCTTCACCAGGGAGGCCCCGAGAAGGAAGTGAGCTGCCCAGGGTCACCAGCTGTCTGTGCTCGGGCTGGACTAGAATCACCCTGCCCTGCTCTGCCGGGTGGTGGTTGGCAAACATCTTAACTGCTTACGTCAGTGAAGCGTTTCTTCACTGTTCTTCCAAACAGGTGTCTCGGAGGAGTGAGGGGGCAGGTGGGGTCCTGTGGGCTGGGCCCAGGCTGGAGGCCTGGTGTGGAGCTGCTCCCTGCCCTCTCCAGCTTGTAAATAAAAGACCACACTACAGAAGCGCAGCCTGGACTGGAGCCCTCAGAACCTGGTGGTTGGACCTTGGGCTTCGGAGTCAGGCCTAGATTTCAGTGTCAGCTCCCAGACTCCTAGGCTGGGTGACCACAGGCGAGTAAATTAATCTCTCTGAGCCTGGGTTCCCTCATCATTTAGTAGCATGATCATACTTACTTCATAGACTGTTGTGATAAATGAGGTAATGCATCTGAAGTCCTCAGCACAGTGCCAGGCACATAAGCATTTAATAACATATTTATTCCTCATCCAGATATGAGCGAGAAGCTGCATCCTTCTGGGGTAATTATCGGGGTAGGACATGTCTATATCAGACATTTCTAGCTTTGTTTTTGTGAAATCCTGATGTGCCTGGTCGCCTCAAAAGAGCATTCTGGAGTTCTCAAAACTCTCCAAGCAGTTGAAAAGGTCTAAGAATTGTCTAAAGTACGTCAAAGCAGAGTAGAGCTGAGATGTCCCATGTTAAACTGTTGAGGGTCCCTGTGCGGGAAACTTAGGGATCACGGGTCCTCACAAGCATACCTGTGCCGTACAGTGCAGAGGTCTGGAGGTAAGCAGAGAAACCCAGGCGCTCATCTTTGTGTGTAACATATAATGGGTGCTGATGGTGGGCCTGTCCAATGGGAGGCGTGAACATTGGGACCCTGTGAAAATGAGATAGTCTGAGGTAGATGGAAGCTTGGGGACCTGTCTCAGTATACAAGGAGCCACCTGTTTCGCCAAGAACTTTCTAACAGAATGACTTGTTTAATAGTAGGACAAATGACTTGCAGAGGGCATGACCCTCTTTTCTTGGAGAACGTCAAGGAAAGGCTAGAAGTCTTTGAGTCTTGACATGCTTAACTGTAGACCATGCTTCAGGCAGAGGCCCCTGCACATCTTTGTCACCTCTGATTCACCCATGGAGCTTCCTCGCAGCCTCACTGTGAAATCAATCGGAGTGACAGCGTGTGCCACCCGCTGGTTTTGCTGACACAGTACAAAACCATCTGTTTGGGAGGTGGAAGAGGAAGGGGAGAGCGTTTTACTCCTGTGGTCTCCCGTGAGGTTTTGTAGCATGAGAAGCTTTCCTTGCCTTCATGGTATCCCTTTCTCCTGTTAATCTGTCCTTCCACAGCACGTCTCATCCCGTGTCGAGCATCTAGCTCCATGCCGATTGCTCTGAGGGAATTAAGGATGTAAGGCATGGCCTCTGCCCACCAGGAGCTCACAGTCTAGGAGGAGTGAGTGGTACACGCCTAAAGCAGTTAAAGAACAACTAACTGTTGTAGGTGCAAGTTTAGGAGGAAACATGGCTTCATGGAGGAGGTAAGACGTGAGCTGGGCCTTGAAGGGTGAGGAGGATTCGGATTGATGCGGAGGCCCGGGAGGTTACTGCCAGTCAGGGTGCAGCGTGAGGTCCGGGTCTGGAAGGGATGGTAGGTTGCTCTTCCTGTCCATTGACGGGGGAGATCAGCTCAGTGCCTGTTCCCCCTGCTCAGTCCTCCAGTCTTAGCGTGCCAGGGATGCTTTTTGCCTCATCCAGACAACCCCTTCCTTGGCAGCCAAGAGAATGCATTCCCTCCAAGTCTTTCGATTCATATGGAGAACCACTTCTCCTGCTGTTCATTCCACCTGGCTGCAGGCAGAGTTGCCAGTGAAGTGGAGATGCCCACAGACTTGCTGTCCTCTTACGGGGCAGCTGATGGGTGTCTTTCCCTTCCTCCCTAATTGTTTCAGACTTATTCCCAGCAGATAATTACAAGGGCATCTGTACCTTTTGCTTTTGTAATTGCAAAACACAGTTGGATGTTAGAAAGGTATTGTAGGGAAGGAAAGAAAGCCTGGCATTTTCTGGTATCACAGAAAATGTTACTTAATGCTGTGATTTAAATGTTTGAGATTACATCCAGAACACTGCGTTCCATATCCTCCTATTTGCTGTCTTAGCAGATTTTGCTGAATGGTCAAAGAGAGGATTTCCTCCCCAAACTGCCATTTGAAATACCAACTTCAGGAAAGAGGCACCATAGTGTTGTGCCACTTTTGTTAGTGTTGAGACGGAGTTGAATCATCCATATTATTTCAGTTGGATCCTAACTTCTCCCCACCGCCAAGTCACAGCACCTCGGGTGGCATTTATTTGGAAGTGAGTGGTGAGGGGGAAGGTCTGTGGGCCAAACCACCACACCCGTAGTCTCTGACTCTGCACATGGCCTGATTTTCGGTACCTGCCAGCCTTGGTAGCCACATGGAGTGACCTCGCTGGTTTAAAACAAAATGCTACCTAACTGCTTCATCCAGAAGCCTCGTGTGTGTCTGCTGTGTCTGGGGGTGAAGTGAGTGAGGTTTAACGGATACTGTGTGCCTGTCAAGGTGTTTGCCACTGAAGGAAACACACGGGTGTCACGTGTGCTCCCTCAGTGTAGAGGTGAGCAGTCATTTTGTTGACCTGACTTGAGGAGCCCTTCGTGGGACCAGAGGGCCATCACAAAAAGACTTCAGCTGCCTTGGCTGCTGAGACTCAGTGCAGCCAAGTGATTTCCCGTGCATGAGCTCGTCAGGCAGCCGTAGCTTTGCACAGCTGTCTCCAAAGGAAACTTGAATGGTTTCTTTGATTACGGGGATTACAACTTATAACATTTTCCTACATTCCTCCTACTTCTATGGCCACAGGGCAGGTATCACTTTACAGGGAAGAAAATGGCAAAGGGAAAGGGAACGCATGGTCCAGGGTGGCAGGGACTTGAGATGAAATGTCCAGAGGGCTCTTCCCCAAGGAGCCCGAGCCAAAAGCAGGCCTTTTGAGCTGGGATCTCAGGCCAGGTTCCTGCATCCAGCCTACCAATGCCCTGGGTGTGGAACTCTTAGCCCTGTTCTGTAATTAATAGATGCCAGTGCCCGCACAGTCCACCAAGCCAGAGAGGATGAATGCAGAGTTGCTGGCCAGCAGCTGCCTCTGGTGCTCCCTCACCCCGGTCTCAGGCTTCAGTATACCTGTCTGGTTTTATCCTCCCTAAGAATTATGGCCCTCTGTGAGTCTGATTTAAAATGAAAATGAATCATTCAAGTTGAAATGTGACAGTGGCTGAGAAAAATGTCCATGATCACGTCCATAAAGCACCGTGATAAATGCGCTGTCCAGGAAGACAAGCTCGTCCCCCAGCACCTGACTCCCAGCAACCCCCCAGGAGGTGTCTTACGCCTGTGCAGTCACCTGTCTCCCTCCTCGGGGGGCTTCAGAGCAGCTTTGTGTCCTGGAGGAATTGTGAAGCAAATTCCACTTAAGCAAAACAAGCGTGTGTGTGTGTGTGTGTGTGTGTGTGTGTGTGTGTGTGTGTGTGTGTGTGTGTGTGTGTGTGTGTAGAGGGGAGCTGTTTGAATATGCAGTATTTATATCCTAGGAAAAAAACTCACTGTAACTCTTTTTTTTTTTTGTGGGTTTCTCAGCATCATTTATTTAAAAACTACTTTTTCTACATTTGATTGCAAAGGAACTTCCATTGTGAATCAGGTGACCCTGTATGTGTTACTTTTATTAATTTTTAATAGTTTTTAATGTAGAATTCTTGTTCATGTAACTCTTCACTCTACCTCACAGTCGCGTCAGAAAAACTCATTGGTGCTTTCCGAAAAGACTTCCACTCCTTCCCCAGCTTCACCCCCCTGCCCCGTAGGGACTAAATAGCATAGGATTGGAGAACTGGATGGAGGCTTGAGAAATTGCTTGGTTCACCTTCCTAGTTAATCATGATTAAACAAACAGACACATAGCTACTTGCCTTCCTTTTAAAAATCCTACCAAGAAAGAAGAATGTAGAACTTATTTTGGAGCAAAATAATTTTTTATCTCAGCTCTTCCTGCCCTTAGTTCTGGCCCTTTCTCCCCTGAGCGCTGTGCTCATTTCAGGGGACCAGGGTCTGACGCAGGGTTCTTGACCACAGCTGCACATCACGGTCATGTGTAAGCATTCCCAGAAGCCAGGAGCCGCTTCAGACTCAGAATCTGCCTTCGACAAGATTTCCCAGGTGATTTTTAGATGCATCCTGCCCTACAGCTGTCGCCCAGAGGCAAGTGTTGGCCCCCCAGTAAATCGCAGCCACTTGACTGTCAGGGCAGTGCCGGGACTGCGTAGATTTGCCTCTGTCCTCACCTGGCGTCTCGGCTCCAGCATGGAGCCAGTGGGGAAGGCTTGTGTCTCCCTTCCCCTGCAGTAGGGTTTAGCGACCTTCAGACCCAGGGCCACCTTTGGGTCTCAGCCTGTGTTCCCCTGAGAGGCCCAGGACGTACGTGGGGGATAAAGGGAGAGGCAAATACGGGGTGTCCGTGGCGGGGTGAGCGCCCTGTCACCTTTGCACTGGGAACCCATGCATGACTATCATCTTTCTATAAACTTGCCTATTCCGGATATTCCGGATATTTCATATAAATGGAATCACACATGTGATCAACATGTGGCCTTTTATGTCAGGTTTCTTACACTTAGGATCATATTTTCAAGGTTCATCCATATTGTAGCATGCATCAGAACATTATTCCTTTATAATGTTTAACACTATTTTAATAAAAGAATACACCACATTTTATTTTACCCATTCATCAGTTGATGGGCATCTGCATTTTTAAAAAAAATTTTAATATCTTTGTTAGAGTATAATTGCTTTACAATGGTGTGTCAGTTTCTGCTTTATAACAAAGTGAATCAGTTATACACATACACATATCCCCATATCTCTTCCCTCTTGTGTCTCCCTCCCTCCCATCCTCCCTATTCCACCCCTCTAGGTGGTCACAAAGCACCAAGCTGATCTCCCTGTGCTATGCAGCTGCTTCCCACTAGCTATCTGTTTTACGTTTGGTAGTATATATATGTCCATGCCACTCTCTCACTTTGTCACAGCTTACCCTTCCCCCTCTCCGTATCCTCAAGTCCATTATCTAGTAGGTCTGTGTCTTTATTCTCGTCTTGCCCCTAGGTTCTTCATGACCATTTTCTTTTTTTCTCTTTCTGACTTACTTCACTCTGTATGAAGTCTCTAGGTCCATCCACCTCACTACAAATAACTCAGTTTTGTTCCTTTTCATGGCTGAGTAATATTCCATTGTATAGATGTGCCACATCTTCTTTATCCATTCATCTGCTGATGGACACTTAGGTTGCTTCCATGTCCTGGCTACTGTAAATAGAGCTGCAATGAACATTTTGGTACATGACTCTTTTTGAATTATGGTTTTCTCAGGGTATATGCCCAGTAGTGGGACTGCTGGGTCATATGGTAGTTCTATTTGTAGTTTTTTAAGGAACCTCCATACTGTTCTCCATAGTGGCTATATCCATTTACATTCCCACCAACAGTGCAAGAGGGTTCCCTTTTCTCCACACCCTCTCCAGCATTTATTGTTTCTAGATTTTTTGATGATGGCCATTCTAACTGGTGTGAGGTGAAACCTCATTGTGTTTTGTTGTTGTTTTTTTTTTTTTTTTTTTTGTGGTACGCGGGCCTCTCACTGTTTTGGCCTCTCCCGTTGCGGAGCACAGGCTCAGCAGCCATGGCTCACGGGCCCAGCCGCTCCGCGGCACGTGGGATCCTCCCGGACCGGGGAATGAACCCGCATCCCCTGCAGCGGCAGACGGAGTGATCTAATCTCATACTTTTACATGTCTCTGTCCAGTTTTCCCAGCACCACTTATTGAAGAGGCTGTCCTTTCTCCACTGTACACTCCTGCCTCCTTTATCAAAGATAAGGTGACCATACGTGCGTGGGTTTATCTCTGGGCTTTCTATCCTGTTCCATTGATCTACATTTCTGTTTTTGTGCCAGTACCATACTGTCTTGATTACTGTAGCTTTGTAGTATAGTCTGAAGTCAGGGAGCCTGATTCCTCCAGCTCCATTTTTCATTCTCAAGATTGCTTTGGTTATTCGGGGTCTTTTGTGTTTCCATACAAATTGTGAACTTTTTTGTTCTAGTTCTGTGAAAAATGCCAGTGGTAGTTTGATAGGGATTGCATTGAATCTGTAGATTGCTTTGGGTAGTAGAGTCATTTTCACAATGTTGATTCTTCCAATCCAAGAACATGGTATATCTCTCCATCTATTTGTATCATCTTTAATTTCTTTCATCAGTGTCTTATAATTTTCTGCATACAGGTCTTTTGTCTCCTTAGGTAGGTTTATTCCTAGATATTGTATTCTTTTTGTTGCAATGGTAAATGGGAGTGTTTTCTTAATTTCACTTTCAGATTTTTCATCATTAGTATATAGGAATGCCAGAGATTTCTGTGCATTAATTTTGTATCCTGCTACTTTACCAAATTCATTGATTAGCTCTAGTAGTTTTCTGGTAGCATCTGTAGGATTCTCTAGAGTATCATGTCATCTGCAAACAGTGACAGTTTTACTTCTTCTTTTCCGATTTGGTTCCTTTTATTTGTTTCTCTTTCTGATTCCTGTGGCTAAAACTTCCAAAACTATATTGAATAATAGTGGTGAGAGTGAACAACCTTGTCTTGTTCCTGATCTTAGAGAAAATGGTTTCAGTTTTTCACCATTGAGAACAATGTTGGCTGTGGGTTTGTCATACATGGCCTTTATTATGTTGAGGTAAGTTCCCTCTATGCCTACTTTCTGGAGGGTTTTTATCATAAATTGTTGAATTTTGTCGAAAGCTTTCTCTGCATCTATTGAGATGATCATATGGTTTTTCTCCTTCAATTTGTGTAAATGGTGTATTACGTTGATTGACTTGCATGTATTGAAGAATCCTTGCATTCCTGGGGTAAACCCCACTTGATCATAGTGTATGATCCTTTTAATGTGCTGTTGGATTCTGTTTGCTAGTACTTTGTTGAGGATTTTTGCATCTATGTTCATCAGTGATATTGGCCTGTAGTTTTCTTTCTTTGTGACACCTTTGGTTTTGGTATCAGAGTGATGGTGGCCTCGTAGAATGAGTTTGGGAGTGTTCCTCCCTCTGCTATATTTTGGAAGAGTTTGAGAAGGATAGGTGTTAGCTCTTCTCTAAATGCTTGATAGAATTCGCCTGTGAAGCCATCTGGTCCTGGGCTTTTGTTTGTTGGAAGATTTTGAATCACAGTTTCAATTTTAGTGCTTGTTATTATCTGTTCGTATTTTCTATTTCTTCCTCATTCATTCTTGGAAGGTTGTGCATTTCTAAGAATTTGTCCATTTCTTCCAGGTAGTCCATTTTATTGGCATATAGTTGCTTGTAGTAATCTCTCATGATCCTTTGTATTTCTGCAGTGTCAGTTGTTACTTCTCCTTTTTCATTTCTAATTCTATTGATTTGAGTCTTCTCCCTTTTTTTCTTGATGAGTCTGGTTAATGGTTTATCAATTTTGTTTATCTTCTCAAAGAACCAGCTTTTATTGATCTTTGCTATCGTTTCCTTCATTTCTTTTTCATTTATTTCTGATCTGATCTTTATGATTTCTTTCCTTCTGCTAACTTTGGGGCTTTTTTGTTCCTCTTTCTCTAATTGTTTTAGGTGTAAGTTTAGGTTGTTTATTTGAGATGTTTCTTATTTCTTAAGGTAGGCTTGTATAGCTATAAACTTCCCTTTTAGAACTGCTTTTGCTGCATCCCATAGGTTTTGGGTTGTTGTGTGTTCATTGTCATTTGTTTCTCAGTATTTTTGATTTCCTTTTTGATTTCTTCAGTGATCTCTTGGGTATTAAGTAGTGTGTTGTTTAGCCTCCATATGTTTGTATTTCTTACAGAGTTTTTCCTGTAATTGATATCTAGTCTCATAGCGTTGTGGTCGGAAAAGGTACTTGATACGATTTCAATTTTCCTAAATTCACCAAGGCTTGATTTGTGACCCAAGATATGATCTATCCTGGAGAATGTTCCATGAGCACTTGAGAAGAATGTGTGTTCTGTTGTTTTTGGATGGAATGTCCTATAAATATCAATTAAGTCCATCTTGTTTAATGTATCATTTAAAGCTTGTGTTTCCTTATTTATTTTCATTTTGGATGATCTGTCCATTGGTGAAAGTGGGGTGTTAAAGTCCCCTACTATGATTGTGTTACTGTCGATTTCCCCTTGTATAGCTGTTAGTATTTACCTTAGGTATTGAGGTGCTCCTATGTTGGGTGCATAAGTATTTATGGTTGTTATATCTTCTTCTTGGATTGATCCCTTGATCATTATGTAGTGTCCCTCTTTGTCTCTTGTAATAGTCTTTGTTTTAAAGTCTATTTTGTCTAATATGAGAATTGCTACTCCAGCTTTCTTTTGATTTCCATTTGCATGGAATATCTTTTTCCATCCCCTCACTTTCAGTCTGTATGTGTCCCTAGGTCTGAAGTGGGTCTCTTGTAGACAGCATATATACGGGTCTTGTTTTTGTATGGACATTTGAATTATTTGCACTTCTTAACAAGTATGAATAATACTGCTCTGAATATTCATGTACATAGTTTTGTATGCATGTGTATCTTCTTTCTCCTATTTGTACCTAGAGGTAGGATTGCTGGGTAATATGATAACTCTTTACTCTTTCAAGAAACTGCCACTGTTTTCCAGCATGGCTGCACCATTCTACATTCTCAGCAATGGATGGGGCTTCCCATATCTATACATTCATGCCAACACTTGTTGTTGTCTGTCTTTTTTATTATAGCCATCCTAGTGGGTGTCAAGTGGCATCCCACTGTGATGTGATTTGCATTTCTCTGGTGATTAATGAAGTTGAGCATCTTTCCATGTGCTTATTGGCCATTCGTATATCTTCTTTGGAGAAATGCTATGCAAATCACTTGCCTATTCTTAAATTGGGTTAGTTGTCTCTTTGGTGTTGAGTTGTAGGAGTTCTTTACATATTCTAGATACTAGATCCTTATCAGATATATGACTGGCAAATATTTTCTCACATTCTGTGGGGTGTCTTTTCATTTTCTTGATGGTGTCCTTTGAAGCATAAGAGCTTTTCATTTAGCAAGAGGCCAGTGTATCTGTTTTTCCCTCTGAGATTGTCTGTCCAATCCAAGGTCACAAAGATTTACACCTGTGTTTTCTTCTAGGCGTGTTATAGGTTCAGGTGTTTGACCCATTTGGGGTTAATTTATGTGTAATGTGAAGTAGAGGTCCGACCTCATGCTTTTGCACACAGATACCAGTTGTGCCAGCACCGTTGGTTGAAAAGACCATATTGACTCTTGGTAGGCAAGGTAAGGGGGTATCACCCCATTTTAGGATGACAGAACAGATCCCTTAAGAGTTAAATGATCAGATTAAATCCTCACAGATAGAAAGGGGTGGAGTCGTCATACCACATGGCCAGGGGTTAAGGATGCCTTCACTTGTGAGTCTTCTACAAAGTGCCCTCTCCTCGGACTTCGTTCTCCTGTGTTCCTTGGAAAATTTTGTCCATCCTTGATACAGTTCCAAGGAAAACTCCTTCATGCAACATCATTTATTTCTCCGCTGGGTTGTTTCTTCAAAAGGGAGAACAAGAGAAGAGTATGGTGCTTGGTGTCCATCATGAAAATTGTTTCTGCAACTCGTATCTAGACAGACTCTGTTGGTCCTGCTTAACGGGCATCTCAGCATGGCTAAACACCTCTGCCCCACAAATGTCTGCTGGCCAGTGTGTGAAACACTGGAGGGGACCAGCCCCCCCATCCCCCAGCCCCTGGGGCTCACAGGCTCCTGAAGGTTCTCAAACTAGAAGAGAAGCATGACCCCTTATGTTCCATGTCGGCATGACCAGGATCTTTGCCTAAGTTGAATGTCACAGGGCCGTGAGGTGTGTCAGAGTACAGGTTAACCCACCTAATCCTGACCTGAAAAGCCCTGATGGATTTGTCACCTTTTTCTTAGGGGTCCTTGTGATAACCTGACATGCCATCTCCAGGGATTCCTCTTGTGGCCTGACATCAGAGAAGTTGTGTGACTTAGCCTCATACTCTGGTCTTACTGGAGAGATTCAGAGCTTGTCTATACCGGCCAGTCCCCGCATGGGGAAGCCTGTCCAAGAGAAGGAAGCAAAGTGCTGCCACCTTTGCAGATCCACCCCGTTGTACACACTGGTCCATTGGGGCCCTGCAGGCAGGCGTGTTCTTCTGTGGGGCGTCCCCACGTGTAGATGTTAGGTGCGGTATCAGGCTCCAGGTGGGAACTCAGTCAAGCAGAACATCACCCCACTGCATGTGCTCCACCACACACTGTCTTGAGGCCTGAGGAGCTTGTAACGAGGAAGCACCTTTCCAGACTGGTGGGCTCTGCTGAACCCTTGACCTGGGGCAGCTCGTCCACCGTGCCTGCTTCCACTTCTTCCCAGGAGCCGTCACAGGTCCTGGGCTTTCCCCACACCCAGCTGTGACCGCTCTACCGGTTGGTATGCCTGCTCCCCAGCAGACCAGAGACACATAGGGTGAAGTAGGCCTCTATTTCTGAGAAAACACGATATTAAAGTCTGGGACATTCAGCCAGACCCCTGGCATGTGAGTGTGAATCCAGAGAGAACAGGGCTGGGTGAGTCCTGTCTCTGAGGCCCCTACGGCTCCACATAGCCCAGGGTTGGGGCCACAGTTGAGGCCTGGAATACACTTAGGATGGGAGCTCTTCTCCCACTGCTAATATGGAAGAGAATGGAAGAGCAGCTGGGCCCAGGGTGGGCTTAAAAGACGCTCGCAGGCCATCGGCCACAGAGATGCCTGGGAGAGGGTGTCTTCCGGGCCACCCAACGAGGGTGGGGGGACCGGGAGGAAGCAGATTCACACTGCAGAGGCGGATGGCAGTCATGGTCCATTGTTCTTAAGGTTCCCTGGACTAGGACTGTGTTCTGTAATACACATTCCACAAATGTTTGGGAACATTTTTGCATATCTTGATGAAGGGATGATGGGTAACGGTGGAAAGATGCTCTGTGTCCTGGGGAACTGTCCCACACACTGAGGAAGTGTCTGCCCCAGAGCCACTCCTGCCCTCCTTGAGAAACTCTGGTAGAGAGAAAAGTTTAACACTGGGTTCCAGCCATTTTAAAGCTCAGAAAATACCGAATTTTTAAGATGTAGTAAGTGACTGCGGGTAAAGATACCATGCGTGATAGGTGCTGGGAGGTTTAAAAAGAGTATCAGAAGACGTATCTGAGCTTGGCCGAAGAAGGCACAAGTCCAGCAGAGAAGCTAGCATGTAGAAAAAAATATCCACAATACAACGCAGAAAGCTCTGTGTCCCACAGGGAAATGGGAATACTTCAAATGCTATGAGAGAGAGAGGTTTCGCGGTGCATAAGCTCCAGGGGAAACCTTGGGTACCTGTGGTGATAATAAGCGGTCTTTCCTAACTTCTACATGGGCACAGAAAACCTCCATCCAGATGTTCCTGCCAAATCAGAGAGTCTTGTTAAGAAATTCTACTTATGGAAAAAGAATCACATATTCGATTTAGATTCCCTTGGAAGGTTTTCCTCTTACGGATGAGGGAGCCTCTCCTGTGAAGATTTCATTTCTAAGAGCACAGAGGTCCACAGAAAACGGAATCCACATTTGATTCTGGGTCCTTTGGTGAAGGACACATACATGCCCGGACCCTGTAGTGGTACCCCATGAGGGAGTGCCCACCCAAGCCCTTCTCTGTGGAAGGGCTGCTTTCTGCACTCTCCTCCCCAATTGGTGTCACCTTGATGCAGGCATCTGAGGTGGCCTTTTAAAGAAAAGGGGCAGGGCTTGGATGGGAAGGGAGAGTAACTTAGGTCGTTAGGAAGCATTGCAGCTTTCCAAACCCGCCACCTCCGTGAGCTCACTGGCTACTGAAGTCCTGGGAGGTACTCGTGAGGCGGGTGATGTTCTCTCCACTTGCAGACAGGGGAGGTGAGGTGTCCAGTCTGTGACTTGCCTAAGGTCACACTGCCAGTCAGTGTCACAGAGGGCTTCTCTCCTCCCGTCCTCCAAGTTTTTTCTGTATTGGGGTCACATCTCCCTACTCCCTCGTTATCTCTGGAGGCTGTAACCTCCCTGAGTTATAGAACTGTCAGCAGTAAGTGGTTTTCAAATTAGAAGCATTGAAGGTTTTTAGCCCAGTGAAACGCTGCTCTAATTATTTCCCCAGAGAAATTGCAAACTCATAGTGAGAAACAAGACAGATGAGGACATGGCTAACCGAACAGCAGGAGGTGGAAAGTGGCCTCAGAAAGCCACGGGGAAAGTGCTGAGCCACCTTGAAGGGAGAGCCCACACCCCGCTGGGCGGGCAGGAAGGAGTGCATGACCCGGGTGAAACACTGATGGTGGGCGTGGGGAGTAAGGACACTTTTCATTCTCTTTGATTCTTGCCCAGATCCATCTTGCCCCACGTGGAAGTATCAGTAAACAGAATGGTCTATGTTTAAAACTTGGGGGCTGGTGCAGAAAGAGCCTGGAAAAAATTCAACAGCGTTTGCATGTATTAAAACCAAAATGCACGTCTAATTTGCAGCTTATCCATCCAGCTCTCTGTTCCTGGGC
Organism: Mesoplodon densirostris; assembly: GCF_025265405.1. Classification (NCBI taxonomy): domain Eukaryota; kingdom Metazoa; phylum Chordata; class Mammalia; order Artiodactyla; family Ziphiidae; genus Mesoplodon; species Mesoplodon densirostris. The sequence goes on along the minus strand of NC_082675.1, from coordinate 66,687,641 downwards.
CGCTAGTATTAGGTCGGTCAGGGCTTCGGAGTTTTCTTGACATTTACTGTGCCTGATTGAAATCATTGAAGCAACATTTAGCTGGGCAAATAACCTTAAGTGTTTCCATTTTTAAAGCCTCCTGGTAGAGATTTCCAGTAATTAGGTGGGTTTCGTTCATGGTCCCAAAGGGCACAGAGCAGCAGAAATGCTACCTGGGCCCGATAACAGCACCCTCCGCCCCCCACCCTCCTGAAGGGGGGAACCCACACATCGTGAGCCCGTGGAGCAGGGCCATGCGCACACCTGGTCAGCTCTGAGCAGAACAGATGCTGTCATTCCCCTGTGACCTTGCATTTGTGACAGACAGGACCCATTGAAAAGGTAAAGGGCATGGAAACAAAGTATATTAGTGGATGTCAGGGTCTGGGGGGAGGGGAGAACAGGGAGTGGCTTATAATAGGTGCCGGGTTTCATTTGGGGGTGATGGAAATGTTCTGGAATTCAACATTGGGGATAGTTGCACGACTTTGTGAAGGTACTAAAAAACTATTGAATTGTATACTTTTAAAAAGGTACATCTTTACGGTATGTGTGTTATATCTCAAGCTGTTATTTAAAAAAAGGTAAGGCACAAGCCATTTTATGTAGAGAAAAAAAGAGATGGAAACAAAAGCCGTTTTGTTATTTGTACCTTCTCTGAGATCCGTGGCTGTGTTGCTGTGTTAGAAGTCTTCCACCAAACCAGACGAGTGTTTACAAAGGCAGGGAGAGGCTCTGAGCTCAGTCTGTTTTCCTTCTCGTCCCAGGGAGTGGAGATGGGTGGCCTGGGAGGGAGGGGGAACCCAAGGACCACACTGGCATGCGACTGTGGAGGGCAAGGGGAGCAGCTCTAGAAGAACCTGCTTCCAGGACAGTGTCCACCGCCCGCAGTGGCCCCTGATATTCCACAGTACTCATTTCTTTGGATAAAATTTCTAAGGGATCCCTTTTAAAAGCGAATGTGCTCCAGGAGAAGGGATGCAATCCGTTTATTCTGTATTAATACTTTAGAATGAGGGAGATTGAATAACTGGACAGTCACTCAACAAGGCCACAGGTGATGGTAAATGGTAACACACGATCTCCAGGCAGCACCTACATGATTTCCAAATGGGCCATGTGGACAGCATGTGGACCTGAAGACAGAGTGTGTGTGTAGCATCTCCTGATGCCTCTGAAGGGGTGAGCATCTCTTGATGCCTCTGAGGACTCAGAGGGAGTGGGGACAGATAGGCCGAATTCGCCTTCAGAGGGACTTAGACTGCAAATTCAGAGTCTCCTTCGAGTAGGATTGTGCTGCGACAGAACATGAGTTCCATGCAATGGCTGTGAGCGTCCCCTGAAAACTGAGATGAGAAGCGAGGAGAGTATGAGCATCGTGTGAATTGAGGTAGCTTTCGGGAGAAAGGGTCAGAGCTTGCCTGGAAAATCATGTCTTTGGTCATTGAAAAGACTGCATTTGTTTAAGTAGAGATCTCCTCAGAGGCCAAGGGATAAACTTAAGGCTCTCTTAAAGATTTCCTTCCAGAATGTACCAGAACAGCACTTACTTAAAAGGTAGTGAAATTATAAGTGCTCTTTATTTTATGTGCACTGATGGACATTTTCTTTACAGTGGGCCTGCGTTACTCTAATAAACAGCGGGGGTGGTGTGGAATCATAAAGTCTACTTGCGGGAGAAAAATGCCTCCTTCTAAACTATACCAACGTGTGTGAACAGTGTATCTCCAGGGCTTAGAATATGGCCTCTCTTTATTTGCTAACGTATGCTTTCCTGCATTAGAAAGTTTTCAATGAGCTATATTAGTTTTAGTTTTATAAGAAGAAAAATCAAGCTGCATTCCAGGTAAGGCTCCCCCATTCCAGCAGCAATGGAGTGGAGCTCCACGTTTTGGGGCAGAAATCCCCTGTGAGTGGTTCTGCCTCTGGTCAGCCCTCCCAGAGGAGCCTCCAATGCTTCCTTTTTCTTTCAGTCTTCCAGCCATGATTCTATAACTTAACTACACACTGAAATTCTCAGAAGGCACCAAGGGAGAACAGAATGCCCCGGAACGTGTTTTGCTGCTCTGAGAAGGGCTTTGTGCCAGGCATACTGACCCCATGGGGCGCTGTCTGAGATCACCCATGGCCCTTGTGTGGCCGAGAGGCAGGATGTGTCCCCTGATGCACCGGTTTTCCCTCCAGGTGGGCCTACCATGACTTCTACAACCGGTATCGGGTGCTGGTCAAGAAGAAGGAGCTCGCCAACACAGACAAAAAGGCCATCTGCAAGTCTGTGCTGGAGAGCCTCATTAAGGTGAGCTGGGCACGGCCGACTGCTGGGCTCCAGGGGAGGCTTAGCCGCGGTGCCCTGGGAATAGGGGGGTGGGGGAGGTGTTAACTGCCTTTTTGCTCTTCATCCCTCATATGGAAACTGTCCTGAGATATTAATCCATTTGCCTGCGTCAGCAACTGTAAAGGAGAAGCCCTTTCACCTGCCTGGAGAACTTTCTAGCCTTTCCCACATCACATCTCACATAGAAAATGAAATTGTTTATACAGCACGCTGGGGGTCATGATGAGGCTGCTCCTGGCTACAAGCTGCTGGCCGGGATCTCTGGCTTCCCCAAAGCCTGGGGCTCCACAGCTCAGCCCGACGGCACCAGTGCACCCACCCGGGGGCTCTGATCTGGAGCCCGGGCACAGCCTGGAAGCCAGCGGAGGGGAAAATAGCTGCGCTTCTGGTAGCTTCCTCACTGCAGAGCCGGCCTCAGGCCCACCCCCAGATGCTTGTTTTAAATAAGGCAGTGGATTTCATTTTATTTGAAACAATCTGAACTCAACAGCTGACACTTGGGACTGGAGAACTATAGCAGAGCTCTTGGGGGCCTTTAGTGAGGGGCAGATCCTTGAATATTTCTTAGTTCCAGAGTATCCAGGGATTACAGCAGAGTATGGTACTTCATGGTCTCAATAAAGGGCTAAATTATATCAAAAATCTTCCTTTAAGAAGGTAAGAGAATTACATCTAAATTTTTTAATTTCTAAGTATTGTTTTGCTAGGAATATCTATTCACCTGGAGTATAGCTCATTGCCAGATGATCAGCTTTTAAGGCCATATGTTATTTTGTGAAAGTGACACAGTCACCCTCACCGTTGTCTTAGCAGCTCAGGTCTGTGGCGGTAGACAGTGCAGAATACGGTGCTAAATATTCCATAGAGAGTAAGAGGATGACAGTCTCGTTAATTGAAGGTTGCAGTTGGTTCTTTGGACTCTGGTTAATTGAGGTTTTTGCTGTGGTGTATCTGTCAGTGTTTATATTTCAACATGTCCTCTTTCAACGGGTGAGAAAAATGTGTTCAAGGTCAGCTGATTCTGGTTGACGTGGAGCGTCGGGAGTCTTCCTTCTCTACTGGTACCAGGAGCCTCTTCGTGTAATCAAGGCTCACAAGTAGCCCGCTCTGCCATGGGGCTGCCTTCTCCTTTCTCCAGACTGTAGTTCCACACTTCCTCTGCCTTCCCTGGATTTCTCCAAGCTTCTAGCAGAACTGCTGCTTCCCAAACAGAGGGTACTCTGGAGGGGGCCCAGGTCAGACGGGCTGACTCAGCTTCCCCCACTCAGCTCCCCTCCAGCTAGCAGGACCAAGTACCACTGCCCCGTCCTGCTCTTGATACGCTCAGGCCACTGGCTTGTTAATGCCCAGCTTCTGTGCCAACTCAGCCCTCCCGGTTTCCTCAATCCAGCACTCTCTGAGCCCATACCATGCTGTCCTGTGTCTCCTTTCTTTCAGAGGATGGTCTTTGTATTGACACTCTCCCCTAGTTATGAGTACTGAGCCTGACACACAGAAGTAACTCACCAAACATTCATGGAATGAGTGAACAAGTGAATTCCCTAAAGTATGTGAATACGTGCTGTTTCCTCTGCCTGAAGTGCTTTTTCCCTCTTTTACCTGTCCGGCCAGGTTTTACTTTCCCTCTAGATTGAGTTCTAAAATGCTTTCTGGTCTTTGAAGCCTGTTCCTGGCCTCCCAGACGGAGTTAGTCACTGGCTAACACTTCTCAACTTCTGTCTTCCTTTTTTTTTTTTTTTTTTTTTTTTTGCGGTACGCGGGCCTCTCACTGCTGTGGCCTTTCCCGCTGTGGAGCACAGGCTCCGGACGCGCAGGCTCAGCGGCCATGGCTCACGGGCCCAGCCGCTCCGCGGCGTGCGGGATCCTCCCAGACCGGGGCACGAACCCGTGTCCCCTGCATCAGCAGGCGGACTCGCAACCACTGCGCCACCAGGGAAGCCCCTGTCTTCCATTTTTGCATTTCTCCCCTTGTATTGTAGTTAAGGGCTTCTTTTTCATTTCACCAGACTCTGAACAACTAAATGGCAAGGGCCCCACTGTCATTTGTTCCCAGCACAGTAACTGGTCATCACAGGAGCTCTGATGTGAGCTCTTTTGCTCTTTGTGCAAGTGGCTGCATGGGTGACATGAGCTTGTCCTGATGAAACCTGCCACCAGTAGCTCACAGTTACTAAGCACTTACTAGGAGTCAGACACGTTTCTAACTGCTTCACACACTTCATCTCATCCTAACATTTCCTTACGAGAAAGATACAACATGATGCCCATTTCACAGCTGAGGAAAACTGAGGCACAGGCAGCTGATATAAATTGCCCAAGGTGACTCAGGAGCCCCCACAGTCTAAACCACATCACCCACTGAGTCTGACTGATTAATTAATGTCACTGTATAACTACCCTTCCTAGAGATGGAATAGGATCAGTGCATTAAGACTTCCCTAGTGACCTTCTATTTCCTTTTTTTGTTTGTTTATTCCCTTTTTTGGGGACCACATCTTCTGGTCACCAATGCTAAGTGACTTGGGACTTCAAGCAACTGAGACTTGGCAAAGCCACACGTTAGCCTAAAATGGCACATGCCAGCTCCCTGCCCTCTCCAGGAACATGCCTAGTACATTTTACT